>NW_026606240.1:4152500-4640000 GCF_029834395.1 Sorex fumeus
GCCCGCAGCGCTCTGCCGCTCCCGGACAACAGCCTCTCTGCTAGGCTCGGAGCAGCCGCCCTCCCCCTCACAAGTGGGCGTGGGGGAGCCTGGGGGGGGGGGGGTGCTGTTTATAGTTTTTCCGACTCTCCGTAGCACGCAGAGGCTTCTCCTCGCACAGGCGCATCTCCTCGGCCGGGCTGTCTGACCCATTCCAGGGCCTGTATTCACTCTCATGATCACTCAGTTCAAAACTCGGAGGGAGGAGTGTCTAGTGCCTTTCACTTGTCCTACCTCAGGCTGGAATCCCTCAAGTAACTTTCAATTTATGTAAACAAATCAATCAAGAACAGTCACGAAAAACTTGAGGAGCAAAGGATTAGGACACATGCATACTATTTACTTGTAGGAAATCCCGAATTAAAAAAAGTTCCCGAAGTAAGTAACTGGCCTCCGTTTGAAATACAGAAACTGATGGTATGATTATCTCGCATTTTTAAAGAAAGATCAAGTGTTCTCTCTAGCTTTTCACTTCCACAGTTCTCTTAAATGTCTCACAGCTGCCGGTTCCAAGCCTGTGGCCCACGGTGCAGACTTTTTCCTCCAAGGTTAAAAACTCTGTGTTTTCCCTCTGCCCCCGCCCCCCCCCTGCCTTTTTTGCAGAATCACCATGCTCTCAGAGGCGCACTTCCACTTTTCAAATCCAAACATTAATTTAGTCCTTTTACCTTTCAATTGCCTTAACAGTCTTACTCCCTGTCCCTACAAAGAAATGAAGAAGAACAACAATGAACAGAAAAAAACGCACTTTTATGGAGGCTAGATGGATCCTTGGAGGTAATCAAGTTGTTCTGAACTCTTCAATGGAAAAATCTGTGAGATCATTACAAGAGAAGCCACTCTGGTTGGCTTCCATTCTACTCCCCATAGGGCTCTTGAGGAGAAACCCTAGCTCTCCATGGGGCAGAGCAGAAAAACATTCCTTTCATTTTATTGTGGCCTAAAATAAAGTTCACAGGGTCACTAAGCTGGAAGTGGCTGAAGGAGGCACTGGCTACCTTGACTTAAAGAGGCAGCCCTTAAATAAGAGGCCGCCAGCAGGCCAGTCCGGTCAGAGCTTGGAGATTTCCGGATTCTCCCTCCCTCTCCTGTACTCAGCACAAGAATTTCAGTGTAAACATTATTACCTTCTTTCCCAGGAAAATGGCTCCTTAAATTGTTTCACTCTTGGAAAGCCCAGGAAATTTTCTTTTTCTTTTTTCTCTTTGGGTCACACCTGGCGGTGCTCAGGGGTTAGTCCTGGCTCATGCACTCAGGAATTACTCTTTGTGGTGCTTGGGGGACCATATGGGATGCTGGGAATCGAACCCGGGTCGGCCGTGTGCAAGGCAAACGGCCTACCTGCTGTACTCCAGCCCCAAGCTCAGGAAATTTTCAGAAAAATAAAACTGTTTATGTCAATGCCCTTCATTTTTCACTATTTTACAAGAATTACTGTATGGTTGTGATCTTCCAAATGGCCAAAATTATAACTTTATACTGTACAGTCTTGGCTTATCTATTAATAAAGTCGAGTAGAGGTGAAGGGGACCATACAAATAATAACTGACAGTTCTCAAGCAAAGCAGAGCTGCTTCACATCCCATCAGTTTCTAAAGGATCCTCGTTGTAAGTCACATGCTTGATTTAGATTTTGGTCAGGTATTCAAACTCATGTTAAACTCTCAAAACAAACATCTTAAAGATATGTAATGTTTATTTCTGAAAATATTTTAGGTTGTGAGAACACAAGGAATGTTAAAAAATTTTTGAAAAGGTGAAGAAAAAAGGAGAGCATGCTTTTTTAGTTAAAAAAAAAAGGCTGGGGCTGGAGCAATAGCACAGCGGGTAGGGCGTTTGCCTTGCACTCGGCCGACCCGGGTTTGGTTCCCAGCATCCCATATGGTCCCCTGAAAACTGACAGGAGTAATTCCTGAGTGCAGAGCCAGAAGTAACCCCTGTGTATCACTGGGTTGGACCCAAAAAGCCAAAAAAAAAAAAAAAAAGCAAACTATCCTCTTACTAGGATGTTCCTGGAAAATTCCTAGGGTATTGGTTAATTATACACAAGCAAAACTCCACAATTTTATCTTTAACGAATAATTTCTTTGATAATTTGCTCTTTAAAATATATGGCTTCCTTTGTTCTCCTTATCAGAAATATAGAACTTAAAAAAGGCTGAATTCAGGCATAGTTAAATGAATTCGATGAATGTGTTATTTGTACCAACAAGAAACTTAACCTTGAGAAGATAGTGTTTTCTACTTCTATTTAGTTAGTATTTTACACCAAATGATTACTCAGCAAAACTTTTATTAGAATTTGTATGTCTAGCCCACTGAACCTACCATTTATGGTTTTGCCCAAAAGTAATAACAGAGAGTAGTTATTACTGAGAAAGAGAGACTGTATCATAAAATAAGAACACTGTGAGTTGCAGCAAGGATGCTTTTTAAAATTGATGAGATGTGTAGCCTCACTTGAAAACGATCACTATTTGTTAGGTCTCCTTCACTTCTACTCAACTTTATTAATAGATAAACCAAGACTATTAGTATATGAAGATCAAGTTTTCTTTTTTCCTTGATAAAATACTCTTCAGAACAATGAAAACACTAATAACAAAATATAGCCCTAAAACCAAAAATAGGGTATTGTATTGTATAGTATTGTATGTCCTCCCATTGTTCATCGATTTGCTCGAGCAGGCCCAGTAACGTCTCCATTATGAGACTTCTTGTTACTGTGTTTGGCATATTGAATACTCTCGGTAGCTTGCCAGGCTGTCCGCGCGCAAGGCAAATGCCCTACCGTTGTGCTATCACTCCAGCCCCCCCCCGTAAGAAAATTATTATACTGCTAATTTTCTGTCTCTCCATAACCAAATACAACAAAACAATTGTGATTAAAGCAGAATGCAGGCCAGAGCAATGTCAAGGGGTAGGGCATTTCCCTTGCACGCGGCCAACCTGGGTTCAATCCCCGGCATCCCATATGGTCCCCCAAGCACTGCCAGGAGTAATCCCTGAGCATTGCTGGGTATGACCTGTGTGACCCAAAAAGCCAAAAAAAAAAGTATAATGCAAGTTGCTGGAGAGATAGTACTAAAGGTAAGGTAAGTGTCATGCAAATACAAGTCAGCAGCTTACTTGGTAACTTTGATAATCTACATTTTAACTTTTCAGCTAAAAGGTTACTGGTGTCATCTTCCTAGATAAAGTGTTATGTTTTGGGGGCCAGGGTTGGAGTGCATGCCTAGCTTGCAGAAGCCTGGATTAAATCACCAATACTGCAGTGTCCCCTGATTTCTGCAGTAAGGTTCTGGTGGCCCCATGCACAGCCAAGTATCACTGGGACCCTGTATCATGGGGAGTGGTCCTCAGACCTCCTGAGCACTGCTTGGGAGACACACCCACCCCATCCAAAGTCTGTTCTGGGAAAAGCAGGGACAAACAGTACTTCTTTACAGTTCTAAAACAACTTGCAATACCACAAATGGTTGTTTAGATTCTGGGTTTCTGAAGAATGTTCAGTAACAAGAAAGCTGTTTCTTTCAACTCTCTTTGAGGGCCATGGAGATGGCTGAAAGGAATGAAAAGTTCGATCACCGCTACTATGCGACCCCAGAACACCTCTAAGAGTGACTTCCCCACCCCCTCCTCCTGTACTCCCCAGCAGGCCTGTGCTCTCTCTCTCTCTCTCTTTCTCTCTCTCTCTCTCTTTCTCTCTCTCTCTCTCTCTCTCTCTCTCTCTCAGCATGAAGCCATGAGCAGCCCTGACCTCCTGCCAAGGGGTGGTCCAAAAACGTATCCAAACCAACAAACACATCTCTTTAAGCCAAGAAATTGAATTATCCAACAAAGTGAAAATACCAAATACCAAGATATGGGGCCTCACACACATGCAAACAATGCACACAGAGAGTTTGATTCCTCTTTCATATAAAACATAACATAATTCTTTTTTTTTTTTTGCTTTTTGGGTCACACCCAGCTACTCCTGGCTCATGCACTCAGGAATTACCCCTGGCGGTGCTCAGGGTACCAGATGGGATGCTAGGAATTGAATCCGGGTTCGCTGCCTGCAAGGAAACACCCTACCCGCTGTGCTACGGCTCCAGCCCCACATAACATAATTCTTATGGACTCAGGTGGCATCACTGCACATGAAATACACTGATAACACTGTAGTAAATCCTACCTACTTGATACGACGGGATTAGAAACAGGACCGTGACAGCATCTGTCCTCAAGGATTTAACAGTTTACTAGGAAGAGAAGTGAAAAATTGCTGTGGTAAAAAAAAATGTTCTGCTCTGTTGCTGCATTAGATACCCAGCTCCTAGTATGAGTAGATATTGCAAAATATTTGAGGAAAGCTGACAAAAGAATATTTGTCAAGTTGTAGACAAGGTTCAGAAAAACCAATAAAGGATAGAACTGGCACTACCCTTATTAGATATAAAGGAGGGAGGAGAGGGAAAGGATTCCCGGAATTCACAGAGAGTAACTGAGGGAAAGAATCATTTCAGATAGACACTCACAGCCAACTGCGGTGGTGGCAGGGAGGGAGTCAGGAGGACAGTCAGTGCTCTAACCTCAGTCTCCTCCTGCCTTCTGTTCTTCTGTGTAGGAGCCTCTCAGGTTAAATGCAAACCAAAGGGGCGCCAGAGATTATGTTTAGTTAAAGGACCAACTCCATGGGCCATTAGTAAAGAGAAATGGAGCATTGGGGGGAAACTCCACTGAAGGGGTAAATGGGAGATTCAAGCGTTACTTAGTCTGTTAGTTCCTTAAGACATACCCAGAATTTGGGCTGAACAGATAGTACAGAGGGTAGGGCATCCAAGTTTGATCCGTGGCATCGCATATGGTCCTCTGAGCACCGCTGGGAGTAATTCCTGAGTTCAGAGCCAAGAGTAACTCTTGAGCATTACCAAATGTGTGCCAAACAAACAAACAAAAAAACCCAATAAACCTAACCCAGAATCAAAGTCATTTCTCACCACTTAGCTCTGCTTCCGCAGACACCTCTCCAGCCCAGATGGTGATCATCATCTCTCTCTCTTTCTTTTTTTTGCTTTTTTTGGGTCACACCCGCCTTTTGTACAGGGGTTACTCCCGGCTCATGCACTCAGGAATTACTCCTGGCGGTGCTCAGGGGACCATATGGGATGCTGGGAATCGAACCCGGGTCGGCCGCGTACACGGCAAATACCCTACGCACTGTACTATCTCTCCAGCTCCTGACCATCATCTCTTCTGGGGACTATTTTGGTAGACTCCCACTTGGTCATTAAACTTTTCTGGATTCATCTAGCATACAGAACCAGAACTTCTTAATGGAGAACTCAAATTAGGTCACTCCTCTGCTCAAACTCCTGTTTGCCCTCACTATAATTCTTGCCTGCTCTACAAGACCCAGTGGGTCTGGTCCCAATTTCTTCTATTCTCTGGTCTCATGTTGCTCTTTCATACCTCATTCTGTTCAACTATACCCTTCCTTTTATTGTTTCTTTCCTGTTTCTGCCTTGATTTCTTTTGCCGTTCACTTGCTTGCGATGCTCTTTCTCAAGTTGTCTATGTGGCGAGCTTATTTCACTTATTTCTCATCTCTGCTTAGACATTTATCAGAGAAGCTCTTCCTGACTATTTGTAACCCAGTTACAAATATCAATATTGGTGGCCAGGAGACAGTTCAAAGCTACAGGTTTGATTCCTGGCACTGCATGGTCCCTAGAGCCTGGCTGCATGGCCCTGATGACCCCCAGCACCATCTCTCAAGGCAGGGGACCGCCAGGCCCAGACCATTCAGCTGGGTATCACCGGGAGAGGTGCTAAGTACTCCATGCCCATGGAGCTCTGCTGGGGAGTCCTCCAAATAATTAAAAAAAAATTAGAATCTTGGGGTCAGAGAGATAGTACAGGACTCAGACCCTACAGGTTCAGTCCCTGGCTCCACATATGGTCCTTGGAGCAATGCCAGGAGTGAGATGCACAGAGTCAGAATTGAGCCCTGAGCACAGCGAGATGTGGCACTCCTTCCCCACATTAAAAATTCAGTACGTTTGGTCCAGAGAGATAATTCAAAGGACTGGGGGGATGTGTGTGTGTGTGTGTGTGTGTGTGTGTGTGTGTGTGTGTGTGTGTATGTGTGTGTGTAAGAACTGGCATGCTCTACATGAGGCAGGCCAGGGATTGACTGCCAGCACCATGTTACGTGTGTGTGTGTGTGTGTGTGTGTGTCGGATTTCGGAAGGGAGAACGTTGGGAACGACATACCCATCCTGTGGAATTTGGTATGTCGGCAAGTGGACATGGCTATCGAAGAGATTTGAGTAGAAGTCATGGATAATCTTCTCCATTGCCGTTCTGGAGGATGTGATGGATCCATCAGGACGTCGGAGGGCAGTCATCTTGGTCTTATAGTTGGCGCCATTTCGTCAGTAAAGAAGCAAACAGCACCCGGCCCAGACAAGGTCAGACCTGAACACCTGAAGAACCTGCCGTCAGTACTCATCAATACACTGGCTCGGCTCTTCACTCGCTACCTGTCTGAATGCAAGGTTCCATCTCAATGGAAAACCAGCAGGACCGTACTACTGTTCAAGAAGGGAGACATCCATGACATTGGCAACTATCGCCCGATCTGCCTATTGTCTGTCATCTACAAGTTGTTCACTCGAGTCATCCTGAATAGGATTGGCAGAACACTAGATGAAGGACAACCATGTGAGCAAGCAGGGTTCCGCAAAGGATTCAGCACCATCGACCATATCCACACGATAACCAAACTCATTGAGGTTTCTCGGGAGTTCAAGATGCCGCTCTGCTTAACGTTCATTGATTTAAAGAAGGCCTTTGATTCTGTTGAGACGGAAGCGGTCATTGAAGCCCTAGCCAATCAGGGCATTCAAGCCCAATACATCAGGATCCTCCGTGAGCTGTATTGCAGATTCACTACCAGGATCTCACCATTCTACAAAGAAGTGATCGTTGATGTCAAGAGAGGGGTGCGGCAGGGTGATACCATTTCACCAAAACTCTTCAGTGCCACCCTCGAGAACATCATGCGACGACTGGAATGGGAAGGAATGGGAGTGAAGATAGATGGTCGGCAACTACACCACCTCCGCTTTGCTGATGACATTGTTTTAATAACACCAAACATCAGCCAAGCGGCACAAATGCTGGCCGACTTTGACCGTGAGTGTGGAAAGGTAGGACTACAGCTGAATCTTACGAAGACAATGTTTATGAGAAACAGCCTTGTTCCTGACGCCCCATTCGCTCTCAATGGAACGACCATCTCCGAATGCAACAGCTATGTGTACCTAGGTCGAGAGGTCAACATGACAAATGACCTGGCACCCGAGCTGCGCAGGAGGAAGAGAGCGGCTTGGAACGCCTTCAAGAACGTCGAAGAAATAGCTAAGAGGACGAAGAACCTCCGGCTCCCGGCACATCTCTTTGATTCCACTGTTCTTCCTGCATTAACATATGCCTCAGAGACCTGGGCCCTACGCAAACAAGATGAGAACGCCATTCAGGTCTCCCAAAGAAGAATAGAAAGAGCTATGCTTGGAATATCACGTTTCACTCAAATGAGAGAACGAATCCGGAGTTCTGACATCCGTCGACGATCAAGGATCAGGGACGCTGTCTCATATGCCAAGGTGTCGAAAATCAGATGGGCTGGTCACGTAATGAGATTTAAAGACGACCGTTGGACTAGAGCTGTTACTGATTGGATTCCACGGGATGTCAAGAGACCGCGTGGCCGCCCACCTACCAGATGGTCGGACTTCTTTGTCAAGGTCATGAACGATCGGTTTGAGGCCCTCCATGTTCCCGGAGCGAAGAGATGCCATTGGGCTACACTAGCACGCGACAGGGACAAATGGAGACGTTACTGGCGCCCACTCGAGCAAATCGACGACTAACGGGAAGTTAAGTGATTAAGTGATTAAGTGTGTGTGTGTGTGTGTGTGTGTGTGTGTAAGAACTGGCATGCTCTACGTGAGGCAGGGCAGGGATTGACTGCCAGCACCATGTTACCTGAGCTGGAAGTGACTCCCTAGCAAAGAAGTGCAGGTAGCCTCCAAGTACAGCACAAACTCCACGTGCTGCGCCCTCCAATCAGTATCTTCCAGATTCCTTTATTAGGTTTTATTTTTCTCTTTAGCACATATATCCCATGTGAGAGAAACATCTAACAAATATTCACTCTCAGCCCCTTTGCCCCCAAACCTTTCCCTACCAGAGACCAAGAGGACAGAAATTTTATTATATTCACTACTCCATCCTCTGTGGTAGGCATAGGAAGCGCTCAATAACTATGTTGAAAATATGTGAAATAAACACAGGGCCTGGGCACAGTCTGGTATATTCCTTTTTGTAAGAACCACAAAAGGCCAGATAGTGGACAGTAGGCTAACACATGGTAAATAAATAGGAACTTGTTGTTTAAGAGTCCTGGGTTCGTTCTTTTTTTTTTGTTTGTTTGCTTGATTTTTGGGTTTTAGATTTCTGGCCATACTTACTAATTCCTGGCTCTGCACTCGGAGATTACTCCTGGCGGTGTGTGGTACAGGAGATTGAAACATGCAAGATAACTGCCTTAATCTCTGTACTATCTCTCTGGCTCACAGACCAGCTTTTTTGTTTGTTTGTTTGTTAAAAGGAGCAGAGATGGTACAAGTATCACCAGGAGTGATCCCTGAGTACAGACCCAGGAGTAAACCAAGCTAAGCCAGGCATAGCTCCCGTGCACCCAACCCCCTCCCAAAGCCCAACCCCCCAAACAAAACAAACGAGAGAGAAGTGGGGATGAATTTTCCTTAGAAACAGGTATCTGTGTGGTAGAGGGTTAATGTGGCCATGGCCCAAGCCTCTATCTTTACTGTTCAACACAGGAGGGCAGGTGCTCTCTGTTCTTGTTACTGGGCCGTTTCTCGTGGTGCTTAGGACTCCCCCCAGCTTGGTGCAAGCATGAAACATGCAAAGGGCACTCATCTGGCCCTTTCCACGGGCTCCCCAGCCTGAGGAGGCAGTCGTCTTTTAAAACCAAAGATGGGAGAAAGAAGAGCAGATCTGCGAAAAGCAGGAAGTTGTTTGTACATATGGTGAAACGAGTAGTCTAGAGGATGGATGGAATAGACTAGGTGGTCATTGATGACCCCAGCTGCTCTGGGTGGTGGAGCCACAATGAAAAGTCTGAGAGGGTAAAACAAGAGAGGATAAAAATGACAGTTTGTTGTCCATAAAAAGCACAACTAGAGCTGTGATTGGAAAGCTGCCCAGCTGAGTGAGGCTTTACAACTCGGCCACCCTGGGAAGGTCAAGTGTGCTCATGTGTCCTGTTCCTCTGAAAAGAAGGGGAGGGGGCTGGAGTGATAGTCCCAGATTTGCCTTGCAAGTTGCTACCTGGGTTCAACCCCCAGCATCCCTTATGGTCCCCTTACATTACAGGAGCAATTCTTGAGCAGAGAGCTAGGAGTAAGCCCAAGTGTTGCTGGGTGTGGCCCCAAATCCCCACTCTCCTCTCCCTCTAAAAAGAGTGGGTACATTCTTCTTTTTTCCCTACAGTTTGGGGGTTCAGGGAGCAGAGCAACCCTCTATGCTGAAGATGGGCAGGGCCTGGGTGTTACTTAAGTGGTTGCATAAGAAATCCTTGCTGAAATCAGCACTTAAGAAAAACTGCCACGTGGAACTTGGGGAATATGACTCAGTGGTGGAGCACCTGGCTTCCGGGCATAAGACTGAGTTTGATGCCTGGTCCACCCCACATCCCCAGCTGCAACCACCAGCGTGGCTGTTGTAATCCCTGGTGCCACAACAAGTTTGACCTCAAATGCACGACAACCAAATGGGCACGAACACCACAGCTGTGTGTGACCTTTGGTCAGTGAAACAACAAGGAAAGGGAAGGCAGGGAGAACTAAAAGTTTGAAAAAGAAAAACACACTGGAGAGAGATATATCTATTTTCCTTCGATCATTTTTTTTTTTTTTTTGCTTTTTGGGTCACATCCAGTGATGCTCAGGGGTTACTCCTGGCTCTGCACTCAGGAATTACTCCTGGTGGTTCTGGGGGACTATAGGGGATGGCGGGGATTGAACCCAGGTCTGCCGCGTGCAAGGCAAATACCCCAATTGCTGTGCTATCACTTTGCCCCCCGCCCCCCATTTTGAAACAGCCTAGTCTGCTAACATGACATACTGCCCTAATCTTTTGGGGAGAGGAAAGAAGAGAGCAAGGCCCAAGGCAACCACAGCAATAGTTAAGAATTAGGGGCAGGGTCTGGCAAGATAGTACAGTGGGTAAGGCGCTTGTCTGGCATGCATCCAACCAAGGTTTGATCCTTGGCACACACATGGTCCTTCAAGCACCACCAGGAATAATTCCTGAGTGCAGAGTCAGGAATAACCCCTGAGCATCGCTGGTGTGACCTCAAGACAATCAAAGAATTAGGGGCAAAATAAGGAAATAGACAATATGAACAATGACAAACACTAGGTCTTGGCATACAAAGCTCAGATTACCAAGCAGTGGACGAAGGGACAGGTGGCAATACCAAGATGGACTGGAGAGGCTAGAACGATAGCACACGGGTCGGGCATTTGCCTGGCACGTGCCGACTGAGATTCGATTCTCAGCATCCTATATGGTCCCCTGAGCATCGCCAGGAGTAATTCCTGCGTGCAGAGCCAGGAGTAACCCCTGTGCATTGCTGGGTGTGACCCAAAAAGCACATACACACACACACACACACACACGATCGACTGGAGCTGACATTAGTGGAGGGTATTGGGCACTTTGATGGTGATGGGGTGCAGTAACATACCATACCATACATTACCATAAGTGTTAACACTATTATAGTCATGTTACCTATTCTGTTTTATAAAAATTAGCAAGATCTCAGCCATGCTGCTCTTGGCTTCCACAGATGTTAAGCACTGTAGTATGATGGCAAACACAGGTTCGACCCGCATGACATTGTTAGCTACCATCTGCACTGACAGTGATCTGACTTCAGTGACAATTTCTTTCTCTTGAGATATACCATGAAATCAGTAAAGAAACTTGTTGGAAATATGCATAAGGTTTAAATGTACTCTGAACAGGAGGTTAAGATAACGAAAGAATAAAATTAATTACAAGTCTCAAGGGACATCATAAGAAAACAAAATTTGTCATTGGCCTCTTTTGCTTACTTTGCAGTTTTCTTTACCAATACTATAAATAAGGGACCAGAGCAACAGTGCAGCAGCTAGGGCATTTACCTTGTGACATGGCTGACCTGGGCTCGATCCCCCACATCCCATATGGTCCCCCAAGCACTGCCAGGAGTGACCCAGGGGTGCCACCAGGTGTGGCCCGTAACCAAAACCAAACCAAAACAAAAGAGAATACTTAAATACCCAATAGCTGATACAAAACTGATGCTAAAAATATTTGTTACGTGTTACGAGAATCAGAAACTTGGGGTCGGAGTGATAGTACAGCGGGCAGGGTGTTTGCTGTACATCTGGCTGACCTGGGTTCGGTCCAGGGAATCCCAGATGGTCCCTCAAACTCCTGTAGGAGTGATCCCTGAGCACAGAGCCAGGAGTAAGCCCCGAGTACCACCAGGTGTGACCCTCCCTCTACTCCCCAAAAAGACAAGATCCCTCTTTCAGTCCACACTACTATGGTCCTGAGCACTATAGAATTATCCTTCATTACTGAGCACAGAGCAAGGAATTAGTTCTGAGAACCACTGAGTGAGGGTCCCCGAAATAGAAAGAGGTAACAATGAAATCACCTCATTTTTAAGTCTTGGATCATTTTAGTCCCTGTATATCTTGTGACAGGGAAAGATGAATATTTTACACAAAAACATTTACAAATAAAGGACTTTTCTTATGGGGTCAGAGTAACTTAGATATTAAGATAAATTCATTTTCCAAGAAAATATACTTTTATAATTAGAGCAAGTTTTTTTTTCCCTTTATTTTATTTTATTTTTTTTAAAGTTGTAGATTTACAATTTTTTGTGCTTTGGTTTCAATTATACAATGATCAGATACCCATCCCTCCACCAGTGCCCATTTTCCACCACCATGGATAATATCCCTCCCACCCCCATCCCCCCATCCCCCCTGTCTCTGTGGCAGGGCAATCCCCTGTGTTCTCTCTCTCCTTTTGGGTGTTGTGGTCTGCAAAAGAGGCATTGAGTGGCAAACATGTTCAGTCCATAGTCTACTTTCGACATGCATCTCCCCTCCTGGGAGGATCCTCCAAACATTCTTTATTTGGTGTAGAGCAAGTTTGTTTGAAGAGAGTGGAGTTTTCTGTAATATATAGCCCTGGTATGTTGCATTACATTTTTGTTTACACTGTACATGGATCAGATTAACCTACTTAACATGACAGAACTTGTTTTATTTTTACCAAAATTCACAAGGCTTTTAAAATGCCTTACCATTGCAGAAACTCAGTCATGTGATAGTGTTTTCAGTTTCACTCTCTCAAAGGAATTGGGAATATATTGAAGCCTGAGTGAATATTGTAAAACGAACTTATCCAGAGTCTAAATTTATTTTCAAAAAACCATACTCCATGAAATAGGTATGTATTTACTTACCCTGAGTGCCCAAAGAAAAGTAGGCACTCTTCATACTCTTTAAACACTTTTTAATAAGTTTTATGCTTTGTGATTCGCAGACAGGCAAACATCTTATAAAACTGACTTTCATTACAGTCCAGATAATGAAAGCAAACGAGCTGAAGAAATGACTCAAAGGACTAGAGTGCATTCTTGCATGTGGAAGCCTGGGTTTGGTTCATCACAGGGTTTTCTCAGCACTTCCAGGAGCAAGCCCTGAGCATCAAGCAGGAGTAGCCACAAATACTGCCAGGTATCTCCACCCCAGACAAAACAGAACAAAACAAGCCTGGAAAGAGAATCCTGATGATTGCTATCATTGGAGTGGAGAGCAATGCACAGGTCCTGAATACGAAGGGGAGTAACATAGCCTGTGGAGGATATGTTGTTACTGATCTATACGGGTTGAGGATAACAGTTGTGATGCGTATTAATGATAATTTTCTTAAAATTATTCTTACTATGCCATGACCGGTGTGCTAGTATAACAGCTATGGTACTAACAACGTTGACTACTATAATTTTATTACTGTAGCAAAAATATGTTGATTACTATACATTACTATAGCAGGATGAAAAAAATGTGGTAAATTTAAGAAACTAGGGAATATTATACAAAAATTCCTTTGACATAGTCACAAACCCTAAAGTCGAGGATTGTGTAACTTCCTCCCCGCTCAATTTTCATGTGAGATCACCAGAAACCGCAAAAAGATAAGAATAGGTGGCATTCAGCACAATGTTTGAAACAATATATAACTACTATTATTTTATTATATGCCATACTATAAATTATTATTATTATGGTTTGGGGGCCACACCCAGAGTTCTCAGGGACTCTTCCTGCTCTGTGTTCAGGAGTGACCAACCACTCATGGTGCTTGGAGGTCACATGGGGTATGACATGCAGTGCCAGGAATCTGAACTGCCTTGCCGGCTGTCTGGAGGGCAAGGGTCTGACCACCTGTACTATCTCTCAGGTCCCTATCAGTTATTCTATTGTCTTGCATGAATGATGTCTTCACTTTAAAAGAAGGTCTTCAGGCTGGAGTGATAGATAGCACAGAGGTTAGGGCACTTGCCTTGCACGCGGCCAACCCGGGTTCGATCCCCAGCGTCCCATATGGTCCCCCGATCATTGCCAGCAGTAATTCCTGAGTGCAAAGCCAGAAGTAACGCCTGTGCATTGCTGGGTGTGACCCAAAGAGCAAAATAGATATACAAATAAACAAAACAAAGGAAGGTCCTCCATAATGACTCCACTGTCCCCCAAGGTCACATATAATCTCTACGTGCTGTTATTTTCTCTTGTGGTGTATCTGTGTGATGGTTTGTAGAACATCTGCGTCTCCCTTTGATTACAGCAACAGATAGGGACTGGAACTGCCTTGTTCATCAGCACATTCCCAGGACCCAGCGCCCTGTGCCTGGTAAGCAGGCACAAAGGAAAGCTTTCTCTCTAGTGCTTACATCTGAACTGATGTAAGTCAAAATGATTCAAGTAACCCTGGACTACAAAGGTAGTTTGTAACATAAAATAGTTTATTTTGTCAAAGTTGTTTTCAAAGCTATCAGAGATTAAACCTTCAAAGGCTCTTGACTTTAGATTATTTAAATCCTAAAGCAATTAATGCGGGTCTTTAGGAAAAAAATGAAAAATTACATATGCCTAATGACTCCTATTGTAACCACAATAAGTAAATCCAAAGCACAAAATGCTAAAATATGTTTCAGTAGAAAAAAAAAATCTTTTGCTGAGTCTGTAAAAAAATAAACACTGCTGAATTTCAGACCACCCAGAGAACTTTATTTTCTGCCCATTATTACTTAGTTATTCACTAAAGTCAATTCATACCATATTCATTCTACACTGCATTTCAGGGGCAACAGTGACCTTCTAATATATAATTCTTTAGAAATAGTATAGAGTTGGAATATTTTCCTGCTTCATTAATATTATTATGCAATAATTTGGTTACTTCACAATGATTTTTCTCCATTAAAAACAAAGAGGAACAAAATGTGAGAAATCAAATAGAAAAACTCCCTGTTTTATCCAATCCAGATGGCTCAGTTATGGGATTTTTCCCAGAGCTGTGCCAAGTTAGAAGCCTGCTTAAAAATAAGCTAGCTGAAGTTCAAACCAAAGTGAATAGAGACTAGTGATGAAAATAGGTTTTTTGGTTTTTTTTTTTTTTTTTTTAGATGAGGCGTGTATCATGGGAAACTAGGATTGATTTGGGTTTCCTCAACTTTGGGGTATGTCTTTTCTCACTACCTCCCTTTGAGAAAGTCTTCAATCTCTATGTACCTAGTTCCCTAGGACTCACATATTTGGGAGTTAGACTTTCAGACTCTGAATTCATAGCAACATGGTTTACCTTTAGTTTCTGGGTATCACTGCCAACAACCTTACTGTGAGAAAGCCTCGCATACAAATGCAGGGTTAAAGATAATTAAAGGGATGGCTAGAGAGACAGTATAGGAAGCAAGAAGCTTGCCTTGCATATTGTTGGCCCCACTCCATCTCTGTCACTGCATATGGTTCCTGAGCATTGGCAGGAATGACCTCTAAGTACACAGCCAGGAAGAGCCAATGAGCGCCACTGTGTGTGGCCACCCCTCCCTCCCCCAAAAAAACCACTCTAAAATGCCTTCCTTCAAAAATTAAAAAAAAAAACAATTGGCCAAAAATTTGTAATGAGACAGATTGTCGCTATAAATGGGTACCTCTACCACTATATTGAATTCATCTTTCTTACTGGTTTTAATTCACAGAAGCCACATGGAATCTCAGCCCTGGCTTCAGAAATTTGAGGAACTAGTAAAGCACTTCAGAGAAGAAAGAAGTGCAAAACTGTTAAAAAAAGAAACAAACAAACAAACAAACAAAAAAACCAAAAACCAAAACCCCAAACCCATAGATAATAGCTAAAAGATAGTGTTGGAAAGAAAATGTAAAAAGCAAGAACTGCTTATGGGAATTGTTCCCAGGAGCAGAATTCAGGAGGGAATAACCTTTTTAGTGTCAAAATAACTTCATCTACACTAGCTTTGAGTATTCATATCCAACAGTCAGTTCCATCTTGCTATTAACACAAGTGAATCCACTGAGTTACTAACAGGTAGGCTTCTTTTTCTAGGTGCATGGCAAGACTGTGACTGACAATGAATGAAATATTTCACTCTTTAGGTTAGATACTGCTCTCTCTCTCTCTCTCTCTCTCTCCAAATTGTAGTTTTACATTAAAGGTTCAACATTGTACTTTAAACATATAGAAACTGGGGGAAAAATAGGGAGAAAAATGGTTTTCTTGAGAAGCAATGACTGGGAAAAACTTCAGGAAGGAAAAAAGCTGTCATCATCGAAAATGAAACTGTGTTACCAAATCACTTTTCTTCAAAAAAATGTCCAAACAACCTAACAGAGGTTCACATTTGGATGAGTGAGGAGAAAGGCCAGTAGTAACACAGCAAAAGATAGTTAGGAAATAGAAATATGGCTGAGTGCCACAATAAAGGATAGCACAAAAATTTTGAGTAGATTGAGTGGCACAAAGAGACTGAAGAAAGGAGAAACAAAGAAGGAAGGAAATGAGGATGAAATAGAAAGGGAAAAAGAAGAGAAAGATGATTCTGAGAAAAAAATTCAAGGATATCCTGTGTATAACCAGCCCGATACTGTGGAAATTAGAGAAAGTCCAATTCAATATCTTTACAATATCTTCTGTTGTATCATGGCTAATGTTGTTAGTTGTCAGTTCTTGGAGATGACGCCACATCCGGCCACAATCTACTTACAATATCTTCTGTTGTATCACGGCTAATGTTGTTAGTTGTCAGTTCTTGGAGATGACGCCACATCCGGCCACAATCTACTTAAGCTCTCACACAGCCATGATCCAGAGACACACACACAAATCCAGGACCCGAGCAACTTGCTGCAGCAATCTCTTTGGACCCTAATTATTAACATTTTAGAACTGCTAGAGCACACAGCCACAAGAGCGACCACGCAACATTATATTGTATACATAACAAGCAATGCAAAACACATTGTCTAGTATTGCCTTTTAGGCAGGTATGAGTGGTGGTGGGATTGGTCTTGAAATATCGAAGGTAACAAAAGTAGAGAAAGAAAGTATTGTGCAAATTGCCTGCCACACAGGCAGGGGGAGGTGTGGAATGGGGGGATGGAGGGATACTGGGAATTTTGGTGGTGGAGAACGTGGATTGGTGAAGGGATGGGTGTTTGATGACTGTCTGATCGAAGCTCAAACATGAAAGTTTTGTTACTGTACCTCATGGTGAGTCAATAATGAAAAAAAAAAGATAGTTGTCAGTTGCAAGTTGTCAGCTAATCTATTCACATACAGATGCCTCAACACTATTTGTTATTTTGCAGATTTATAGCAAGTATGTAAATTCTAAGGTTCTATCATCCCAATGGGCTGGAGCGATAGCACAGTGGTAGGGCATTTGCCTTGCACGCAGCCAACATGGCCGACCCGAGTTCGATTCCTCCGCCCCTCTCGGAGAGCCTGGCAAGTTACTGAGAGCCTCTCGCCCGCAGGGCAGAGCCTGGCAAGCTCCCCGTGACGTATTCGATATGCCAGACACAGTAACAACAAAGTCTCCAGTGGAGACGTTACTGGGCCCGCTCGAGCAAATCGATGATCAACGGGAGGACAGTGACAGTGATCATCCCAATATGCAGGGAGAATTAGGGGCTTGGGTTCTTTTTTTCTTTTTTTAGTGGGGGCGACTTCCAGCCGTGCTCAGGGACCACTCTTTCCAGGGTCTGGCAAGGGGTGTGGTGGCAGGCTGGGGCACCATATGTGCAGCTGAGAATGGACGCCATGGTCTGCAGCTGCAAGGCAAGCGTCTTCCCCATACTCTTTCGGGCCTGAGGGCTAGGTATTTAAAAAGCAAGCTCCTTGAGTGGCTTTTTGTTTTGTTTGGGGCCAAATCTGGAGATGCTCGGTTTCTCCTGATTCTGCACTCAGGAATCACCCCTGGCAGTGCTCGGGGGACCATATGAAATACCAGGGATCAAACCTGGGTCAGCCACGAGCAAGGAAAACATCCTATCTGCTGTACTACCTCTCCAGGCTCTCCTTGAGTGTATTTTTATTTTTCTACTTTTTTTTTTTTTGCTTTCTACTTTTTACTTTTCTACTTTTCCACTGAGCACATCTCCTGAGCATCGCTGGGTGTGGCCCCCTAAAATCAAAAACAAAGAAAAAAATAGTTCTTGCTACTCTATAGACCAGCTCACTGGCATTAACTGAGAGCCTGCTGGAAATGCAGTCTCAAGGCCAGTTGAGCCTGCTGAATTGAATCTGCTGTGATAACAAGCGCGCAGGGGAGGACTCATATACTCATGCAGGTTTGAGAAGAACTGCAGTGGGTGTGTGGGAGTTCTTTTCTGCTTGCTCTATCAACCTCAACTAGAGCAGGGGTTCTCAAAATTTCAGAATCACCTGGTCAGAAAAAAATTCTCTCTCTGGGGCTGGAGAAATAGTAATAGCTATTTGCTTTACCCATGGCCAGCCAGGTTTCAATCCTTTGTCTCACCAGAAGTAAGTCCTGAGCACAGCCAGTGTAGTCCCCAAACAAAAAAGTAACCAAGCAAACAAAAAGAAATTACTAAAGCCTGAGTACTACCCTCAGAGATTATTGTGATGTCACTGTTGTGCTTGTGGTCTGGCCCTTAACCGTGTTATTAGGAATATTAGAAAGGAATCATGAATGTTAAGGATCTCAGGGTGATTCAAATAAGAAGGAAAGTTTGAGAAGCTCTGACTTACAGGATGGCTGTATCATTCATGAAGCAAATACTAGAAGAGCTTTGTGCGAAACAAGATGAACTCAGTTTTGTTTTAATAAACTGTTCAACATAAACCAGATTCCCAATTTGGCCGACTAGTCCCTTCTATTCCCTTTTATAGAAAAAAAAAACAATAACAACACTCAGTGCTTCACTAGAAATCTACTTTTAAAAAGTGAACAAAATGGTGCCCAATTGCATTTGAGTCTACTGACATACCCCTGAATTATTTAGCATCCCGCAGTGTGTCATGGCCTACTTTGGGAAACACTGAGTTGAAAACATTCAAAATGCCCTGCTCAGGGCTGGAGCGGTAGCACAGTGGGTACAGTAACCCCTGTGCATCGCCAGGTGTGACCCAAAAAGCAAAAGAAAAAAAAAGAAGAAGAAAGAAAAAGAAAAAGAAAACAATGCCCTGCTGTCCCGGGATAGATAGTACAGTGGGTAGGATGCTTGCCTTGTACATGGCAGACCAGATTCAATCCCCCAGTGCCCCATATAGTCCCCCGAGTCACCCAGGAGTGATCCCTGAGCAAAGGGCCAGGAGCAAGCCCTTAACATCGCAGGGTGTGACCACTCCAAAACCAAAAACAAACAAAAACGTTTGGTAAAAAAGCAAAAGCACTGCTCTAGCCTACTTGCCACTGTGCCGACTGGACTTAAGTCTTTCAACTTGGTCATTCGACTTGGGCAAAAGAGTGTCCTTTGAAAACTCAAGCAAACTGTTTTTTTTTAAATATATCCAGCCAGAGGTAACAACATTTAAAAAAGAAGCAGAAAAAGGGGGAAAAAAGGGAAAGAATGGGGTGGGGGGTGGGTAAATTGCACTGCTTTTCATTAACTTTTGTGATGTCTGTCTCTGAGGTATGGTGCTCCAGGGTCTCCATGACCATGCTGGGGCGAGGGGCATGTGGTGCTGGGACTGAACTTGGAGTCTCACACGTGATCGGCACATGCTCTACCACAACTTAAGCCCACCAGAACTGGAGGCTCTGCTCGTGACGGTGAACTGAGGAAACAAAAGCTTGGAACAAAGGAAGGAGTGAAGGGAAGCCAAAAGCTCTTCTGCCTCAAAGTTCTCTGGGACCCACCCCTAGGAGATCTGACTGATCTGGCCCCTGGTCGCTGGTGGAGACTCCCTCCCTTCTCAAGGAGGACGTGCCCTTAAGAGTTTCCTTCTAGGCATGAACCTGTCTGCCTCCTACAGTGACAGTAAGAATGTTGGTCACTAAGCTCAATTATATCCAAAGATTATTTCAAAGGCAAAAGAAAACCCTCTCCCAGTGGGCTCCAATAATTTATTTTAACTCTTATGTTAGCAAGAATACCTTAAAACCCAAGTGTTAGATCTTCACTTAAAAGATACCTTTTAACGTAAAAACTTTTGGGAGTTACTTTAATATTATAAAACGACAACACATCGCAATCTATTTCTGTAACATTTTAAAGATCTTTCCTTTGAAAGATCTTTCCATTTTTTTCTAAAGGTTGGATCCATGATTTTTAAAAAAGGAATCAAGGTTTTATTTATTCTGATCATCAACAGACAGACACAATGTTAGATAGGTATTTATATTTCAAAGAATTTTAAAAATTCTTTTTTTAAAAAAAGAAAATTATGAGCTGGAGAGATAGTACAGAGGGCAGGGCATTTGCCTTGCGTATGGTCTACCCAGGTTCGATTCCAGACATCCCATAGGGTCCTCCAAGCGGTGCCAGGAGTAATTTCTGAGTATAGTCAGGTATGGCCCCAAAGTGAAAACAAAAACAAAAACAAAATTTATTACATATCTATTACATTTTTGGGCACCATCTCATAAGCTTTTAAAACTACATGAAGTTTTGGGGGAAGATTTTATTTTTTTAGCTAAAATCTTAAGGAACAGCTTTAGCTTTTATATTTTTAGAACCTTTCACAGTATGATGGCAATCTGGCTGACAATCTGATTATTACAGCTGTAGTTGGTAAAGGATCCCACTTCTGAAATTACATAATGAAAAGGTGATGTACACATCTGAGCAAACCAAAGGTATATCCTAATACCATGTAAAAGAAAAAAATATATTTAATATGATCCTAGCTGAAAAGGTTCCTTCGATTAGGGAGACATTTGATTACTTTGTAAAATTTCCCATATTTTAAAGTCCTTGGTATTTTAATATTTTCTCTGTCCATAAAGTTAGCATCACGTGATTAAACTCTTGTTTTTCTCTTTTGTCAATTCTTTTTCTACTTTCCTCCCACCCTGGCTACCTCAAGTGTTTATCTTATTAATTAGTAGATTTACTCATAGGAACAACCCTTAGTTATGTCCTGATTGTATTTTTACATCTTTTTAAAAAATATTTATTTGATTCTTTACAGATTCTTTTAATTTTTCCCTCTTTCTTGCATTGTCAGTTTGAATCTTTTGTTTTTCTTTTTCCTTTTCAAAATAAAGGCTTTTACGACTATCGTATTTGAGAACTGTAATTGTTCTGTAATTTTTATTTTCCAATTTATCTCCTTCTGTGCTTTTGATGTTTTCTAGTAGTCAATTATTATTGCTGTGTTAAGGAACTTATGGGGCTTTTCTTTAACATAGCGAGCCGATGGGTTCTGAACAGAGAAGCGCAGAGCCAAACCCTGGCTGGCTCTAAACGCAGTTCTCACCCAGTGAGGGTGGGGACAGTTGTTCCTCTGGTTGCTGTAGCTTTTATGATTTAAGCTGTTCCATCCTTAGGGAGGAGGGTGGAGGTGGCTAGGCTTCCCTCCAATTTACGACTTAACATTTCCTTTAATAGAAGCAACTGTTTCTGTCCCTGTTTTCAAAAATCCATTTTCACTGGCACTACAGTTGGTAAAATTCTTCCTAGATATTAGTAAGAAACTGACTTTGTCCCTTAGGTTTAAACATTACAGTGAGAATTCTTTTCCTCTTTGTGTGTTTTCCAAAGCATTTGCACGTAAGCCAGAAAAGGACAAGATAGCTGTGATTGGTTAGCTACATCTTAGCTTACATCTTAGAAGAAAAACTGTGGGAATGCTTTCAGTTTACTTCATAAAGATTAAGGCAATCTGTGAGACTGGCCCAGCGGCACAGTACTTGCTTTGCCTGTGTGTGACCCCAGGTTTGATTCCTGGCACCTCATACACACAATACCACCACCACCCGCCCCAATTAAGGAGTATTCTAATTCCTACTCTAGAAGACACTGTGTTAGGCATTCCTTTAACAACCCTCTTAAATTAGATGGTCATTTCAAATTTAACACTTGTTCATAAAATGAATCTACTGCAGTGAGCTTGAGATGAACGTGAAGATATTATTTTTAGAAAACATAAAGAAAATTATGTCTTATAAGTAATTATAGCAGTATATATATATATATATATATATATATATATATATATTTTGGTTTATGAGCCACATCTGCAGTGCTTAGGGCTTATTTCTGGGTCTGCACTCAGTTTTTTCTTCTGGAGAGTTCAGGGGACCATACAGGACGATAGGGATTGAACTCAGGTTAGCTGGGTTGTGTGCAAGGCAAGTGCTTACCTCCAGTACTATCTCTCCCGATCCCTGTTTTGTTTTGAGGTCACACCTGATGATGCTCAGGGCTTACTCCTGGCTCTGTTCTCAGAGATCACACTTGGTGGGGCTCAAATGCGGAAGATCAAATCTTGGTTGACTATGTACAAGGCAAGTGTCTTACTGCCCATACTGTCTCTCCTGTCCCAATATAACAGTATTAAGTACTTTGGTAGTTAATTTATATACTGACACGTAGGACTAAGGATATAGTTCAAACGGCTAGAGGGCATATTGTGCATCTGGAAGCCTCTGGTTTGATTGCTGGCACCACATGATCCTCTGGACACTGCTGAAAGCAATCCCCTTACCACCCTGTAGCCCCCAGAGCAATCTCCAGGACTGGCCCAAAAACAAATAAAAAAGTGATATTCTAATGTTTATTTGATATAAAATAAGTAAGGCTGCCACATCAAAACTTAAGTTTGCAAATGGCATTCATGATGATGCACTTGGAATAAAGCTAAGTAAATTTATTTCATTAAAAGAAGTGAAAGATATTGCAAACCACAATGCCCAAAAGGGGTGGGGGGGGAAGAGAGAGATAGAGGGAGAGAGAGAGAGAGAGAGAGAGAGAGAGAGAGAGAGAGAGAGAGAGAGAGAGAGAGAAGAAGAAGAAGAAGAAAAGCACCTGCCATAGAGGCAGGGGTGGGGGTGGGGTGATGGGAGGTAACCTGGGGACTCTGGCACTGGGACATGTACACTGGTGGAGGGATGGGTGTTGAATACTGTATGGCTGAAATCCAATCATGAACTTTGTAAGGGTCTATCTCACAATGAGTCAATACTAAAGTTAAAAAAAAAACTGAGGGAAAGAAAGATGGCGGCTGCATGGGAGCCTTGTGGACAGCAGGTATGAGCCAGGGGTGGGGGTGCGACTAAAACCTCATGGGACGGGGGGCGTTCCGACCTGTCCTTCACGCCCTACCGAGGTCACCAGTTGCCCCCCACGAGCGGCTCTCCGGCACGGCCATGGCTCCAGAGCACAGAAACCAATCTCTTAATTATCTGACTCTCAGCAGAAATACTTCCAGGGTTAATTAGTAAAATAGCAGAAATCCAAATCCAAAACCATCATTTAATTCTTGAACCCAGCTGTAGAAAGCAAATCATTTCACAATGCTTTTTCAGCAGGTCTGATTTGGGGGTGTAAACTCTAAATAATAATGGTGCATCTTTTATCGAAACAATGAATCTAGTCAAAGTAGATAGAGTGTTAACTAGAATTCATCTGCCTCACAGGCATTGGGGGGGTGGGGGTTTATTGGGGTTCTTCGTGGTGAAAAATAAGTATTGGTAAAGGGAAATGTGATTGATATTTGCATGACCGAGACCTAAACCTGAAAGCTTTGTAACTTCCCACAGCGATTCAATAAATAAGTAAAGAAAAAAAAAAACTGAAAGGAAAGGTTGGGGAAGAAAACTGAGATATCCCAAGTATATTCAAATTGTGATTTCACTTATCAAAACTTGATTTACAAAGAATTATAATCAAGATAAGTACATAAGTATTCACTGTATGTCAGTGAAATATAATTTTTAATTTATTGAAAAGGGCTGAAAAATTACTAGTTGAACTATTTCCTGTGTCAACTCATTTTAAAATGTCAATCGTAAAATGCATTTTCCTTGATATCGGGTATAATTCAACCACAAGCATCCTACTCACAAGATCAATTTGGAAATCTGAGTAAAAATGGTAGATTAAAAGTATACATTTAATTGTATCTCCAATACACATGAGAACAAGAGTGATGTGATTTTTGAAAAGACTCAGGTCCAGAAGAATAAAGAAGAGCAGAAAATGTAAAATTTTTTTGGAGCTAAGAAGGAAACGAATGAGTAGTAAATGATTTAAGAGAACTCATAGAACTCTGCACAGGCAAAAGAATCGGTGACACAATTATTGGCCAAAAAGGCCAAAAGACAGGAAGAATGGCTGTAAGTCGGCTGATGGAGGAGGTAGGCCCCATTTTCTTTTCCTGGTGAGGTCCTCTTTTCCTTTTGCAGGACTCTGAGAGCCATTCTCTGGGGAAAAATGCGAACCGGTGTTTGGATTTGCAAATCTGTGGCAGAGCTGTGCTCAGGGGGCCCTGGAGGGCCACTCCCAGAGAAATTCAGCCAACTGGGCTGGTTCGGTGTTTGAGCTGAGGATGCAGTGCCGTTCAGGGCCCCCTCGGTGACGCTTGGAGGTCTTGATGGCTGCACCCTGAAGGCTTGGGAGGCATGTGTGCTTGGAATTGAACCCAGGTCAGGTGTGCATATGCCCTAGTCACTGTATCATCTCCCTGCCCCTAAGCATGTTAGAGTATGTAAATAAATTCCAAAAGTTTGGGGTAAATGATTTGAACAGCTATGTAGAGAACGGGGCAAGTATTGTGTTTTAATAATAAGTGTTGGAAAACTGGCTTTTTGTTGTGGTATACTATTTCTCTAGCTCCTGAAAGAAATACTTTCTATCCAAAATGCACAGTAAGGGATGGGAATGGGGTTTAAGGTGTCTGTCTCGAACACAGGTGACCTTGGTTTGATCCTGAGCACCACATTTGGTCTCCCAAGTACTGAAATGAGTGATCCCTGAGCACAGTGCCAGGAGTGATCCCTAAGCACAGAGCCTTAAGTGGTCCCTGAACACAGACCCAGGAGTAATTTTTTAAAATTTTATTTTAGTTTTTAGAGCATTACGTGATCAGACAGTATTCCAACACCCATCCTTCCACCAGCGTCCCCATGTTCCCTCCCATCAACCCCCACCCCTACCCCTTGCCTGCCTCTTCGGCAGGTGCTAATTCTTCTCTCTCTCTTTCTCTCCCCACACCCCAAGGAGTAATTCTTGACCACCTTTGGGTGTAAACCAATGCCTCTCTGAATAGCCCCCCAAAGTAAATACCTTGGTACAGCTCTTAACAGTGAAATATAAGGAAAAGTCTTCAGTATATTTTATTTCCATCCCCAAACTAGTAGATTTTACCAATGGTAAGAATGGAAAAACAAGTTCAAAATTGGGTCACTTAAAAAATGGGTTTTAGACAACCATTTCAAGGCCTTTTCAAGAGGAATGTCTCAGAAATGTCCCCATCTCAGTAAATTTTAAGAAAGACCCAATGTCTGATTTTGATGTTTTTGAGTGCTTTCAGTCATTTCACTGTAATTTTCTCCAACATCAGAGTAAGAACACTGGTTTCCGAGAAAAGCTACAGCAATTACATGAACTGGAAGTAAACACTATTTTCAAGTGATGGGATGGTATAAGCCTGAAAAAATCTGCAAAATTGTACTAATTCTTCTGTAAGTTTACATTTCAATTATTGCGAGACTGAAAGACTTTAAGAGGCCAGATCAGCCACACTATACAGGAAATTATATCCTAGGAAAGCTCTGCTTTAAAAATAGGCAAAGGAAGAAAGGAAGGTTGCCAAAACACACAGCACTTTCTATTTGTTTTGATTTGAACAAAGCATCTATTTTATCAGGTGCAATCTAGTATTTGCAGACTTAAGGAGAATGGTAGTAGTTAGGGTGGGAAGTAGTAAATTAACCAAAAAATGTTTGCTTTCTCAAAAAATTTTGAAGTAGGTATCAGTGGAATCTAGGTAATAACTAAGTATCACAGGGAAACTGGGATTACTGTTCAGAGTGAACTTTATGCTCCCTAAAAAAGCAGAACAAAAGTTGAGAAATTAGGACAATGCATTTTAGGATTTATATGCTGTATATATGCTTTCATAAATCCCATTTAAATTCAATACATACTTAGGAATAAATTCTTTTTTCTTAATAAAATAATACTAGGTTTAATATATTGAGTACCCACTACATAATGTTCTAGGCAAGGGAGTTTAGGAATGAACAAAACAGAATTTGATGGAGCTTCTTCTGGTGACAACCACAAATACAAATAATATAGAAGACTTAAAATATAGCCTGGAATTTTTCAGAAGGTTACTTTTATTATGAAACTGTTACATCCCAACTAAATCAAATTTGGGTGGCATTACGATATGGAAAAAACTATGAACACAGATCTACTAAACTGTTACAATCACAGGTTATATTGGATGGCCAGGGTTTATGTGAGACTCAGCAAGGAAACACCATTGTTTCTGTCAGAAGTAAATTGGAATTGGAAATATTAAAGACCTTCTATGATTTTATAGAGCTTACAAAACCTTCTAATTTCATGTTAAACCATTTTAATCACAGTTAATTTATATGCTTATGGGTTCTGCTTTTGGTTGGACAAAACACTGTCTTTCCTAAAATATATCCATATAGTTGTGAACTCAGAAGGTCTATCTTAGAATTAACCAGAAGTGCAATCAGTTTGGCTCTAGGGTTATTTCACCATTTTTTCCTTTCTCTACTTTTCTTATTTTTTCAGGGGGATGTGGCACATCCAGCAGTGGTGGGGATTACTACTCACCCTGCGCGAAGAATCAATTCTGGTGAGCTTGGGGGTCCATATGGGATACTAGGGATCACCCCCCTTGGCTGCATGCAAGGCAAAGCCCTATCTGCTGTACCATGTCTCCTGGTCCTGTTGTCTACTTTTCTTTAGGTCTCATGATAGTAGAGGAAAAAATAACATACTGGAAACAACATTTTCTTTCTTTCTTTCTTTTTAAAATTTTATTAATTATTATTATTATTATTATTTTGCTTTTTGGGTCACATCTGGCGATGCTCAAGGGTTACTCCTGACTTTACACTCAGTAGTCACTCCTGGCAGTGCTCAGGGGGCCAAATGGGATGCTGGGTATCGAACCCGGGTCGGCCATGTGAAAGGCAGACACCCTACCCTCTGTGCTATTGCTCCAGCCCGGAAACAACATTTTCAACCCAGCATCATGATACATGTGACCCTGGGTAAGCTGATGATTCACTTCTTTGAACTTGTAAAACTGGAAAACATTTTCTGCCCACTGCTGAGAGCTGTTGTGAGAAACAGTGAGACATCATCATGGTACGTAGAAAAATGTTTCCTTCCCCCAAAGAACGGCAGATCTTTTTCTCCTATACTTTGTTTTGCCCCGGCCAGGTGAGCTCAGAACTTACTCCTGGCTCTGTGATCAAGAGCGAGAGCTTTGGGGGATGATATGTGAAGCTGGGGAGCAAACCCTGGTCGATCACATGCAAGGCAAGTGCCCTATTATTGCTCTGGCCCCTGTATGTGGAAGTAGCTGATCAGGTGATGCTGAGACAGGGAGAAAATTCTGTGCTAAGCAGATGGGTCCAATATAATCACAAACTAGAGGCGAAAGAGGAGGCTGGGGAGAGTCAGAGAGCAGAGAGTATCAAAAGGCCAAGCATTAGGTTGCTGGTTTTGCAGAGGAGGAAGAGTCATGGGTTAGGTACGTGCGCAGCCATCGCCTCCAGTAAGGTAAGGTAAGGAAGCAGATTTTTCCCTCCAGCTCCAGAGGAACAAAGCCCTACAGATTCACTTCCGATTTCTGCCTTCTAGGGGTGTAGGAGAATCAATTTGTGTTGTTCTAAGCTAGTGGGGTAATTTGTGACAGCAGGCAAGATGCTAGTTTAGTCTCTCTAGAAGCCTTCATTGGCAGAAATTTTGTTTTCTAGGACTCTTCAGAATGGTATGATGTTTCTGTAGCAAAAACATATCCTTGCCTTATTTTATATGTTCTTTTGGGAGTGAGACTCAAGACTTACTCCCCGCTACTCCTGGAGGGGCTTGGGGAAACACGCAGCTCCAAGTACGAGCTCCCGTGCTAGGGCTCTGGCCTTGCCTTGGGCTTTTTGTTTCAGGGCTGGTGATTCTTCTTTCACTTCTCACTTTGTGAAGCAGAATTGATTGCCATGTAATTACCAAGCCACCTCCAGACACCTTCGTTTTTCAGTTTCACTCATTATTGTTGTTCTCAAAGATGTTGAATTTTTTGAGTCAGTACTACAGCAGAATTATAGAAAGAGAAATCCTATTTTGTCAGTAATGATTCTCTGAAAGTAAGCGTGCAAATACACACAAATATAGGGAAACATTTTTATTAATCAAGACATGAAATTTCATAGTTTTTTTCCCTAGCAGTTTGAACAAGAATGTTGAACTATTTTCCGATAGTTTATATATATATAATAAATATATATTTATATATAACATATATATTCCATTTATATAAAATATTCAAAAAGGTAAATTTATACAATTTGAAAACAGATTGGTAAGCAAGGAGTGAGGTGAGGTCGGGGAATATGAAGATCAATCATTTTAATGGATTTTGGTTTAAAGTTTTTTGTTTGGTTGTTTTTGGGCCATACTCAGTGATGATTGGGGCATACTCGTAGCTCTGTGCTCAGGGACCACTCCTGGCAGGCTTGGGGGAACCATGTGGGATGCCAGTGATTGAACCGGGGTTTGCTATGTGCAATGCAAGTGCCCTATGGCGTTGGATTTTCCACTATGAAATGGAATCATTTTTATGATATATGAATATTACTTTCGTTAAAAGAGTGACAGTGATGTGTAGTTATTACTCACTTCTTTCATGGCTGACTATCAATATGCTTTTGCAAATTTCCGAAATTTCACTCTATCAATAGAGTAAATTATGCTCAAATTTACAGATGAGCATGGCTATTTATGACTAAGTACTTTGAATAAATTTGGGAATTCAGGAGAACTGAAAGAAATTAGTTAAAAATAAAAACAAAAATAAAAACAAAAAATCAGTGAATGTAAGGGAAAAAGAAGATGGAAGAGGCAGTGAGGACTCATGAGGAAATTGCTATACAAGTGTAGTCAGTTAAGAAGAAAAGATGTTGCAATTGTGGACAGTGATATCTAAATCAAAGAGAAAACCACAGAACATCTAAGAAAGAGGTAAAGGTTCTGGGGCTAGGAAGAAGCCATAGTCCTAGTTTGCCTATAAGCTTATAAGTCAAAAAGACAATTTCATTATCTTTTATTATACTGCAATTTACTAAGTGGGTAAGAAATACCTTATTACTCTTTTGGGAACCAATTGACAGTGACCAAGTTTTAAAATACCACTTTAAAACTTAACTCAAATTTAGTATTCTCTTTGTAAACTGACGAGTAATTTCATTACTTCACATTTTAATCCCCCAAATCATTCCAACTGATCTTAAAATAAGTTTTTTAATTTTGATCCAAGACACTAGAATTATTCATAAAACTACTTACGTATTCTTTCACATTTTTTGTTTTTACAGCTTTGTATGAATAATATGCAGGATAAAGCATTCCAAACACCAACCTAAAAGCAAAAAACAATGAGAAGACTAGTCAAACACAGCAATGCTTTTAAATAGTTCATGACATTTTTGCCTAACAAAAAAGTAGAAAGTACATGAAAAACATGACAGTAAATTTGCTCTGAAAAGCTAAGCACATATTTTCTGCAAAAAGATGATTCCAATATTTCAGATACAGCTTAACAGAAAAAAACATTAATAACACTGCCACTTTTTCCTGGCATCAGAGAGATCATGTAAGAGTCAAGGTATATGCCCTGCTTGCTTTAGATGCTAGTCTACCCCAGCACCACATGGTCCTCTGAAGATGGCAGGGTGAGGCCCTGGAGCCAGACTGGCACTACAGGGCCTCAGTGGCGCCACATCCTTAGGTCCTAGAATTGAACTGCTGGCCCAGTTTACCAAAAATCACTGGGAGAGGCCCCTGGGTTGATACATATACTCCTTGGGAATCCCTGCCGCTCAAACTACAGAAGTTTCTGCTTTTTGGGTCACAGTGGCAATGCTCAGGGGTTACTCCTGGCTCTGCACTCAGGAATTACTCCTGGCGGTGTTCGGGGGACCATAAGGGATGTCAGGAATCGAAACTGGGTTGGCCATGTACAAGGCAAGCACCCTTCCCACAGTATTATCTCTCCAGCCCCATATAGTTGAGATTATTTTATCAAAGCCTACATCCAAGATGTATGCAGACATACACTAAACATAAGAATAGACATGGTATATAATTGATATTTTCACAAAGCACAGCATGGAATTTTTGTTCTCACATAAATTTCCATGGTATTTATCTTAATGCATTATTATATTCTACATTGAGATTCTCATAGTTTATCTGAAGAACTTATTTTTGGCTAATTTGCTGGTTTTCACTATTGCATGTAATATCATGAAAAACCTTTCTGTGTATTTTGGTCTTAATTTCCTGGTGCTAGTGCTGCTGCTGTTTCAGAAATCATACACATTTTTACCGATTAAAATGCCTTCCAGTGTGGTAGCTCTATTTTAAATTGCAACACACTGCCAATCATAAATATCATCATTAAAAACACGAAAAGTTCTGCTACCTAAATAGAAAAAAATTCTTACAGATATTTTTAAAATACATCTGAACACTAGTATATGTGAAAATTGTAAGTACTGCCAGTCCTTTTGTACACATAGTACATGATATCCTTTTGTCTACTTTGGAACAATTTACATTGCTTTTTTTTCCCCTTTGGAATTTTGGCCACAACTGGTGATGCTTAGGGGCTACTCCTGGCTCTGCACTTGGGAGTCACTCCTGGTAGTGCTCAGAGGACAATATGGGATGCCAGGAATCAAACCTAGGTTGGCATATGCAAGGCAAGAGCCTTATCCACTATACTATCTCTCCGGCCCCTAAACTCAGTTTTTTTTTTTCTTTTTGGGTCACACCAAAAGAAATGCACAGAGGTAACTCCAGGCTCATGCACTCAGGAATTACTCCTGGTGTGGCTTGGGGAACCATACGGGATGCTGGGAATTGAACTCGGGTTGGCTGTGTGCAAGGCAAACGCCCTTCCTGCTGTGCTATTGCTCCAGCCCCCTAAATCCAGTTTTAAAAATTGGTCTTTATTTTCGAAGAGTTTAGTTTTACAGAAAAGCTGGAAGGCTAGGATAATTCCCACATACCCTGGAATGTTGCAATCTTTTGTATATTTCATATGCTAAGCAGTATTTCACTAGGTTATTTTCTCTTTTCAATTTGTTCACAAAATTTGGAGTCTCAGAGATAGAACAGTAGGTAAGGTGCTTGTCTTGTGCTGACCTGGGTTCATTTCCTGGCATCCCATTTGGTCCCCGGAGACACCCAGGAGTGATTCCTGAGTGCAAAGTGCAGAGCCAAGAGTAACCCCTGAGCATTGCCAGGTGTGGCCTCAAAACAAACCATTTATTAACAAAGTTTGCAGAAATCTATACTATTCTGTTTACAAGGCTGTCATAACATAATACCACAGACCAGATGGCTTAAAAATACTGATTTTTCCCCAAAGATTCCCCAAAGGCTAGAAGTTCCAGATGAAGATGTTGGCAAGTTTGGTTTCTTCTGAGTCCTTTGTTTTGGACTGAAACTAGTTTCCTTCTCTCTTTGTCCTGAAGGGTTATTCCCCTGGTCCAAGTGTCCAAATATCTTCCTTCTTTACTATTAGGACACTGATTGTAATGGCCAAAGCCCACTCCAAAGAACTTACTTTTACTTAATAAAGCCCTTATCTCCAAGTAGTCACATTCTGAGGTACCTGAGGTTAAGGATTCAATATATGAATTTAAGGGAAACTGTACTTCAGTCCACAGCCTTTATACTTATGAGCCTTTACATTAAATAGATATTTGCATTTATACTAAATAAGATGTTTTTATATTGAAGCCAAGTATATATATATTTCTTATTCTTTCTGTGACTTTGTATTTTTATTTTCATGACCACGATCACGACCATCCTGTTATTCATCGATTGCCTCGAGCAGGCCCCAGTAACGTCTCCTTTGTCCTAGCCCTGAGATTTTTAAAAAAGTGCCATATTCAAGGCTCTTTCAGAGTTAGGAGAATGAGACCCATCATTGTTACTGGTATTTGGAAAATTGGGTGCGCCACGGGGAGTTTGCCATGCTCTGCCATGTGGGCAGGTTACATTCGGTAGCCTGCCAGTTTGTCCAAAGTAGTTTATTATAATTTTATATTTTTTAATTCACTAAGTTCTTTCACTCATTTTTTTGAGTGGGGGATGGTAGTAAATCCCTGGTAACTATCTTATCAGCTGAACCCTTGATCTGTGGCTGTTATCACCAAGTCAGAGGAATACCAAGTCTGCTAAGGATTTAATCCTTACAAACTGGAAGCCATATCATTAACAACCACCGCTTCCTAAACAATCCCATTCCATGAGTACTACTTCATCAAAGCCAGTCCCTAAAATCTAGACATCGACTTTTTGGATGGGCTATAACATTGAGGACTTCTCAGATTAATGCAAGAGTCCCTCATAATCTCAGAGAAATGTGATAGCTTCTAATGTGACTTCTAATAAAACAACTAATAACCATAAGAAATGACGTATAGGGCCCAGAGAGATAGTACAGTGTTTAGGATGCTTGCCTTGCATGCTTCCGATGTGGGTCCATTCCTGGATCCCATAATGTCCCTTAAGCCCAATGAGGAGTGATCCCGAGCACTACTAGGTGTGGCCCCAAGCCAAACAACCAAACAAAAAAAGATGTGTAAGTAAGAACAGAATGTCTACTGTGTAGTCATTCTCGCTGCTGACACAAGGTGTAATCCTGTAATCAGCCAGCAAATGTACAGTTTACATTTTCCAACCACTCATTTAAATTGATGTATGTTCCTTTAGAATATGGATATAATCAAAGTATTTTCTTTCATATTCTCAATATAGTACCTCTTTTTTTAAAAAAATTTTTATTAGTGAAACACCATGAGGTACAGTTATAGACTTACAAATTTTTGTGCTTAGGCTTCAGTTATACAATGATCAAGTACCCGTCCCTCCACCAGCACTCATCTTCCACCGCCACGGGTCCCAGCATCCCTCCCACCCCCCCAACCCTTCCATCCCACCCTGCCTCTGAGGCAGGGCACTCCCCCTTGTTCTCTCTCTCTTCTTTTGGGTCCTGTGTTTTGCAAGAGAGGCATTGAGTGGCAATCATGTTTGGTCTATAGTCTACTTTCAGCATGCTTCTCCCACCCTGGGAGGATCCTCCCAACACCCTTTATTTGGTGCTCCCTTCTCTATCTGAGCTTCCTTTTCCCCTAGCACGTGTGGCTGGCCTCCAAGTCATGGAACAAAATTCCTGGTACTCATCTCAGCCACTCCTGTGTGTTAGTCTCCCATTTTGTTTCTTTATTTTCCCCAGATGAATGCAATCTTTCTGTGTCTATCCCGCTCTTTCTGACTCATTTTGCTTAACACGACACTTTCCATGTAATACCACTTGTATGTAAATTTCATGACTTCATCTTTTCTAACAGCTACATGGTACCTCTTGATTTATTTTTTTCTTTGAAAACAATTGAATCGCAAATTACAAAGCGACAAAGATATTTATGATTGAGCTTCAGGTATGTATTGTTCCAACACCACTCCCTTCACCAGTGCCTTTTACCCTCCACCAATGTCCTCAGTTTCCCTCCTGCCCCCCAGCCTGACTCTGAGACAGGCACTTTCCCCCCGCCCCAATTGTCCTAGTGATTCCTACCCTAACTAATCACCTCCAACCTTGCCCCAGAGGCAAGCTTCCTACTGAAGACCAGTTCTGCTCTGTTTCTATTGCCATTGGGCTAGTACCTCTGAATTTATTAATTTAATTTTTTCTCTCTTTTTTTTTAGCTTTTTGGGTCACAACCGATGATGGTCAGGGGTTTCTCCTGGCTTTGCACTCAGGAATTACTCCTGGCGGTGCTCAGGGGACTATATGTGATGCTGGGAATTGAACCTGGGTTGACTGCATGCAAGGCAAACGCCCTATCCACTGTGTTCCAGCTCTGAATTTAATCCATCATGAGACTCTTCATTTCTTTCACTTATGGATTTTGGACTTCTCCTTCCCCTGCAATGTTACCCATCTAAAGACTGGAACCCAGTTCTGTTGGTTAATCCTCGGTGAGAAGCCACACATTTATACTACGCTTTCACTCAGAGAGATCAGCAGCCAATGAGAATGTTCAGTGAGGTTGATGCCAGCTTGATTTCCTCTCGGAATAGTTCCCCAACACATGTTTCTGGCTGCACTGTCAGACCAATCTTCTTAACCTACTGGTAGGACTTCCAGGCTTCCAGAATTCAACTGCAGGCCTCCTCACCCTCTTGTGACCCCCGTAAGGAGGGAACATCTAACATAACAGAAATCCATGGCCTCTTACAAACCATCTGTTCTAACAAGGGTTCCTCAGTCTGCCCGGTATTTCTACTTTAATTCAGGAGTGTATGTTTTTTAGCTGCAATGCCTTACTCTCCTCCTCTCTTTATTTCCATTTCCCCTCTTGGTTATTTCACCTTTTTTTCTCTCTCATAATTCAACCCTTTTCCCACAGACTTCTAAATTGTGTTTATTCTAAATTACAAAAATTGTCAGCATTAGTCATTTGCCTTTAAGCATCTTCTATTTTAGACTGCTGTAATTTTTGTTTTTGATTTTGATTTTTGGGTCACACCTGGCTCTGTGCTTAGCGATCAATCCTGGCAGAGCTCGGGGTGGGGGAACCACATGCAGTCCCTGGAATTTAACTGGTGCTGACTGTGTGCCAGGCAAGTGCCTCAACCCCTTTACTATCTCTTGGGCTCTATTTAAGGTAGTTTTTAATGTAAGCATCTGACTTGCAAAGCAGATTATTTTCTCACATATGTAAGAATTTACTGCTAGTTGATACTATGCAAATGAAGGCTTTGCCTTAATTTTTTAGCCTTTTTATGGAGTAGAATCAGCCTAAAGTAGTAAGTACTATATCCCCAACACCTCTTCTGAGAGTAGAAAACAAAACTATATTTCAGTAGGAACATGAGAAAGATTAAGGGTCTTAACAAATAGTGGAAAATTTAAGAACCATCACTATTATTGCTTGAGGCAGGCCCTCCCATTGATCATCGATTTGCTCGAGCGGGCCCAGTAACGTCTTCATTGGAGACTTTGTTGTTACTGTGTTTGGCATATCGAATACGTCATGGGGAGCTTGCCAGGCTCTGCCGTGCGGGCGAGATACTCTTGGTAGCTTGCCGGGCTCTCCAAGAGGGGCGGAGGAATCGAATTCGGGTCGGCCATGTTGGCTACGTGCAAGGCAAATGCCCTACCGCTGTGCTATAACTATTATTATAGTTTCATAAATACAGCAATGTGAATATTACTGAATATTTTATTATTAAAATTTAATATTTTCTACAGCATTTTTTGAGGGAGCGTATTTTCTATTTTCCTAAATATTGGGTCTGACTGTAGATGTTTACAACCCGGAAGGTTGGGAATTAAGTCACTGTCACTGTCACTGTCCTCCTGTTGTTCATCGATTTGCTCAAGCGGGCCAGTAACATTGTGAGACTTGCTGTTACTGTGTTTGACATATCAAATAAGTCATGGGTAGCTTGCCAGGTTTTGCCGTGTGGGGCATTAAGTAAAAATTTGAGAATAGTATATAAAATTAAAGTTTATTTACAGTGTATACAATTAAATTCACCCATAAATTTGAATATTGTTTTAGTTATAGAAGCAGAAAGATATAGTTGCTCATTTCTTCTAGGTTTTATTTCTTTCTAAAGGAGAACTTTGCTAAAATACTCATGATACTCTTATCCTCACACTCAGGTAAATTTGCCTTTAAGAACACTGGTTATACTCATTCAACCAGTTACAGCCTGCCCCCAGGGCTTGGGACTCTCTCTGGGCATGCGCAGCTAGCTCGATCCCCTAGAACAGCCGGTTTTCTCCCTTGATCTACGCTAGCTCGATCCCCTAGAACAGTCGGTTTTCTCCCTTGATCTGCGCAGGACGGGAACTGAGGCCCAGCTCTCGGCAACAAAGCTGAACGTCTCCGGGTACTCTCTCCTCATTCAACCAGGTACAACCCGGCGCCCAGTGCCAGAGACCCTTTCCGGAGCCGCAGCCGCATTAGTGGCCGCGAAATATTCTCCCACTACATATGCCATAGGAACCATAAGCTACCCTCTTAGATGGAGCCTTCTCTAGGTTAGTTCAGCCACTAGAAACACAGTAGCCAATAACTCATAAGCCTATCTCAACTCACACTGCATATCAAGCAGAATAGTAATAATGAACGTGAAGGACTAAACCACACTGGTCACAATGGTAAAGCAATGCAAAAGCCCACCAAACTTTCTTATTGAAGAGGCTAGCCCAGAAGACACCAACAGTACTGTAGTGTTAGACAACCTCTCTGACAAGGAATTCAGAAAGGAGCTACTTAGGATGCTTAGGGAACTAAAAGAAACAAAGGAAAGCAATGCCAATAAAAGGCAAGATGATTTGAAGGCAGAAATGAGGAAAATGCAATCGGAAATGTCAGACCTGAAAAACCTGGTAGGCAAATTGAAAAACTCAGTGGAAGGCCTCAGCAGCAGAGTAAGAGCTGCTGAGAACAGAATCAGTGAGCTCGAAGATGAAGTTCAGAGACTCTCCAGAAAAGAGCAGAAAATGGAAAAGAGACTCACAATTCGGGAACAGATGGCAAGAGAAGATCGTGATGAAGCCAAGAGGGGTAACATAAGAATTATTGGAGTCCCAGAGGGACAGGAAGAAAACCTTGATGAAGAAGAAACTGTCAAAGACATCATTGCTACAACATTTCCAGAGCTGAAGAAAACTTGTGACCACATTCAGGAGGCCCGAAGGGTACCAGCTAGAAGAAATCCGAATAAAAATACCCCAAGACACATCCTGATCAAAATGACCAAAACCTTAGACAGGGACAAAATTCTGAAAGCAGCAAGATCGAAGAAAGAAATCTCTTACAAAGGAGCATCCTTAAAATTCACAGCTGATTTTTCTGATGAAACCCTCATGGCCCGAAAACAGTGGTGGGACATAGTGAAAAAACTCAATGAAATAAATGCCTCTCCAAAAATACTTTACCCAGCGAGACTCTCATTTATAATAGAAGGAACAACACACAGTTTCACAGACAACAGCTCAGGAACTTCATAGACTCAAAACCATGGTTACAAGAACAACTAAATGGGCTACTTGCTACTTTAAGGCAAGACAGGCCCCTCAAATACACCAAATTTCAACAGAACAATGGGACAAAATCCCATAACAATAATCTCTCTCAATGTCAATGGGCTAAATGCACCAACTAAAAGACATGAGTGGCAGGATGATTAGAAAATTGAACCCAACATTCTGCTGCCTGCAAGAAACACATATCAATAGTCAAAGCAAACACAGACTCAGAGTCAAAGGCTGGAAAACAATCCTACAGGCAAACAGCTCCCATAAAAAAGCTGGGGTAGCCATCCTAATATCAGATCACATCGATTTCAGAGTGAAGAAGGTCCTAAGAGACAGTGAAGGCCATTTCTTTTTAATCAAAGGATCTGTACAACAGGAAGAACTTACAATAATAAATGTATATGCACCTAATGAGAGACCAGCAAAGTACTTAAAACAACTACTCATAGATTTGGAAAAAGTCATCAATAGCAACACAATACTAGTGGGAGACTTCAACACCGCTTTGTCACCTCTTGGTAGATCAACCAGACTCAAGCTTAGCAAGGACATACTTCATCTGAGGGAAACAATGGAAGAAAGGGACTTAGTAGATATATACAGGACACTTCATCCTCAAAAAGCTGAATACGAATTCTTCTCAAGCGTGCATTGAACATTCTCCAAGATAGACCACATGCTGAGTCACAAAACATACCTCCATAAAATTAAGAAGATAGAGATTGTATCAACAATCTTCTCAGACCCTAATGCGCTGAAATTAGAAGTAAATCACACACAAAAACAGAAAACTAAATCAAACACCTGGAAATTAAACAGTGCACTATTGAACGACGAGTGGCTTAGAAAGGAAATCTAAGAGGAAACCAAAAGATTCCTAGAAACGAATGAAAATGAGGACACGAGTTACCAAAACTTATGGGACACAGCAAAAGCTGTGTTAAGAGGAAAGTTTATAGCTCTACAAGCATTCCTCAGGAAGGAGGAGCGAGCCCACATAAATAACCTAACCTCACAGTTTTAGAGCTTGGAGAAGGACCAACAAAAGGAGCACAACCCGAACAGGAGAAAGGAAATAATAAAACTCAGAGCAGAGATTAACGAGATGGAAACCCAAAAAACAATCCGAAAGATCAATGAAACCAAGAGCTGGTTCTTTGAGAAAATTAACAGGATCGATAAACCTCTAGCAAAACTCACAAAGAAAGGGAGAGAGAAAACCCTAATAAACCGAATCAGAAATGAAAAGAAGGTCATTACGACAGAAACTACAGAAATTCAAAGGAACCTCAGGGAGTACTTTGAGAAGCTTTATGCCACGGAACATCAAAACCTCGAGGAAATGGATAAATTCCTAGACTCCTACAGACTCCCAAAGCTGAGCCAAGAAGACCTGGAATACCTGAACAGACCTATCACCATCAAGGAAATTGAAATGGTAATAAAAAGTTTCCCCAAGCACAAAAGTCCTGGCCCGGATGGATTCACTAGTGAATTCTTCCAAATCTCTAAAGAGGACTTACTCCCAATCCTCTTTAAGCTTTTCCACGAAATTGAAATATCAAAAACACTTCCGAACAGTTTCTACGAAGCAAATATCACACTGATAGCAAAAGCAGACAGAGATGCCACAAAGAAAGAGAATTACCGGCCGATATCCCCAATGAACACAGATGCAAAGATCCTCAAAAAACTACTAGCAAATAGAATCCAATTACTCATCAAAAAGATCATACACCATGACCAAGTAGGATTCATCCCAGGGATGCAAGGATGGTTTAACGTTCGGAAATCAATCAACATAATCCATCATGTCAACAAAAGAAAAGATAAAAAGCATATGATTATATCAATAGATGCAGAGAAAGCATTTGACAAGATCCAGCACCCCTTTATGATGAAAACCCTAGCCAAAACGGCTATAGAGGGGACTTTCCTCAACATAGTTAAAGCCATCTACCACAAGCCTACAGCAAGCATCATCCTCAATGGGGAAAAACTGAGAGCATTCCCTCTAAGATCAGGGACGAGACAAGGATGCCCACTCTCTCCACTGCTGTTCAATATAGTACTGGAAGTACTTGCAATAGCGATTAGACAAGAAAAAGATATTAAGGGTATTCAGGTAGGAAAGGAAGAAATCAAGCTCTCACTATTCGCAGATGATATGATACTATACTTAGAGAACCCAATAACCTCCACTAAAAATCTCCTAGAAACAATAGACTTGTATAGTAAAGTTGCAGGCTATAAAATCAATACCCAAAAGTCCATGGCAAACAGTGAGAGAGAAGAAAGCTACATGAAAAAAACAATCCCGTTCACAATTGTGCCCCAGAAAATCAAGTACCTAGGAATCAGCTTAATTAAGGATGTAAAGGACCTGTACAAAGAAAACTACAAAATGCTACTTCAGTAAGTAAAAGAGGATATGAGGAAATGGAAAAATATCCCCTGCTCATGGGTCGGGAGACTTAACATTGTCAAAATGGCAATACTACCGAAAGCATTGTATAAATTCAATGCAATCCCTATAAGTATACCCATGACATTCTTCAAAGAAATGGAGCAAACACTCCTGAAATTTATATGGAACAATAAGCCCCCACGAATAGCTAAAGCGATTTTTGGGAAAAAGAAAATGGGAGGAATCAACCCCCTGAACTTCAAATTGTACTACAAAGCAGTAATAATTAAAACAGCATGGTACTGGAACAAAGGCAGAACTGCAGACCAATGGAACAGGGTTGAATACACTGACATCTCCCCTCAATCATATGATCATCTAATCTTTGATAAAGGTGCAAGTAATGTGAAGTGGAGTAAGGAAAGCCTCTTTAACAAATTGTGCTGGCATCACTGGATGGCTACCTGCAAAAAAATGGGCTCAGAACTCTGCCTAACACCATGTACAAAAGTAAGATCAAAATGGATTAAAAACCTCAACATCAGACCAGAAAACATAAGGTACATTGAAGACAAAGTTGGCAAAACCCTCCATGACATTGAAGCTAATGCCACGCCACTGGCGGAGCAAGTGAAAACAGAGATAGATAAATGGGACTATCTTAAACTAAGAAGCTTCTGCACCTCCAAAGAAACAGTGACCAAAATACAAAGACAGTCTACAGAATGGGAAAAGATATTCGCTGAATACACATCTAACAAGGGGTTGATATCAAGGATATATAAAGTACTGGTTGAACTCCACAAGAAGAAAACAGCCAACCGCATCAAAAAATGGGGCAATGAAATGAACAGAAACTTTCTCAAAGAAGAAATCCGAATGGCAAAAAAGCACATGAGAAAATGCTCTACATCATTAATCATCAGGGAGATGCGGATCAAAACCACAATGAGATACTATCTCACACCTCAGAGACTGGCCCACATTCAAAAGAACAAAAGCAACCAATGCTGGCGCGGATACGGCAAGAAAGGGACACTCTTTCACTGTTGGTGGGAATGCCGACTGGTTCAGCCCTTTTGGAAAACAGTATGGACGATTCTCAAAAAATTAGAAATTGAGCTCCCATTTGACCCAGCAATACCGCTCCTGGAAATATATCCCAGAGAGGCAAAAATGTAGTCGAAGTGACATCTGCACTTGTTTGTTCATTGCAGCACTCTTTACAATAGCCAGAAACTGGAAGAAACCTGAGTGCCCAAGAACAGATGACTGGTTAAAGAAACTTTGGTACAGCTACACAATGGAGTGCTATGTAGCTGTTAGAAAAGATGAAGTCATGAAATTTACATACAAGTGGTACAACATGGAAAGTATCATACTAAGTGAAATGAGTCAGAAAGAGAGGGATAGACATAGAAAGACTGCATTCATCTGGGGGATATAAAGTAACAAAATATGAGATTAATACCCAAGAATAGCTGAGATCAGCACCAGGAGGATTACTCCATAGCTTAGTGGCCAGTCGAGCATTCTAGAGGAAAGGGCAGCTCAGATAGAGAAGGGAGCACCAAATAAAGGGTGTTTGGAGGATCCTCCCAGGAGGGGAGATGCATGTTGAAAGTAGACTATGGACTGAACATGTTTGCCACTCAATGCCTCTTTTGCAGACCACAACACCCAAAAGGAGAGAGAGAACAAAAGGGATTGCCCTGTCACAGAGGCAGGGGGGGATGGGGGGAATGGGGGTGGGAGGGACATTATCCATGGTGGTGGAAAATGGGCACTGGTGGAGGGATGGGTATTTGATCATTGTATAATCGAAACCCAAGCACAAAAAAATTGTAAATCTACAACTGTACCTCATGGTGTTTCACTAATAAAAATTAAAAAAAAAAGAACACTGGTTATGAGTATGACAATAATAGCTGGGAATGATCATGATGGACTGGATGTGGGGGGGGAGAAAGGAGGGAAAGACAGAAAAGGGGGAAGGGGGAGAGGGAGAGGGGGGCAAGGAGGGAGAAAGTGCAAGCACCTGGCAGAGAGGTGGGTTGGGGGTGATGGGAGGGAACCTGGGGACCTGGTGCTGGGACATGTACACTGGTGGAGGGCTGGGTGTTGGCATACTGTATGGCTGAAATCCAATCACGAACAGCTTTGTAAGGGTCGATCTCACAGTGATTCAATAAAAATGTTTTTTAAAAAAGGACAACAACAACAAAAAGAACACTCGTTATGTTAAAAAAATCATACTATTTAGAAAAGCAAATACAATTTATGGGCATCCAATAGTGGCAATAGCTCCTACGTAGCAGCAATTTTATTTACAGACAATACCTAAAACTTTTTCTGAAGATATGTTCAGATACAATTCATTCTTCAATCAAAATAGTTTTATTTAAAAAAAATTGGGGAGGAGTGTTGCTTTGGGCCATAATTAGCAGTGCTCTGGTGCTACTCCTGACTCTGAGCTTAGGGTCACTCCTGGTGGCTCATGGGGGACCATCTTCTGAGTCGAGAATAAAACGTGAGTCTGTCAGGTGAGGGAAGCACCTTGACCTCTCTATTTTCTCTCTGGAACCACCAAAATTGTTTTATAGGATTATTGCAAGCTCACAGGCAAGTCTCAGTGTTCTTAATACTAGAAATAATATCATGAAAGCATAAAAATTTTTAGCATCATTCCTGAAAAAACCGATTAAATGTCTTTTACTGATTGGAATCCCAAAACATTAACTGCAAGATTTGGGGGGGGGGGGCGGGCGAATGAGAAAACTTTGAGAAAGAGAATGTATGTGTGTGTGTGTGTGTGTGTGTGTGTTTGTGTGTGTGTTGGTAAGTTATATGTGTGAAACCCTATTATTAACAGTATTTTATTTATTTGGTTTCGGGGCTACTCTAGACTGTGCTCAGGGCTTACTCCTGTTCCTGAACTCAGGGATCACTTCTGGCACATTCAGGGGACACTCTGTGGGGACGAAACCGGCTTGTTGGCATACGAAGTAAATGCCCTATCCGCTGTACCTTTGCTCCGACTCCCATTAACAGTATTTTAAATTACAGTGCCTAAGATAAAAAAAAATAAGAATCACTAGTAATTAGTTATTGAAGATAATTACTGAATATACATTTTTGTCAGTTTTTCAAACATTTTAGTGTATCATAACCTCTATTAAACTTTTCACAAATTTGCTTTATTAACTCAAATACATTTAACAATTTTGAAAGTCTCAATAATGTTCTTGATAACAAAACTGACAGTTAATGACACTTAAGTTACAAAGCACAAATTTCTAGGATTCAAACTTTTTTACTTGTCATTCTTACTATCAAAGCTTACTATGAGAAATAAAACATAAATAGAATAGTATTAACATAATAAATTTCAGAAACCAATTATCTAGTTTTAAAAAATTAAGTAGTCTACTTTCTTTCCCCTCCCCTTTTTGGGTCATACCTGGCCAATGCTCAGGAATTATTCTTGGTGGTGTGCAGGGGACCAGTGGGACGCCGGGGTTCAAATCCAGGTTGGCCGCATGCAAGGCAAATACCCCACCGCTGTACTAATCACTCTGGTCCAAATGATCTACTCTTAACATTTATTGGGTCTGGGGAGATGGCTCAGTAAACTGGAAGGAACAGTTTGTATATGGGTGACCTGGGTTAAATCCCTGGCACCACATGGTCCCCTGAACACTACCAGGAGTGACCCACAGAACAGAACTGGAAGTAGCCCCTGAGTGTTTCTGGGTGTGGTCCCTAAACAAAAGCGCAAAATCACTCCAAAACTCAAAACATTCTGGTATTATCGGAGCAAAAACCATAATGAAAATGGGCTAGGGAGACAGCTCCAATAGCTGGAGCATATGCCTAGCAGGCGAGAGGCCCCGAGTTCACCTGTGGCAGGCACTGCATGGCCTCTGAGCACATTCGAGTGTGGCTCTGCTGGCTCTCACCAGAGTTGGGCTGAGCAGCACTGCCTGGCTGGGCCCAGGAATTGGAACTGCCAGTCTGGTGGGCTGGGTATGGAAAGAAGCGCTGTTTGTGAGTCTTCCCCCACCCCCAAGTCAGAATGATGAAAAGCAGGAACCAAGTTTGTACGGACGAGTTCATACACGCACACACACAGAGCTCTCGAAGAGCAATGCAAAACACAACATTTTTGGTTCTTAGCAATAAAAAGGCACCCCATTTGTCTTAATCCCGTTCTTGAGATCTGTGAAATTCACATAAAATAGTTTAAAATAACAATGGAAAATGTGCAGTCGCTTCTCATTCCTGTGTTCAACAGAAACTGTGAAACATCCATGAATCACTGCGAATCATTCACTGCCCTCTTACCTGCTGAGCCTGGTCTTGAACCACTGCTGTTAAAGCTCGATATGCTCACATCAGCAAAGTGCCGCCTGCCATCTTTGTTTTACATCCTTATTTCTTTGTAGTGTCATTTCATATTTGGATCAAGTTTTACTACCAGGTATATCCCTAAATTATTTCCTGCAAATTATTTCACTTGCAGGAAAAATAATTTTTAACAGCACCACTTTTGTAATATTTTATTTATAATATTTTATGGGCTGGAGCGATAGCACAGCGGGTAGGGCGTCTGCCTTGCACGCAGCCAACATGGCCAACCCGAGTTCGATTCTTCCGCCCCTCTCGGAGAGCCCGGCAAGCTACCGAGAGCATCTCGCCCGCACGGCAGAGCCTGGCAAGCTCCCCGCCACGTATTCGATACGCCAGACACAGTAACAACAAAGTCTCCAATGGAGACATTACTGGGCCCGCTCGAGCATTTATAATATTTTATAATACTTTAAGTGCGTACCAAGAAACTGCTATATGAAATGCGCAACTATAGATACTAGAGGAGTAATGTTTAGGGTATTGTCCATTAGTATGTCTATATGCGGAAAACATTTTTAATTGAAGTTTTATCTAGAAAGATGTGAAGGGACGGAAAGGAAGAAGCACATATTTGAGAGTGAACATAGGCTTTTCCAGAGTGAAAAGACAAACAAAGCAAGCATGATACATGTTTGGGAACACGGGCTCAAAGAGCAAGCAACACGTGAAATCTTAGGTGGAGGATTTACTTTAGATTTCAGTGCAAAGTAATGCTTAGTTTTCTTTGAGAAAATGCCATCTCTTTTGCTCCCGGACATAACTCACAGCGTTCTTTTCTCTTTACCCACTGACTGTAAAGTCAAATCCTTCGTTTAACTCTATCAAATATGGTGGGCCTCAGAAAGGGCAGTTATGTTCTTATTTACCAGATATCTTTATTTTTTATTTTCATTGCTTTTTTTTCTAATCTCATTTTTCTTGTTGTTATTAATATTTTTTAAATGCTTCTGGTTAAATATTTCTCACATCATTAGGAGAAACGTAACAAAAGTAAAAAAAAAAAAGTAACAGTCGTAAGTAGGCACAAAACTCAAACCAAAGGGTCCAGACAACCGTTTTTTAAGTGTGGCAGAAAGTAAGTCCTTATACATATGAAATGATGTACTTTATCACTGAGCTACATTCCTGGCCTATATATATATATTTTTAGGGAGCTTTGACTAGAAAACAAATTCACTTGGAAGAACCAGAGAGAAAGCTCAACAGGGCTGTGCAACATATTCTGCACAAAAGAAGCCTGGGTTCAATCCCCAGCACTGCCGTGTCCTTTGGCCCCAGAATCATGGTGAATTGCCCCTGAGCACTTTTGGCTGTGACCCCAAATCAAACAAGCAAAGAAATTAAATGAGCCCCAGCCCCCATAAACTGGAAAGCTATTTCCCTAATAACATAACTGCTGTTAAAACTCTTATATAGGTAACTAATTGACATACTAGAGTAAGGCAGAACTATAAAGTAAATCTCTCATTTTAAATTAATCTATTTCCATAAAGACAAGCACGGGAAGTTTCTAAGGTATTCTACAGAAAAAAAAATAATTATCTATAACTCTAAAAACAAAGACCGTGAATACTCAATGCTCGTTATTTTCTATTTATTTTTTTTCGGATTTTAATGCATTTTACTATGCCCTTTACTATTCTATTACTGTGTGACCTCACTCACACTGGTCCCTTGAAACAGACTGTTACTGTTGGGAGTATTCGCACCATGGATAGCAGTGTATGATATAAATCAGTCCCCTCTCTCCAGGTTGTTAAGCACTACCGGACATCACTGTCTTTACCCGTGTTTCAGCCAAGGACAACTACGGTATATTCTGTTGGTAGTACAACTGAAAATCTATTGGTAGAAGGAATTTCAGAATTTTGCGAAAAAAAAAAATTTTTTTCTGCAGCAAGGACATATATATAAGGCTTCGAGCAAAATTAAGAAAGAGATGAAGACTAATTTTCTGCCCATTTAAAATGCCCTTCACTTAATTTTTGCTGGAATAATAGGTCTCTAATATTAACAGAAACTCTAAAGAACTTTAAAAATAGAATCAGGATTTTTTCTATTTTTTCTATTTTGGTTTCATACCACACCCAGAAGGGCTCAGGGAGCACTCTTGGTGGGACTTGGGGAACAAACTTGGGTTGGTGGCCTGTAAGGTAATTGCCTCGTGAGAAATAGTGAGAAATCTTAGAAATAGAATGTTTTAGTGAACACTGTAGTTTTCTGGGATCTTTTCAAAGCAGTATTTTTCTTCCTCTTCAAAAAGACAAATGCAATGAGGTTGCCATCAGAAAACTTAATTTCATTGATTGTAGAATCCCTTGAGTAGCTCTAAGCCCTTGAGAACGATTTAAAAAGCATTTTCTAAAAGGATTCAATCATAGTTGCAAACCTATCTTGGTATAAGAATCAGTTAGAATGAAGATTTCTGGAAGTAGGGTCCAGTAATTTGAATGTTTAAATTCTGTTCTTCAATAAACTAAGTTATGACAATATTTGCTTACTTTGGCTTTGGGTTTAAGAGGATTTCTATTAACCAATACATAGTATGGGAAGCACATTTTTGTCTTACTAGACTTTTCAAATAATATGAGAATGACTGTAGATCTTTGCCAAACTATACTTTATTTAAAATAAATGTAAGAAATCATGGTAGAAGAGGGTAGGGTGGTAAAATGACATCTAATTTTGGATTATTTGGATAAATTATTTGGATAATTATTTGAATTCTTTGAAAAGGATCATAATGAAGAAAGAGTAAGATTTTGTGTGTGTAAATCTAAATTTTTACAACTGATGCAAGGTCTAAAGAAAGCCAATGTAGATATCTGTGTATATTCAACCAAGGTGAGCCATTATGCTACTGTTTTAGTCATAACAAAAGTTAATGTGGGATCACAAAACAAAAATACCTATTTTCTATTATAACATCTTAGTTTTTTTGCTAAGCATCTCTAATGCTAGAGAATTCATATTTAATAAAATAACAGCTAAGTGGCCATTATATAACTATAATTTAAATATATATATATATAAATTACATACAGGAAGAAAAAGTCAAACCCATGAAAAGCACCCAAATCTTAACTTACATAACCAAGGATACATGTTTGAAACTGTCAAAGAGAGGAAAAACAACAAAAATTCCTTTGACTTTCTACATATTTTAATTATAGCTATCAAGAGCTAAAAAGATTGGAATTTTCATGTTGTCAGTGACCCTTCTAATTTTATTCTAGAGCTTGTAATTTCTACTCTAAAAGGAAAGATAAAATCGGGGGAAAGAAAACCACAGCAAATCAGATTCATAATTCATCATCCCTTTACTCTCTCTCCCTTACCCACAGCTCCAATAGGACTACGTGGTAGACCAAAGAAAAATGTTCTAAAGAATGCTGAACTTGACAGAACACTAGAGAACCAAGGGCTATAAACCCTTGAAGCATTCAAGTGAGCCAGCATCCCATGGGCACAGTTCCATTGAATGCCTCACTTAGTGAAAAGATGATGGGCCCTGCAATATGCATCATTCCTCAGCTTCTGTAGTGTAATTCTTCCACGGTCACAACAAATATGAAACTCACAAGTGGGATAGGTGTTATTGCTCTACTTCCATCGACGATAACAGTAAGGCTGAGAAAGCGTAGGTTCTTATTAATCATGCATCCAGCAAGTGCCAAAGCTAACATGTAACTTCAATTTCAACATCTGTGTTCTTTCCTGTAGACTAAAAATCCCAAATCTTTGTACTTCAAATAACATAGCTCATAGCAAGCAGATCTCCAATATAAGTAGCTGAATGAAGTCAACATTCAGAAGTTACCTAATTTTAATTACGACTTAAACAACATACTACTGGTATAGATAAAAAAAAAAAAACTATATGAAATTCACTTTTGGCTATATTTTTAAACAGAGTTAAGAACCACTCATACCATTTGACCAATCCCTGAATCCTGACTTATTCTCAACTCAGAGGAATTTCTAGTTTCTTAGGGCTGGAGTGATAGCACAGTGAGTAGGGCATTTGCCTTGCACATGGTCGACCCGGGTTCGATTCCTCCCTCCCTCTCAGAGAGCCCGGCAAGCTACTGATAGTATCCCACCCACATGGCAGAGCCTGGCAAGCTACTGTGGAGTATTCAATATGCCCAAAACAGTAACAACAAGTCTCACAATGGAGATGTTACTGGTGCCTGCTCAAGCAAATTGATCAACAATGGAAGGATGGTGCTACAGGGACCTATGAAATCCAAATTTACTAGTAGTACTACTAAAGATAACAAGCGTGGGGTTGGAGAGATAGCACAGCAGGTAGGGTGTTTGCCTTGCATGCGGCCGACCCAGGTTCGATTCCCAGCATCCCATTTGGTCCCTCGAGCACTGTCAGGTGCAATTCCTGAGTGTATGAGCCAGGAGTAACCCCTGTGCATCACCGGGTGTGACCCAAAAAGTCATCCTGTCCCCTCAAAAAAATAACTAGCATTCATTTGTAATCTAAGGTTAAAATAAAAAGCTTCTGGTTTAGAAAAATAACACGGAAAATACTTGAGTTGTTGAAAAAAATCTCTTAAAATGTACGTTTTTACACAATTAAAACAGATGAGTAAAGGTATAATAAAAATGCATATTTTTTGGTTACTCTATTTCCATCATTTTTCAAAATAATTTAAACAAAACACAAATAAGAAAATCCATAAACATATCAGTAAAATTCATTTAGTACTAAGTGGCCATGAGGTCACCTTCCCTGACAGAAACGCACTGTTGCCAAGTCCTCCCTACTGTGCAACCCAAACACTCATACCGAACATGCAGCCCCAAACTACAGTTATCTACAGTCATTTTGTAAAAGAGCACGATTCTCTACTAGGTTCCTCCTATCTAAAGTGAATTTAATATTTTGCATTCAAGTGATCTTTTAATTCCTCGCCCTTATACAAAACAGGTATCGCTGACGGCATGATGAAGGCATTATTGTCTTTTAGTACCAGGGAATTATAGAAGTGAATAAGCTCCCCGCTGCTTTGTGTGTGTATGTGTGTGTGTGTGTGTGTGTGTGTGTGTGTGTGTGTGTGTGTGCGCGCGCGCGCGCGCAAGAAATGACACCTTGGCAGTGTTTGGGGGACCATATGTGGTGCAGGGATTCAAAGTACTGTTAATGCAGAGCAAGTGCCTTCCCCGCTGTACTCTCTCTCCAGTCTGACCACCGCTTTTTAAAAAATTTATTTTAGGAACTGTGACTTACAAAACAGTTAATTGTAGGGTTTCATGCATCAAAGTTTCCAGCACTGCACCCTCCACCAAGACAGCTTCCCTCCACCTCTGACCCTGCCCCCACCATAGTAAGCTTCCTACTGAAGAACAGTTCTCAGTTCTGTTGCCTTTGGACATTTGTCATTTCCCTATTATGTTTATTTACATCCTGCATATGAAAGACAGCATTCAGTGTCTGTCCCTTGTCTTCTGATTAACTTCAAAACTGTGGTACAGCAACAAGGACAGACGCTCAGACCAGTGAAATAGAATTGGGAGTTCAGAGGCAAGTCCTTAGGTTTATGAAAAGCATATTTTCAATAAAGGAGCAGAAGTATGAAATGGAGCGAGGAAAGCCTCTTCAGCAAATGGTGATGGGAAAACTGGTGATTCACATGCAAAACCAAAAAGCACTCAGACCCTTTTCTGAGACCACGCACAAAAGTCCAATCAAAACGGATTGCAGACCTTCCTATCAGACCTGAATCCATAGGTCATGCTGAGAAAAACATACATAGAACACACCAGAACCTTGAACATAGAGATATTTTCAATGATTCAGTGCCACTGGCCAATCAGACAGAAGCAAAGACAAGTGATCAGGACCACATCTAACCAAGAAGCTTCTGCACTACAAAAGAAATAATGACTAAAATAAAAGACAGCTCATAGAGGGGAGAGAATGTCTGCGAACCACTCATCTAACAAGGAGCTGATAGCCAAGATATATAAAGTACTGGCAGGGGGGTTAGAGAAGCACAGCAGGTAGCGCAGTGGTAGAGCACTGGCCTTAGTTGACCCAGGTTTGATCCTGGCTCATATACTCCCCCAGTTCAGCCAGGAGTGATCCCTGAGCAGTCAGGAGTCAGATGAGCAGGGCTGGGTGTGGCCCCAATTTCTGCTTCCCACCCCCTAAAAAAAAAAAACACTGGTAGAATTTTACAAGGAAGAAAAAAATAGCCAACCCCATCAAAAAATAAGGAGACCAACAGAAACTTCTTCAAAGAAGACACACAGTTGGCCAAATGGTATATAAAAACCTGCTCTGCATCACCTATCAGGGAATGCAAAGCCAATAACAATGAGATATCATCTCACATTAGTCAGACTGGCACACATCACAAAGGACAAAAACAATGAATGTTGGTATGAATGTAGGGAAAAAGGACCCTCGTTCACTACTCATAGGAATGTTGATGGGTCTGAAACTTTTTTAGAAAACAATGTGGACACTTTTCAAAAAAAGTGGAGTTGAGCTTCTGTATGACTCGCGATTCTACTTTTGGGGATCTACTTCAAGGGTCCAAAAACTCTACCCAAGAAATGACTTTTGCACTCCTATGTTCTCTGTAGCACTATTCACAATACCCAAGCGCCCAAGAACGGGTCAAGAACTATGGTACAGAAACACAATGGAATACTATTTTGCAATTTGCTGTTCCATGGATGGATCTAGATAGTACAACAGCTTTTTAATTGAAATCAGGTTTGTAATCATTAGGAAATCAAAATACTTATTTATACTGTGTGCATGTGGTGTCCCCAAGCATTGCTCAGAAAATTCTTCTTCTGAATTCCTGACCAACTGGTCCTTAGTTGAATGCACAAGCCCGAAGATCCCGAGTTGCTGGGGTCCAACTGGGAATTACCACGGTTAGCTCTGTGCCGGGGGCCTCTGACGTCCCTTCTAGTGGTATTGGGGGGCTTCAGGGTGGAACCTGGTGGTGCTCAGGAGCTCTAGGACTGCAAACAGCAACGAGGGACCACATGATACCAGGAATTAAATCAGGGATGGCTGCAGGCTCTACATACATCTTTACCTCTGTGCCATCTCTCTGGTTCCATGTTCAATGTTGTTTATTTTTGGGCTTCCCAAGTTGTGCTCAGGGGACATCGGAGTCATTCCTGGAAATTCTTGGCCAACTTGGTCAATAATTCAGTGCCAAAGTCTCGGACTTAGTGGTCTTGGATTTAGTGGTGCTTAGGTACTGGTGTCAGGGACCAAGCTCAAGGTGATTGTGGGGGGGGGGGTGGGGGGTCTCTGAGGCTGCACACAGAGACCGTGAGGTAACCACATGGTGTTGGGATTTATAACAGGCCCAGTGCAAGCACCTTAACGCATGTAACTTGGTAGCGTACAAGAGGGACAAGTTTGGGCTACACCCAGCTGTATTCAGGAACACTCCTGATGGGGCGAGGGGCGCCAAAGGTCATTCTGGGGTTTGAACCATAGTTCAAGGCAAGCACTGAACCTCTCCATTATCTCTCTGGTCTGCCCCTTCACACTGACAAAATCACTTCCTTCATTTCACTGTTCAAATATTTCTAGTGCCTCCTGTATTTCCAACTCAATAAATATTTTCTCATGCCACTCCCTAGAGCTAGAACAATCTTGTTCTTTATATTGAGAACACTTCCTCGGTGCTTGCACGTTACTGTTTCAATAATGAGTTTGAAAGAAGGGTTGATTTTCTTATTTCATATAGCTAACAAGCAATAGCAAATTACATGATAAAATAAGAGCATGAACATTGTAAAAATCATTTTAAAATATTCTCTATGTTCTCTTCTCTTGAGGTGATCAACTGATTAAAGAATGTTTAACGTGATGGCCTCTCAGTATCTGTATTGCAAACCATAATGCCCCAAGGTAGAGAGAAAGTAAGAAGGAAATTGTCTGCCACAGAGGCGGGGGTGGGGTGGGGTAAGGGTGGTGGGAGGGATACTGGGGACATTGGTGGTAGAAAATGTATATTGGTGCAGGGATGGGTGTTTGATCACTGTATGACAAACTCAATCACGAAAGCTTTGCAACTATATCTCATGGTGATTCATTCATTTTTTTTGTTTTAAAAACAGAATGTTTAAGTACTTTCTTTATATAAAAGAATCAGAAACTCTGTATTAACTTGGGTGATCCAACAAGAGGAAAGCGAGCAAACATGTGTCACAAGAGCTACACCATCTCTTAAATGTAATTCTGACCTCACTAATTATAACACAAATCCAGCATGCTGGCTGGTTGGCACTGCCAAGCCCTGTGGCCCTTTCGAAACATTGCTCATTGTTTCATGAAAGGCAGTTTGGATGACCCTACTTCTGCTCCTGAGAAATTAAATATTCACAACCAGTCCAAGACTTGACTGTTTTTCTCTCCCCTGAATAGATATAAAAGAGATTAAACAAAGGGCAGTTGATTTACCCATTGAGAAGAAATTGGTGTTAAAATTTCTCATCGTGAGGGGGATGTTCTATAAAAGGACCACAGAGAAATGACAAATGCGTTATGTGATCTTTCATTGGATCTGTCTTAAGAGCAAGACAGCAGCTGAAAAGGCATTAGGGCAATTTGTATCTGGACTACAGGTGTTAATGTCCTATCGTGTAATAATTTTTAAATGGTGTTAACCGTGTGGCTATAATAAAGATGTCTCTGTTGGGGCCGGGGAGTTAGTACAGTGGATAGAGCATTTGCCTTATACACAGTCAATCAGGGTTTGGTCCCTGACATCCCAAATGGTCCCCAGGCCCTGCCAGGAGTAATTTTTGAGGGCAGGCTATGGAGGAAACCCTGAGTATCACTGGGTGTGGTCCTAAAACAAACAAACAAAAAGTCCCTGTTTAGCAGCAAACATTTAGGACTGAAATGTCAAAAGGTCTTCAAATTATTTTTGTTGTTGTTTCGGGCCACACTGGGCTTTCTGCTCAGCGTTTTCGTCTTTTCTGCACTTACTCCTGGCTCTGTGCTCAGGAGTCACTCCTGGTAGTTCTCAGGAAACCATATGTAGCACCAGGGGATTAAATCGGGGTTAATCACCTGCAAGTCATGTGCCTTACCTCCTGTTCTATTTCTTTGGTCCTTCAACTTATTCAAGTAAAATTTAAATTTCAATTTAGATAAAGACTGTTAGAAAAATTGTGATGGTACAGAGAGTTCCTAGATACACACCCATTTCCTTCTATTATTAAAATCATATATTTGCAGGGCATATTTACACAGTTAATGAACCAATTAACAATGTATTAGTATTAATTAATTGAAGTCCATATTCAGATCTGTTTGATTTTTATATACGTCTGTTATAGGGTTCCATCTGGGATCTCACTCCATTTACTACATTACATTTAATCGTTATGTCTCCCTAGGCTCCTCAGAAAATTTTCAAACCTTTGTTTTTGATGGCTGGATGGTTTTGCTGAGTTTAAATGAAGAATATTTTAAAATGTTCCTCAATCGGTATTTGTCTGATGGTTCTGTTATAGTTAGAAAAGGAATTTGAAATACTGAATAAGAATACCACAAAACATACCATTTTCATCAAATGTGAAGAGTAGATACTATGAACATGAAATCACTGATGCTAATTTTGATCATTTGGCTCTAGTAATATTTGTCATGTAAAGCTATTAACCACTCCCATTCCAAATTTTGTGAACGGAATTCTCTACACAGCCCATTGCTAAGTTCTGGCAAATATATTTCATCTTTTTGGGGGCCCCAGGTTGATGGCTCGCACTAGGTTCCCCAAGTACTGCCTGGAACAATCCCTGAGCACAGAGCAGGGAATAACTGAGCACTGACAGGTGTGGCCCTTTTCCCCAAGCCCCCCACCAACCCCCCCAAAAAAACAAACCAAAAAAAAAAACAGCTTTCTTCAGGCAATTATGATGGACATACTCTGTGGTAAAGGGGGAGGGGTCCCACTATCTGGTGTGACTTATGTAATTTAATATTAATGATAAGAAAGCTTTTTAAAAAATAACAATCTTATGTTAGGAATGAATATATTTTGAAATTTTAATCTATTCAGTATTTAGGCCAAACGAGAGAAATGTCAATTTCCACTCACTACTAATGATTGAATAGTATAAAATAAAAGCTAGGAATCTCCAATTCTTTCCCCATAGAGAGGAAGGAAGTGTGGTTCAGCATTATATAATACTGCCACCCACTCCAGAAACAGAACTGAGTGCCTAGCAACGGAAAAGGGTCATCTCAGGAGAGAGCTGATTGCTCATTGGAGCATTTCAAACACAGATGCTCTTTTATCCTTATCATTTCCAGTCTCTGCTACACATGCTGGTTACCTTGGATCTCAGCACCATCTCATGAAAACGTTCCTGCTGTGGCAATCAAGAACTGTCACTCAGGGCAGCCTCTACCTTTAGGTGTGTGTGTGTGTGTGTGTGTGTGTGTGTGTGTGTGTGTGTGTATTCCTTTTAAATTGCATTTTTTTTAAATTATAGATTAGGTAACATGGTTACACCAAGCATCCAAGTTTAGGTATTGAGGTAGTGTGCTCTATTACTACCCAAATGCCCACAATCCCCGCCCCTGTCACTGTCCCTATGTCCCTAATACCTCTTTTCCCATCTTTTTTTCCTCCATTCCTCTCCCCTCAGCTCCATAAATCAGTTTTGTAACTGAAGGTCAAGGGTTCATCAGAGGTTTGGATGCTGTCTATTCCCTTGTTTTGTTTCTCCATATTATATTTTCTTCTTAGAGGAAAAATAAATTTCAAATATTGAAAGAAAATATGTACTTTATATAAAGTAGTCCTTTCTAGTCATATTTCTTTTAAGATAGGAAATACTAATTTTCTTTTTTTTTTTAAATTTTTTTTTCCCTTTATTTTATTTTATTTTTTTTTAAAGTTGTAGATTTACAATTTTTTGTGCTTTGGTTTCAATTATACAATGATCAGATACCCATCCCTCCACCAGTGCCCATTTTCCACCACCATGGATAATATCCCTCCCACCCCCATCCCCCCATCCCCCCTGTCTCTGTGGCAGGGCAATCCCCTGTGTTCTCTCTCTCCTTTTGGGTGTTGTGGTCTGCAAAAGAGGCATTGAGTGGCAAACATGTTCAGTCCATAGTCTACTTTCCACATGCATCTCCCCTCCTGGGAGGATCCTCCAAACATCCTTTATTTGGTGCTCCCTTCTCTATCTGAACAGCCCTTTCCTCTAGGATACCCGGCTGGCCTCTAAGTTATGGAGTAATCCTCCTGGTGCTGATCTCAGCTATTCTTCGGTATTAATCTCATACTTTGTTACTTTATATCCCCCAGATGAATGCAATCTTTCTATGTCTATCCCTCTCTTTCTGACTCATTTCGCTTAGCACGATACTTTCCATATTGTACCACTTGTATGTAAATTTCATGACTTCATCTTTTCTAAGAGCTACATAGTACTCCATTGTGTAGATGTACCAAAGTTTCTTTAACCAGTCATCTGTTCTTGGGCATTCAGGTTTCTTCCAGTTTCTGGCTATTGTAAAGAGTGCTGCAATGAACAAACAAGTGCAGATGTCACTTCGACTATACATTTTTGCCTCTCTGGGATATATTCCCAGGAGTGGTATTGCTGGGTCAAATGGGATCTCAATTTCTAATTTTTTGAGAATCGTCCATACTGTTTTCCAGAAGGGCTGAACCAGTGGACATTCCCACCAACAGTGAAGGAGTGTCCCTTTCTCGCCACATCCACGCCAGCATCGGTTGCTTTTGTTCTTTTGAATGTGGGCCAGTCTCTGAGGTGTGAGATGGTATCTCATTGTGGTTTTGATCTGCATCTCCCTGATGATTAATGATGTAGAGCATTTTCTCATGTGCTTTTTTGCCATTCGGATTTCTTCTTTGAGAAAGTTTCTGTTCATTTCATTGCCCCATTTTTGGATGGGGTTGGATGTTTTCTTCTTGTGGAGTTTAACCAGTATTTTGTATATCCTGGATATCAACCCCTTGTCAGATGTGTATTCGGTGAATATCCTTTCCCATTCTGTAGACTGTCTTTGTATTTTGGTCACTGTTTCTTTGGAGGTGCAGAAGCTTCTTAGTTTAAGATAGTCCCATTTATCTATCTCTGTTTTCACTTGCTCGGCCAGTGGCGTGGCATCTTTGAAGATACCATTAGCTTCAATGTCATGGAGGGTTTTGCCAACTTTATCTTCAATGTACCTTATGGTTTCTGGTCTGATGTTGAGGTCTTTAATCCATTTTGATCTTACTTTTGTACATGGTGTTAGGCAGAGTTCTGAGCCTATTTTTTTGCATGTAGCCATCCAGTGATGCCAACACAATTTATTAAAGAGGCTTTCCTTACTCCACTTCACATTACTTGCACCTTTATCAAAGATTAGATGAGCATATGATTGAGGAGAGATGTCAGTGTATTCAACTCTGTTCCATTGGTCTGCGTTTCTGCCTTTGTTCCAGTACCATGCTGTTTTAATTATTACTGCTTTGTAGTACAGTTTGAAGTTCGGGAGGTTGATTCCTCCCATTTCCTTTTTCCCAAGAATTGCTTTAGCTATTCGTGGGGGCTTATTGTTCCATATAAATTTCAAGAGTGTTTGCTCCATTTCTTTGAAGAATGTCATGGGTATCCTTATAGGGATTGCATTGAATTTATACAATACTTTCGGTAGTATTGCCATTTTGACAATGTTAAGTCTCCCGACCCATGAGCAGGGGATATCTTTCCAGGAAATACTAATTTTCTTGTTGGTACCTTTAATTTTGACTCTCAATCTAACATAATTCTGTAATAACACTTTCATATATGATTTCAAATTTTATTTTGCATGAAGAAATAATCCAAAGATACTTCTCTATGTTCTCTCTTAGAAACCTTACCATTTTACAGTTTATCACAATCAGACTAGAATTAATTTTCAGTGTATTGTTCGACTTGGGGCTGGAGTGATAGCACAGCAGTAGGGCATTTGCCTTGCATGCAGCCAACATGGCCGACCCGAGTTCGATTCCTCCTCCCCTCTCGGAGAGCCTGGCAAGCTACCGAGAGTATCTCGCCCGCACGGCAGAGCCTGGCAAGCTCCCCGTGATGTATTCGATATGCCAGACACAGTAACAACAAAGTCTCCAATGGAGACATTACTGGGCCTGCTCGAGCAAATCGATGATCAACGGGAGGACAGTGGACAGTGGACATTGTTCGACTTGGTTATGATATGGTTATATGGATATTCAATTAATATAGCACCATTATTGAAAAGATCTTCTGTCAGTGCTCTGGAATGTCATCTTTGTAAAAAAGCAAGCAGTACTGGGGCTTGAGCGGTAGTTCAGAGGGCAGGGTGCTTGCCTTGTATGTGGTTGACCTGGGTTTGATCCCTGGCATCCCATGTATTCCACTGAGCCTGCTAGGAGTGATTCCTGAGCAAGAGCCAGGAGTCACTCCTAAACACTACCTGGTGTTGCTCCAAAACCAAATAAAAAGCCCCCAAAACTTGCCAAAACCAAAACCAAAGCCAAACCAAAAACCCCAAGTCTCTTCCCTCCAACAAAAGTAGTATCATATATGTATGGCGCTTTTTACATCTTATCCTCCTTGTATATATTCTTGACCTAATGACACACTTCTTAAATATTATAAGTTTTCTAATAAATTTTGGTTTCTAATGAGCCCATCTCACTATATCATCCCATTATTTGATCAAGCATACACTATTTTTGCTCTTTTTTAGAAAAGAATTCCAAGATATTCTTGGTCACTTGCATTTCCTTCCCCCCCCCCCCCCCCCCCGCAGACCCAATAGTGTTTGGGGTTTGTCCTGGTTCTGCACTCAGGGATCGCTCCTGGTGGGGCTCAAGGGACCAAATAGGACGCGGAGGATCAAACTCAGGCCTACTGCATGTGAGGCAAATGCCCAATGCATTGGACTATAGCTCCGTCCCCTCCATGTATGTTTTAGAAACAACTTGCCCTTGTTCTTCCCTTGTCTAGCCATATTCACTTTAGCACAGAAGCCATCCCACTTCATCATTTTGAACATCGTATTTCTGACCCTTTATATAATCTATGGTCTCAGGTAGAAAGATCTTTAAAGATAAAACCTGACGTCTCCTCGGATCAAAACCTGCCAACAGTTTTCAAACACACTCAGTACGTTTCCTTTTTCTGGGCTGAAAAATCAGGTGAAAGAGTTTCATGCAGGTAATAGAGGCTCATCACCTGGTGGCCTCTGAGCACACACAGCTGGGTCAAGTATCCCTGAGAGAGCTGCTGCGGGGAGGGGCACGACTGCTCAACCCCTGCCACAATGCTGAGCACAGCCCCCATCCTCCCTCATATCTGGGTGCTTAAGAGTCTTACCTCTTTTGCCTCACTTCGAATTTCCCTCCCTCACCTCCTCCTCTCCTTCTTTTCACTCTCCCTCCCTGTCCCCCTTCCTCTTCTTCTCCCTCTCCCCCACACACCCGGCCTTGCTCAGGGTTTACTCCTGTCAGTGCTCAGGGGACTATGTGCGGTGCTGGGGCTCAAACCCAGGTCAGCCTCATTCATACAGGGCAACCAAGCCCCTCACATATGATCTAATTATTCTATTTAAAACTGTGAGTCAATTACCTTAAATGTAATTGATGACATGACATTATTTTAGATGAAATGAAATCTCTATACCAAATAAGATGCTGCAGGGGCTGGAGAGATACTACAGCAGGTACAGAGCTTGCCCTGCACGTGACTGACTTGGCACCCCAGTCTGTTCCCCTGAGCCCTGTCAGAAGTAATCCCTGAGCACAGAGACAGGCGTCATGCCTGAGCACCACCCAGGGACAGCCTCAAAACAAAATGAGATGCTTCATCTTCTTTTAAAAAAATTAATGATTTTAATTAGTGAATCACTGTGAGGTACAGTTACAGGCTTACAAACTTCCGTGCTTGTGTTTCAGTCATACAATGATCGAGTACCCATCCCTCCACCAGGGCCCACTTCCCACCACCAATGGTCCCTGCATCCCTCCCACCACCCCCACCCCATCCCCTCCACCCTACCCTGCCTCTGTGGCAGGGCATTCCCTCTTGCTCTCTCTTATTGGGGGTTGTAGTTTGCAATACAGGCATTAAGTGGCCATCATGTTTGGTCTATAGTCTACTTTCAGCGTGCAGAGATGCTTCATCTTTTTCACAGAAACATAATATGATTAAGAACAACCCTTAATTACAACATGCAATTTAAAAATCAGAGCTTTGTGCTTTTTTTTTCCAGTCCTGTTTTCCTTTTATGTTATCAACAGAGAGCAAACTAACACAATAAATGCCACAGAGTGCCAGATGACAGCCTACTGGTTGGTAATTCATCTCACAATCCTTTTATATTTTATTTTCAAAACTTCTAATGTAATGTAGAAAGGACCAGGTAAGTCATTCGTGGCTTAGTGGGACTTAAATCCTAACTTATACACACACACACACACACACACACATACATACACATATACACACACAGGGATAGAAAGTTTGCTGAAAACTCGAAGATATTAGTGTCTTTTTATTTTCTATAGCAATTTTACAAATGCTACTTTAAAACTATACTAATACTTGATCTATGAAAGGGCACAAAAAAGCATACATACAATTTACAGTCTATCAACACATGACACCAATATCCAAATTAAGAACATGCAACCTTCCTCCTCTGACCCTTCCCTACTAGAGTGCTCAGACCACATTTTTTAGTTCAACAAATGCAGCTGCTGCTGTTATTGTTCAAGCTTGTCATTCATTTCCCTCTAAACCTGTTCTTCCTCTCACATTTTCCATCTTACAAAATGGTGCCACCTCCCACTCAAGTAATCCAACCAGACATCTGAAATTCCTTCCTCCTTCTTGTATTCAATAGCCAAGTTTTGACAAATTTCCCTCTGAATCTCCTATCTTTCCCCAAGTCCTGAGCATTTACCTCAGCTTTAAATCTGCCCCTTCTTATTTTTTCTTAGGAATGATGTCCTTACTCACTTTTCCCAGACTCTATGATATATTATTACTTATCTCTTTCAACAATTTTCCCAGTAAAGAAAAAAAAATTATCAGGTTATGCAAGGTCAGACCTAATCTAAGTCTTGTAATTTCCCTAATCTCATCTTTTATATCTCTGTATCATTATTTCCTAAGAGTCATATAATTTTTTTCCTCTGCCTTTACATTTTTCCTTCTTCTGATTGCAGCCTCTTCTCAAAAATAACTTCAAGGAGGGAGTTGGGAAAACAAAACAAAAAACCCCTAAAAAATCAAGAGGAACTTACTAAACTTTTTTTAAATTGAGGTTCTGTGATTTACAAAACTGCTCATGCCAGTTTCCTATGATCATAATTGCAATACCACCCTGATCACCAGTGTGCCCACCTGTCTTCCCCATGTACCCCAAAGTTCCTCCCTTTCAACCTCCCCCCACCACAACTCAGTTGTGAGGATCAGTTCTCCTGTTGTGTTGCTTTTGGCCCCCACAAAGAGGAATTTGTTTCTGGGCTGCCAGAGATCCTGCATAAAGCATTACCTCATGCCATTTAAAGCATCTCCCTGGCCCAATGACATCTATTTTTAAAAGCAACATGTTTGAAGAACCCTGTCAAAAAGTGGGGAGAAAACTAAATAAAAGAGCACAACAGACACTCGAAGAAGACTGACAGAGGCCAACAGGCATAGGAAAGAGTGTTTTGCATCACTGATTGTCAGGGAAGTGCAAACCAAAAATACAGTGAGCTAGTCCCTCACACCACACAGACTGGCACACATCAAAAGGCTAGAGGGCATGTGGGGCAAAAGGAACCCTCATCCACTGTTGGTCTGGTTCAGCTGCTTTGAAAAAGAATGTGGATTCGACTTCTCACCAAATAATCGAGCCATGGATTCTACGTCGTGTCCGCTAGTCCCAAGAGCACAACAATAACATTTGAGAACATATTTTCCTAGTTCACTGCAAGGCTATTCACAATAGCCAATAAACAGGAATAACACAGTGCCCAAGAACAGAGGAGAGGAATAGGAAACTGGCACATCTACACAATGGAATACTATTCCATAATAGGGGAAAAAAGATTCTGCCATTTGCTGCTTGGTGGATGAAGTAGAGTGTCATGCTTAGTAAAGTCAGAGGGAGAGGGTCACATATAGAATGAGCGCCTTCAAATTGAGAGAGAAGAAATGTGTCTACCCTGCAGGGCAGGGGGGAGCCCGCAGGAGGGAAACTAGGACAGAGGTGGCAGGAAATGTGCACTGGTGAAAGGATGGATGGGTGTTGGAACACTGTATGACTGAACCTCAATCACGAAGAACCTTGTGATTGTGTATCCCACTGTGATGCAATTAAGAAAAGGGAAAAAGAAAAAAAAAGAATGCTCTCCTTCACATGTAGAATGTCAGAAACACTATGCAAATGACAACAGTCAGCAAAAAGAGCCCTTAAAAGTAACCAGCACAATTCAGTTTGCCAAGGGGGTGGGTAGAGGGGAGTGCGAGAGGATCTGGAACATTGATAAAGGGACGTTGTCACTCTAGAGGTGGGGATGGTGCTGGTACATACCACACCCGAAACACCACAGTTCACAGTATTGCAAATCATGGTGCTTAAATAAAAATGGGGGAAATATTTTCATAAGGCCTATATATTTAATTATTCATCAAATATTTCTGGTAGAAGTATTTCATATTTATCATAAAAATACTACCAGGGACCAGAGATATCCCTGGGTACAGGGTGGGACACTTGCCTCGCACCTTGCACGCAGCTGACGTAAGTTGGATCCCCGGAATTCCGTTGGGTCCCCTGAGCCCACCAGGAGTGATTCCTTAGTGCAGACACCTCTAGGTGAGGTCCAAAAATCAAAATGAAACAAAACAAATGAAAGATTCCTACTAATTCTTAAGAAAATTATAAACAAAACCCCCAAAACTCCAAAGTAAAATCTAAAATTCAACCTCAGATCCACTACCACAGAATAATCAATAATCAAATAAACATTGATATAAGTACAGAAGGGCTGGAGTGATAGCACAGCGGGTAGGGCGTTCGCCTTACAAGCGGCCAACATGGCCGACCCGAGTTCGATTCCTCCGCCCCTCTGAGAGCCCGGCAAGCTACTGAGAGTATTTGATATGCCAGACACAGTAACAACAAAATCTCCAATGGAGACGTTACTGGGCCCGCTCGAGCAAATCGACGATCAACGGGAGGGCCTTTATTATTATTTTATAAGTACAGAAATAGAAAACGTATATAAAACAAAATTCTACAGTACATGGCATTAAAAAACATCACCCCAAATTTTATTTCCCTAAATTACATCGGGTGATAAGGAATAACAAAAGGATAAATAAAATTTTACTTAAATAGTATAAGTATTAGGGTCTAAAGTAATAATTTTATTTAAGGAAAGGACAATGAACAGTCATCTTTTCTATTTCAAATAGCATTTTCCTTTCTGTCATGAAAGATGAAATTTTCCCTGATATATGGTCTCTCCCTGGTTCTTAATTTTCATTAGCTATTTTTTTCTTAACCAAGATGTATAATGCATTCTATTCTTCAGTATTAATACTATAGATACTTTTAAAGGCCTGAAATGATTTTGATGAATTTAACTAAGAACATAGAGCCCTGACAAATTTTACAAATCATCTTTTTAAAGCAGTATAAATGTGTACTACAGCAAATATGGTATTTAGCCCACCTCACTAAAGTGATATTATGCTGTTTGCTAGACTTTGTTTACATGTTAACTGGCAGCATGAAATGTATTTCCAAGTTGAATTTCATGAAGGACTAGAGATAATGTTGCAAAAAAAAAAATCCAGACGTTCCTTCAACTACATTCCTGTCTTCTAACACTTCATAATTCAATCTAAAAAGATCAAACAGGTTTGTCTGGAAGATTACTTCTTTATAGACCACTAATATTGCTTATTGCTAAGCTTCAGATGTTTTCTAGGTACTCAAATTTCCTTGTTTTAAAAATGGTAACTATGGGGGTATGGTGCCTCCAGTCAGTCTGTACCGGTGAGGCGAGTGCATCAGCAGCCTGATGGCACCTTCAGACTTCCAGATACCCCAAAACTGCTGCTGTGCCTTTGGCCAGACTCCAAAAACGTGGGGCAAAGTTTACCAAGAAAGTAAATGGCCAAAAGTTAGGTATGTGGGAGACACACCCACAAACCACCTCCGGCTCAGCTATATAATTGGAGGCATGGCCTCTCTGGTTCCTGATTGAACTGCTTAATGGTCAGAAACAAATCTCGAAACCCAGCGGCCTTTGGCAAAAATGCATCCGGTCCCTGCAGTAGGTTACTGGTGCCAGGCCACCCCAGGTGGGAATAGGTTTTGTGCCTTGGCCTATTCCACCTGGTGGCCCAGTGGCTGCCATCCTCCAGAGGCCACTGGACAGTTAGGTTTGGGCCTGCAGTGATGCAACATGTGGGGCCTTACGAGATGGGGGTGGAGCCAGCCCTTTCCTCCCTGCCCCAATGAGACCCCAAGTCGCCACCCACGAATAGCCTCTCTGGCTCCTGATCAAGCTGCTTAATGGCTATGATCCCAGAGACTCAGAAACAAATCTTGAAGCCCAGCGGCTTTTGGCAAAAATGTGTTTAGACCCTGCAGTAGGTTACTGTTGCTGGGCCACTCCAGGAGGGAAAGGGTGCTGTCCCTCCCCACCTGCTCCCCCTTGGCGGCTTGGTGGCCACCATTCTCCAGAGGCCATTGGACATCAGGTTTGGGCTTGCAGTGACAAGACACACGGGGCCTCATTGGGATGGGGGTGGAGACGGCCCTTTCCTCCCTGCCCCAATGAGACCCCAAGTTGCCACCCACGAATAGCCTCTCTGGCTCCTGATCAAGCTGCTTAACGGCCTTGATCCCAGAGACTCAGAAACAAATCTCAAAACCCAGCGGCCCTTGGCAAAAATGCACCCAGACCCTGCAGTAGGTTATAGTTGCTGGGCTACCCCAGGGGGGAAAGGGTGCTGTCCCTCGGCCTGCTCCCCCTTGATGGCTCGGTGGCTGCCATCCTCCAAGGCCATTGAACAGTCAGGTTTGGGCAAGACATGCGGGGCCTCATGGGATGGGGGTGGAGACGGCCCTTTCCTCCCTGCCCCAAGGAGTCCCCGAGTCACCGCCCACAAACGGCCTCTCCGGTTCCTGATCAAGCTTCTTAACGGCCATGATCCAAGAGACTCAGGAACAAATCTCGGAACCCAGCAAGTTTTGGCAGAAATCCTTCCAGATTTAATTGTTAAAATTTCAGAATTTTGGTGTCAAAATATTGAATGTAATCAAAGTAGAGAGAGAGTAATGTGGAAATCATCTGCCCCTCAGGTTGGGGGAGGGTGTGGGAAGGGGGTATACTAGGGTTTTTGGGGGTGGGGAACGGGCACTGGTGAAGAGACGCGTGTTTCATTGTATGACTGAGACTTAAACCCGAAAGCTTTGTAAACTGATCTTACGGTGATTCAACAAATAAAATTATAAAAAATGAAAAAAAAAAAAAGTAAGGTGCAGTTCATGCCCAATTCAATCAGCCTAATCAGTGGCTGAATAAATAGCAGTACTCCTATGTTAAAAAAAAAAAGGTAACAAAAGACTCAGCACTAATTCTGTGATAATTTCAACACAATTTCATAAAAAATTTACAATCTGGACTGCCTATCTCATGATTTCTAGTATAAAGGGTTGTAATTTCTAGTCAGCCAGGAGCTTTTAAAAATGAGGATGTATGGGTCCTATCCCAGATGAAGCAAGTCAAAACATTTGGAGTTGGGGCTTGAAAATGGTATTTTATAAGCTTTTAAATAGAGCATAATGCTTTGTGGGTTCTAATACATTTTTTTCGTTTGTTTTTGGGCTGTTGCGTCAGTGCTCAGAGCATAGTCTTTTAACTTTGATTCAGGCATCACTCCTGGCAGAGCTGGGTGTGAGATTAGGGGCCTTAGAAGTGTCAGGTATCTAACCTGGCTCGGCTGCTTGCAAGCAAGTGCTCACTGGACTAGCTTTCTGGCCTTCGGCTCTTTCTTAATGAAGAATCCAAGGCATTTCCATGAATACTCTTAATTTATAGCCATACATTTCTAAACAGCAGCATCAGTTGTCAACATCTATTAAGTCACAGAATTGCTTTCTTTCAAGTTCAAGGTTGTGATTTTGAAGAGTCTCATCAAACAAAACTTCCCTTTTTTCTTTTTCACTTTTTGGGTGTGGGTTGGCAGAGAACCCTCGACCACACTACCATGAACTCTACCACCTCTGATCTGAGTTACTTCCCCATTCCCACAAAACTCCTACTTCTTGGTTTTTGGGCCACAAATAGCAGTACTCTGGTATTACTCTGGGCAGTGCTTGGAGGCTATTCTAGACGCTAGGCTTGGGAGTTGGTCCTAGAAGCATTCAGGAACCCATGCATTTCCAGGGCACAAACCTGGGTCCCTCCTGCAGTTAAAGTATGCTCTCTGGCCACTGATCTATCTCTCTGGCCCTCAAATTCTTTTTAAAGTTGTTTTTAATTTTTGTTTTTAATTTTTAGCAGGGCACACCCTGAAGTACTCAGGGCTTATTCCTGATTTTGTGCTAAGAAACCACTCCTGGCCATATTTGAGGTTGCATATGATCTTGGGGGTCAAACTACCAGGGTTGGCTATCCTCAAACTCCTTTATAAAGGGTAAGTTTAGAAAAATTTACTAGGAAGGTTTTGGATTGGTTGAAGGGATTAAATGTTAGTAAAACAAAAAGTCTGACGATATTAATAAAACAAAAGTCCAATTGTGGCTAACATTAAAAAAAACATTCTTTTCTTATTTACAGTGGGCATTCCATTTTATTTCATGAATTTCTAATCATCTTTAATAACACGGTCACGGTCATGGTCCTCCCGTTGTTCATCGATTTGCTCAAGCGGACCCAGTAATGTCTCCACGACTTGTTACTGTGTTTGGCATATCGAATATGTCACGGATAGTTTGCCAGGCTCTGCCGTGCGGGCAAGATACTCTCGGTAGCTTGCCGGGCTCTCCAAGAGGGGTGGAGGAATCGAACTTGGGTTGGCCATGTTGGTCGCTTGTAAGGCAAATGCCCTACTGCTGTGCTATCACTCATAATAACTCCATTTGTTCCACCAGATTATACTCAAGCTTGGGCAACATTCCTTTTGTTAGAGAAGAGAACCCAATGATTACTCATCCCCTGCCTGCCCCTCCCCCCACCCAGGGGAGTAACGCCCCAACTGTTCAGAGGGTTGGCAGGGCTACTCCCAGTAATTCTCACAGGGCTGTGAGGGCTGAAGTTTCAATACTTGGCTAGGTGGTGTGGTGATGGTCTTCCCTGTGGTGCTAGGGTACACCTTTGGCCACCTTAGTAATGTTCAAGGGCCACTGGGGCTAAACATCCTGAAATGCCCAAGGGAATATTCAGTGCTGGGTCTCCATATGCTTGCATGTGTTACCACTCTTTTGACTATCCCCCTAGGTGCTGATTATTCAACATCTAATATCTAAAATTGTACTCATGAAGTCCTCCAGAATTTCTTAATTAAATAACCTAACATCTACATTAAAAAAAATAAATTTAGCAATACTGGGCATCAGTGGGTGACAGATGTCTTAACCAGAGCACACATAGCAATGCTGACCACTTGAAAAACACAATTTTCTGTAATATTTTCCATTTTCTTATAAAGGATGCTTAATGTGCTTAAGGAATCGGGGCTACACTTTCATATAAATGTTAAAATCAGATGCTGTCATCTACTGATAGTTTTAGACTTATACCAGAATTAGCATCATCTCCACTGTAATTCTGGAGAACCGAAACACATGATCTGAAAGTTAAGATCATTCTATATAGGCTATATGGAATACAACATTATTTTTACCAGTCAAATTTGTAAAGATGAACATGAAACATCAAGAATACAAAGTTAGGGGTTAGAGATGTAGTACACTGTGTCCGGCGCTTGGACTGCTTGCAGCCGACCCGGGTTTGGTCCTTGGCATCCCATACGGTCTCCTGAGTCTGCCTGGAATGATTCCTGAAGACACAGCTGGGAGTAACTCCTGAGCACTGCCAGGTGTGGCCCCAAAAATGAAATAAACAAGCAAGGAAACAGAATCCAAAGCGAGGGTCAGGGAGATGGTGCAACGGGCTAGGGTATATGCTGGCATTCAGGAGCCCCTCGTTGACTCCTGGCACTGCATGCTTCCCTAAGCCCAGAGAACACAGTTCAGGAGTAGAGCCTGCGTACTGTCCCCCCAAATCAGTGAAAGAAAACAAAGTGGATATAGATGAAATGTTGATAAGAGCATGAGTCTATTTCAGATGAGATCAAGCGCATTCAGGGTGGATGGCATTCTTTGTCTACATTTCAATATGAACACCATATCATCTCTTAGATCAATCCAATTTGGAAGTCGCTACAGTCAAGGCATATTTGCTGGTACCTTTTTTTTTTTTAAACACAGAGTTACTATTGGTAGCACTATAAAGTAAAAGTAAAGTAAAGGCCCTCCCGTTGATCATTGATTTGCTCGAGCGGGCCCAGTAACGTCTCCATTGGAGACTTTGTTGTTACTGTGTCTGGCATATCGAATACGTCACGGGGAGCTTGCCAGGTTCTGCCGTGTGGGCGAGATACTCTCGGTAGCTTGCCGGGCTCTCCAAGAGGGGTGGAGGAATCGAATTCGGGTCGGCCACGTTGGCTGCGTGCAAGGCAAATGCCCTACCACTGTGCTATCGCTCCAGCCCCATTGGTAGCTATTTACTGTTTGGTATAGTACTATATATATATTGGCAGTACTATACCAAACAGTAAATAGACAAACAAGAAAATTATTATCATCTGAAAATGAGGAGGTGGAAAAAGTAAACTTCCAAGTGTCTATGTTAATCCAACTTTAAGAATTTTCTGAAAATTCTTTGGAGAAATAAAAAACACTAAAAACTCTTCATTAGATCATCTAGCTTTGAGAAAAAGAAGAGGCTAGACACAGATTGCTTGGCAATTTCACAGAGGTTTTACCCTTCTGTTCATATACTCTTCATGACAGGTGCAGTTCCTTGCCTCCATCTGGGGTCTGGCATAAGCACTGAAACTGGCCTCTCTCCTGGCAAAAGCATATGGGCTGGGACTGAGGCAGTGTTCCCTTTCTGTTGATATATGCTCCCTGTTTCCATAATTTCTCCATTGTTTAGTGATTCAATGCAGGTATTACACATCTGTAACATGTAATCACAAGCATAAGGAATATACGATATGTATTAGTTATGAAGCATTTTATGTCTTTAATTTTCAAAGATTACCACCAATATCATTGTTCCAGAGCCCTTTCCCTTGCCAGGGTGTCTTTTTACTCCTGGTGAATCCCTATGCTAAGATCTGTGTTTATCACTCTCATTTCTTTTTCTTTTCCTTTTTTTAATAATATGTGTGGTATGAAGGAGCTGGGTCACAACCAGCAGCGCTGAGGGGCTATTCCTGGCTCAGTGCACAGGACTGACTCCATGCAGTGCTTGAGAGGACCATTGTGTGTTGCCAGGAAGTGAAACAGGGTTGGATGCATATAAAGGAAGTACAATACCTCCTCTTCTACCTCTCTGGCTTTGCTTTTTCTCCCCTGAAAGAATTATTTCCCCGTATATCTCTACTATATATGTATATGTATATATATATGTACACACATAATATGCACAGATACATACGTGTGTGTTGGTTTTACATATGTTGGAGGTCTTTAGAATGGCATTGTACTAAATGCCACCATATCTAGCTTGTTTTTTTTAAAACACACTGTAATTTCCCCAATATTCATTTGTGTTGGTGACTATTATGACAGCTCTCGTTCAATTTCCCTGATGTATAATAGTACACATATTACACACCAAAATTATTTGCCTATTTACTCATTGCTATTCTTGGTAGATTTTTGTTTTACGATGCTTCCTATAAGCTTGCAATGGTCTCAACATGTAATTGTGAAATTGCACCTATTGTGGAATTGCTGGGTTGTAAGGTCGGGGACGATTACTGGGTCTGGTGAGGTAGGAGCACTTTGCTTTCCAAAGCACTTGGAGTACCTTACTGATCTACTGACATAACTCAAAAGGATTTCCTGATTGTACCCATGCTAGGCTTTTACACTTAATATTTTCAAACTTCTTATTTTTCGGGGCTGGAGCAATAGCACAGCGGGTCGGGCATTTGCCTTGCACGCGGACAAGCCGGGTTTGATTCCCAGCATCCCATACGGTCCCCCAAGCTCTGCTAGGAGTGATTTCTGAGTGCAGAGCCAGGAGTAACCCCTGAGCATCGGCTGGGTGTGACCCAAAAAGAAAAAAAAACCTTCTTATTTTTCAATCAAGAAGGTGTGAAACGGAATTGCAGTGAGGAGTTATATCTAATCTGAAAATTAGTGAGTTTGGGGTCTCTTTTTTGATGCCTCTGGTTTCCCTTTCAGAAGATGCCCTGTGTATCCATTTTTCTTTTATATTGTCTACATTTGTACTTTTTACTGATTTGAATGAATTCTGTATTTTATTTACTTTTTCATTTCTCTGGTAGTGCTCAGAGTTTTTCTCAGCAGTGTTTGAGAGACTTGACCAAACTCCAGGGCTGTCACTGTCACTGTCCTCCCCTTGTTCATTGATTTGCTCAAGTGGCCCCAGTAACGTCTCCATTTTGAGACTTGTTGCTACTGTGTTTGGTATATTGAATACATCATGGGTAGTTTGCCAGGCTTTGCCGTGCAGGCGAGATACTCTTGGTAGCTTGCTGGGCTCTCCAAGAGGGGCAGAGGAATCGAACCCGGCTTGGCCGGGCTGGCTGTACGCAAGGCAAACGCCCTACTGCTGTGCTATCGCTCCAGCCCCAACTCCAGCCCAAACTCCAGGGCATTAAAAAAAAATCTGTATCTTCTGTCATACTTCATGACACATACATATAAGAAAATTATCTGTATTCTTTACTGTCATTGAGCTATGGTTCTAGTATTGGTTTCCGCCCTATACTCTCCTCCTATTGCCCTCAAGTTAATGAGGAAATGAGAAACAATGTTGAGTTTCCAAGTAGAAAAAAAATTTCTCTCTCCTAAAAAAGATTTAGAGGGGGGTGAAGAAATAGCACAATAGGCAGGGTGCTTGCCTTGCACCCAGCGACCCAGGCTTGATCCCTGGCATTACATATGGTCCCCTCCACCCTGAGCCTATGAGGAGTGATTCCTGAGTACAGAGCCAGGAGTAAGCCTTAGCACAGCCAGGAGTGGGCCTCCCTATTCAGGGGGCAGAGTCTCCTGCCCCTGTGCCTGGCTGTCCTCGCCAGGGCCCTTTGGAGGGGAGCGGGTTGAGTATCCCTTCCGGCCCCGACCAGCGTTCCGGCAGCCGAAGACCTCCAGAACCAGCCACCACATGCTGAGACCACTCTCCACACGCACGAAGGTACCGGCAGAGGAACAAAGGCATGCAGGTCCCGGGGCTGAGATCTCCAAGCCTGCTCAGATCGGGGCTGAGCATCCTCCACCCAGATCCTCCAAATTCCAGTAGGCAGGGGTCACACCCACCAGCTGGCCCCCTGGTGCCGTGTAATCCCATCAATGGTCAAGACCCAGAGACTATAAAACCCAGCTCCTGGAAGCGCGCGGCCGAATTTGCGGCTGCGACACATCTTATTATCTCATTCCTACTTTGGACAAACTGGCAGGCTATCGAATATAACCTGCCCACACGGCAGAGTCTGGCAAACTCCCCGTGGCGTACCCAATATGCCAAATACCAGTAACAATGATGGGTCTCATTCTCCTAACTCTGAAAGAGCCTTGAATATGGCACTTTTTAAAAAATCTCAGGGTTAGGACAAAGGAGATGTTACTGGGGCCTGTTCGAGGCAATTGAAAAAAATTTATATATAATATATATATATGTATGTATTAGAGTGCTGGAGAGATAATACAATGGGGAAGGTGCTTGCTTTGCATGCAACTGAACTGGGTTTGAACCCAGCACTAGGTACTCCTGCCAGTGCTCTAGAGAGAAGATGTGCTGGGGATCAAACTGTGCGATTCGGGGGTGGCGGGGCACCTGCTTGCAGGCAAGCACCTTACCCCTGGACTCTTTGCCCCCATATATAGTTTTCTGAGGAAAAGACGCTTTAAAATATGAGATTCTTTACCTCCCGGAACCTCATCTGGTCCCCAGAGTCCCACCAGGAGGAAGCTGTGAGCACAGAGCCAGGATGTGATTCCACGACCAGCTGTGATTCCCAAACCAACCAACAATAAAATAAATTTAGGAGTAAATCATAATAGAGGGAGGTTGGATAGCAAGCATATTCATAGAGAAAAAGCCATTTATTTGAATGTATATTTTGCTTGAGGGCCACATTCAGCAGTGCTCAGGGCTACTCCTGAAATGTGGCTCAGGAACTGTTCCTGGTGACGTCCAGGGACCATCTACTCTGGGGTTCTCACAGGAAAATAGGCACACGAGCTCAGTGAGCTGTCGTCTGCCTTAGATGTCAGTTTGATTTGCTTTGTGACCACCACAGGCAAGTTATGTTGCTCCTCTAATTTTTTAGTTCTCAGTGTCAAGTACTAACATATTTGACCTATTTTTAACCGTTATTCTTGTCCTTATGTCCTCAACACCACCACCACATAGCTCCCCGCCCCTCCCCCCTGCAACCCTCAACTGTTGATATCTTTCTCTGGGTCTTGAAAACTAGATTATACATGTACACTTTTAAAGTTATTATCTCTCTGCAATTGACAGAGTGTATCATTTTCTCCTCACCTTTAATAGTGAGGGGAAAAAACGAGAGAAAAAGGTGGAGCATACGGATAAAAAGGACGGAGACAGTGATAACATACTTTGAATTGTGAGAGAGCCAAATTCTTCAAAACAAGGAAGTATGGGGTCATAGAGATAGTAGCAGGGTCGGTGCCCGCCTTGCACTCAGCTGACCTGGAGTTGATCTCTGGCACCACATATGGTCCCCTGAGCATCACCAGGACTGATTTCTGAGCAAAAGGCCTAGATAGAGTAAGCCCTGAGCACAGTACGGTATGACCCCCTCACCACAAAAAACAAAAACAAAAACAAAAACAAAGAACTATAGCTTCCCTCCTTCCCGCTGACTTTAAAGTATATAGAGGCAATTTTTCCTTAGGCACTGAATTTTATTTTCTCAACGAGGCTCATGATTATTATTCATTGTTTTAGGCATACAATGCTATTGCACCACACCTAAGAGCAGAGTGCCAATAAATTTCCACCACTGTCCCTAGATTCTATCCCAGCTCCCTGCCTCTCCCCACTCCCCGCCCCAGCCCTCACCCACTGCCTTTGCTGACTCAGTTCCGTAATCAGGATCTCAAGAGTTTTTTATTGGCCATTTTCTACTTCCCACTTTGTTATTTTATACTCTATATATAAGTGAGCTCATGTCATGTGGTATTTTTCCTTCTCCTGACTCACTTTGCTTAGCATGGAATCTCCAGTTACCATCCAAGTTGCAGAGAACTGTAAGATTTTTATCTTCTCTTTCTTTTTATTTCTTTCTGGGTTACATCTGGTGATGCTGGGAGCTACTGTACACAAAACATGTACTACCGCCCAGTGAGTTATCTCTCAAGATTTCAACTATTTTTGTTTTTAACATCTGAAGTAGTATAGCATTGTGCAGATATTTTGGGGCCACACCCAGTGGTGCTCAGGACTTACTCCTGGCTCTGTGCTCTGCAGCCACTCCTGGTGGAGCATGGGAGACCATCTAGGATGCTGAGGATCAAACCAGGTTAGCCCCATCCAAAGCATCTTACCCATTGTAGTATCTCTTGAGCCCTGACAACACTTTCTTTTCCCACTCACTTGTCGCTGTGCACTTGGGATGTTTCCAAATCTTGTCTATTAGAAATAGTACTGCAATGAACATGAAAACATCTTTGAACTGATGTTTTGGTGTTCCTGGGGAAAATGCCATGGAGTGGAATCACTGGATCAAATTCTTGAGACATCTCCACTAGGTTTTCCATAGAGGATGAATCAGACAATAGTTCACAGTTAAGGAGGGTTTCTTTTCTTTTCTTTTTAATTGACTCACCATGAGATAGTTACAAAGCTTTAATGTATGAGTTTCAGTCATACAATGATCAAACACCCATTCCTCCACCAATGCACATTTTCCATCACCAATGTACCCAGTATCCACCCCTACCCCCCTTCCCAAACTTCCTCCTGCCTCTGTGGCAGACAATTTCTCCCATACTCTCTCTCTGCTTTTGGGCATTATGGTTTGCAATATAGGTACCAAGAGGCCATCCCGTTTGGTCCTTCATCTACTTTCAGCACACATCTCCCATCCCGAACGATCCCTCTGACCATCACTGACATAGTGATCCCTTCTCTATCCCAGCTGCCTTCTCCCCCAGCTCATGAGGCAGGCTGCCAACTATGGAGCAATCTTCCTGGCCCTTGTGTCTTCTGTCCTTGGGTTTTAGTTTCTATTATGTTATTTTATATTCAACAAATAAGTGCAGTCATGCACTTATGTCTGTCAAGAGGGCCCATTTTCTTTTCTTTTTCTTTCTTTTTTTCTTTATGGGGCTGGAGCGATAGCACAGTGGGTATAGCGTTGACCTTGCACACGGCCAACCCTGGTTTGATTCCTCCGTCCCTCTTGGAGAGCCCGGCAAGCTATTAAAGAGTATCCTACCTGCATGGCAGAGCCTGGCAAGCTCCCCGTGGCGTATTAGATATGCCAAAAACAGTAACAAGTCTCACAATGGAGACGTTACTGGTACCCGCTTGAGCAAACTGATGACCAACCAGAGGATAGTGCTACAGTGCTTTTGGGTCACACCTGGTGATGCACAGGGGTTTCTCCTGGCTCATACACTCAGGAATTACTCCTGGTGGTGCTTGGGGGACAATATGGGATGCTGGGAATCGAACCCGGGTTGGCCTCATACAAGGCAAACACCCTACCTGCTGTGCTATTGCTCCAGCCCAGGAGGGTTCATTTTTTCACACATTTCTACAATCACTATTTCTGGAGTTTTTGAAGTAGCTCATTCTGTTATAAGGCAGATATCATTGTGATTTGATTTCGTTCGCCTTACAAGCAGCCAACATGGCCAACCCGAGTTCGATTCCTCCGCCCCTCTCGGAGAGCCCGGCAAGCTACCGAGAGTATTCGATATGCCAAACACAGTAACAACAAAGTCTCCAATGGAGACGTTACTGGGCCCGCTCGAGCAAATTGATGATCAACGGGAGGGCCTTTATCTTTTTACCTTTTTAATAATTAGGTAAACACTTTTCCATATGGCCATCTGTATGTCTTTTTTGGGGGATATGCCTTTTCATCTTCTCTCAGCAGTTCTGGATTTTTTTGTTAGCACTGTAGAATATTATCAGTACATTATGTGTCTTAGTAGTTCTCTGACACTTGTATGGTGAGAGGACATTTTCTCTGACTCATTAGGGTTTCTTTTTAGTCATCGTTTCTTTTGTAGTGCAGAAATCCTTTTATCATAATAGATTCCCATTTGTTTATTTTTGCTTGTTTTCTTAGCCAATGCATTGAATCCTTGAAGATACCTTTGAAATCAGTAATTCTGCCTCTATTTTCCTTGATATATTTTACTGATTTGGCTCTGTTATCAAGGTCTTTGATCTGTTTGGAATAGATTCTATGTACAATATGAGATAGGGATCCAGATTTTTTTTTTTTTTTGGCATATGGCGAATTAGTTTTCCTATCACTTACTGCAGAGGCTCTCCTTGCTTGACTAAAACACTTACCTCCTTTGTCATAAATAAACTATATACACATTTAAGGCTTAATCCTTGGGATTTTAATTCTATCCCATTGGTCTGACAGAGAGTCTGCCTTTATCCCAGTACCACAGTTGTACTACTATACCTTTAAAGTATAATTTGGTCAGGGGTATGCAAAATCTCACATCTTTTTGCTCAGGAAGAAGAAAAAACACTTTGGCTACTATGTGAGTTTTGTGGCTTCATATACATTTTAACAGTATTTTTTCCCCATGTACCTAATGGCAAGGGAATTTTGATAGAGACTGCATTAAATCTTTTTAGTGCTTTGGGAAGGATGGCCAGAGTTTCAATGCCAGTGTTTCTAATCCATGAACAATTTATATGTTTCTATTTCCTTAGGTCTTTTTCTATTTAATAGTAAATTATAATTTTCATTGAATAAGTTGTTCACATTCTCTGATGATTTCCAGATACTTTGTTTTTGACAAATGGTAAATGGCAATTTTTTTTCCAATTTCTATGTCTTTTAGTATGTTGTTTGCATACAGAAATGCAACAGATTTTTGTTGTGTTGATTTTGTAGCCTGTCATGTAACGATATGGCTTAACTGTTTTGAGTTTTGGTGGGCCTAAGGTTTCTAAGTATAGCATCGTTATCATCTGCTAATAGTAACTGCTGTCTATACAGCTTTGTGTCCACCTTGAAATTTGAGTGTTAAACTAATGAGATAGAAAATCCTTTTTCAGACATCTATGTCATTCAACATATAGGCAATATCATGTCACTCCTGACCTGTAGCGTTTCATTTGAGAACTCTGTGAGTCTTAGACATTTCCTTATATTTTAGCTTTGACTCTGCTGATCCCAGTATTTGATCACTATCTTCAGTTACTTATAGTTTGTCCTAAGTGTTCTGTTTGGGTTTATTTGGAACCCTTTAATTTTTCTTGATCTGGATATGATTTGACTCTCAGGGTGGGAAAGCTCTCAACTACATTCCCCCCCCCCCAATCCTTCCCCATCCTCTTTCCCCTTCTTCCAGAACTCCTAAAGCTCTAAGTGTTAATTCTCTTGAAGCCATTCCATTTATTAATTTTCCTATTCCCCCCTCTACAGTTCTTTATGGATGGTATCATGTATTATCACGATCCTAATTATCATGTAGTATCATGTATTATCATTATCCTAAGCAGTTTCAGCAGAAACCTTGAGCAGTTTCTTGGTTTCTATCATGCTGCTGCTGAACCCAACCATTGCTTCAGTTTTAGAGAAAATCTTTCGGACTCTGCAGCTGCTTGCGCTCAGGCAGATGCAGGTGGGGGTGGGCCAGGGTGTGGGATGGTAAGGGTGGTGGGGGAGGGGAGGTTTTTCTTTGGCCTGGGGCAGGCAGCTATCTCCCTTAGCAGCTGCACTCCACCCTAGGCTTGGAATGGCAGTGGGTTGCCTTCCTGCCAGGGGCCTGTTGAAGCTGTTGATCCCTGAAGGCCCTGCCTGGCCTACATCTTGCCTTCCCATCAGACTCTGCTGGGAAACATCAGGGAAAGTTTTAGAAGGCTGGAGCAGATTTTTAGCCCTCGGCTTCCTTTTTCCCTAGCAATATTCAGTGCCTCCCGGGTTTAGGCTCTGCCCACCCACCCCTGGGGCTGCTGCCCTCATCAACTATGCGGTTTGTTCCTAGGACCCTGGGAGATTCTCCTGGGACGAGTCCCTGGTTATTCCCCTGCACTTCCTCTGTTAAAGCTGCACACAGAATTCTGATTTTATTTTTCTGGTGTTGCGTGGAGGATCTGGCATGGTCTCAAATGGCCCCCTTCTCCTTTCCTCCCAATGCTGTTTTATCTCTACCTTCTAGGTAGTGTAATTTTGGGGGCTATGATCATCTGGAGGAATTCCTTTCTAAGTTTTAAAGTCCTTTAAGGTAGTCAAGGTAGGTTTCTTTCGGGGGTGGGGGTGGATGTTGGGTGGCACCCTTCAGTGATCAATGTCTATTTCTGGCTGGCTCTATGCTCCAGCGTGATCCCTGGTGGGTGCTCAGGAAACCACACACATTGCTGGGGATGGAACTGGAGCCAACCACATGGAACACCGTACCTCCCAAAGTACATTTTGGTCTTCGAGGTTTGTTTCTGTGGGAAGTTCTTCTGTTAAAATGGCTTACCTTGATTGCTTTTCTCCTTTGGTTTGCTTTTAGGTGAGCTATTTTAATTAATGCTCTAGAAGAATGTCACTAATAAAATTCTAGGGTGACTGGGTAAAGATTTACTGAAAGACAGTACATGTTATTTCTTTCTTGGGTCAGCCTCGCAATTAGTTCTCAGGGGCCCAGGGGCTACTATATGTAATAGTTGGCCAACTGGGCTACACATTCAATGCTTAGGATCTAGGGATGTGCTCAGACCAAGTAGGGTTGGGTGTCACTAAGGCCACATTTGCTGCTGCTGAAGGAGTGTGCACTGTCAGGGGTCAAACTTGAGATCTTGTGTATATAAACCACGTGACCCTGACCCGAGTCATCTCCTTGGCCCAAGATTTCTTGAATTTGGAAAAAAGTAATGGGAATAAAGCAGTAAATTTACCACATAAAATGCAAAACATAGAATTTAGAAACTACTATAAAAGTTTTAATCATAATAAAGTAGAAACTTCATGGGAAAAGTTTATTTCCAATTTGTTTTTCTGTCATTTTCACTTGGTGAGGAAATAATGAGATGTTCTTCCAGAACATCTTTTCCATAAAACTTTCCAATCACCTTTAGCCAGGTAATTTTTCTTTTTGGGTCACACCTGGCGATGCACAGGGGTTACCTCCTGGCTCTGCATTCAGGGATTACTCCTGACGGTTCTCAGACAACCATACGGGATGCTGGGAATCGAACCTGGGTCGACCACGTGCAAGGAACATGCCCAACCCGCTGTGCTATTGTTCCAGCCCAGGTAATTTTAACATTTCAATATTTTCAGATTGTTTAACACTCATTCCTGTGGTCTTAAAAGTATGCCTTTAAAGAATTCTCTTCCTATGCATTAATAATTCTAAAGACACCTTAATACCATTGTTTTTTCTATTTGCAAAATTAGCTTTGGTTTACAAAACAAAAGAAAAGGTCTTATAATTCACAAAATCAGAAATTAAAATATTGGTTGATAAAAACTGTCCACTGTCCTCCCGTTGTTCATGGATTTGCTCGAGCAGGCCCAGTAACATCTCCATTGTGAGACTTCTTGTTGCTGTGTTTGGCGTATCAAATACATCACGGGTAGCTTGCCAAGCTTTGCCGTGTGGACGAGATACTCTCTGTAGCTTGCCAGGCTCTCCAAGAGGGGCGGAGGAATCGAACCTGGCTCGACCAGGCTGGCTGCGCGTAAGGCAAACACCCTACCGCTAAAGATTAAGAATAACTGCAAACAGACAAACATTGAATGAGAATGAAAAAGTGGACCTTCTATTTACTCAACTTTTGGTTTTGGGGGCACACTTGGCAGTACTTAGGGGGCCATGAGATCCAATAATTAAACCTAGGGTACCTACATACAAAACGTGTTCTCTAGTCTTTAAGTAATTTTCTTGGCTCCACAAGCTGGAAGTTTGTTCCGTAAGTAAACTGTTCTGCATACACAACAGAAATCAGTCACACGGAGTACTGAAGAAATGATGATGGCAATAAAACTTTTGAGCAAATAATCACTGAGTTTGACTTATTCTATCTCCATATTCAACTTCCTTTTCAACACTAAAGAAGCTGGAAAGATAGTATAGGTGATAAGGCAATTGCCTTGCATCTGACCAGTCTTGGTTTGATCCCAAGGATTGCATATGATCCTACAAGCACTACTGAGTATCACTCCTGAATACAGAGTCAGGAATAGACCCCGAGTAGCCGCCGTGTTACTCAGCTCCCCCTATCTCCCTTCCCTAAAATTCAATGTTTAAGCATGCCTAGTGCTCATGGTTTCTGTGGGTGTGAAGGTTAAAAACAGTTCATCTACTTTGTAATTTTGATACATGTACATTTTAAATTGTGGCAGACCTAAAAATGATTACAGTTTGATCATAACATCTATCATATTAGAAGTCTTTAACATAGATTTTATTCAATGCTATTTTTTAATGGCAAACTGCTATTTTTATTCATTTAAATATCTACATAATTCTATTAAATATGAAATTCTTAGAACTCACAAAAAATAATTATCTGTGATTTTTCCACAGTATAGAAATGCATAGAACTTCAGACAGGGTTCTACATTCTCATTCACATTTGCAGTGACAGAGAACACACTGCTCTCATTGTCAGTTTCAAGATTGAGAAACCCTAACATCTACTTATTTATTACTCTGACCTTGCATTAGAAAAATCTGTAACTCCTTCTTATGTGACAACTCTTAAAAAGATATTCAGACAAAATTTTACACTTGTAGGTTTTACCTATCCCATGTATATAGATGAGCCCAGAATTTAAAAAAAAGTTTTATTTATGACAGGAAGACATGAAAATTACCATAATAAGATCCAAGAATGAAACACAATTTAATTACATTTTCCATTCCTTTAAGTTTTGTTGGGTCAAGCAATATGAAATAAATTGTTATATGCCTGCCAAGAGGGCAGGGTGACAGGGGAAGGGACCTAGGGACACTGGTGGAAGGAAGGGCACACTGGTGGTACGATTGGTGCTGGAACATTGTATGGCTCAAACAACTCTATTATAAATGACTTTGTAAATCAAACTGTCTTAATAAAAATAAAGATACTGAAACTTTTTTTACTGTTTCTAATTTAATCTAATCCTAATACCCTCCTCCCACCACCCCCTCACCCCCAATCTGAAATGGTTAGAAAAAATCGACAGAACAGAGATATTGGAAAGATGAAATAGAGGGATATGTGCCAAATTCAATAGTCTGGAACCTTGCCAGCAGGAGTTGAAGGAGAAGGTTCTGTTTAAATAGTCTTTTGCCTGCTAAAATAGACTAGAATCGGAGAACTTTATTACACTGAGCATGCACAGCAGGGCATATAGAAATTGCTGAATTTTTTTCTTCTTCTCTTTTTGGGTCATACCTGGCGATGCACAGGGGTTACTCCTGGCTCTGCACTCAGGAATTACTCCTGGCAATGCTCGGGGGACCATATGGGATGCTGGGAATTGAACCTGGGTTGGCCTCGTGCAAGGCAAATGCCTTACTTGCTGTGCTATCGCTCTGGCCTCAATTGCTGAATTCTTAAAGTGTGAGTGAATGATAAGAGAGAATGCAGGTTGATCTCTTCATATTGCAGCTTCTGTGGACTGGGATGAGATTGCAAAGACCTTATGGGAAAAGATGCTCAAGTGAACGCTGTCAGTCTGAATGGCTGTACTCCTCCTGTGCTGCTTCCAAAATCAGGCCTAAGTATGGGAAGTGGAGCTAACCCAGATGATAATGTCTAGTATGAGGCTCTAGCAATGTACTGGGCTACTACCAAAGACCCTTAGCCTGGAATAGGAGACAGTGGAAGAAAGAACTGCTGCTATCCCAGAGACCAAGTATTAATATGGAGAATAAAGAAGAAAAGAGTCCAGCAAATGACCAAAGATAGTCAGGAATTAATACTCAAGAGGATGGTGAATGGTTAAGCTTTGAAAGTTTCGAGGTTGTCCTCAGTCTTGAAAACTGTGTCTGACTCAAGAGAACTATGTCCTGTTCACAAGACATCATCTATGAATGAAGCTTCTCACCTTTAAAGTCTGAGTATTCCAGTCGAGGCACGTGTTCAAACCTAAACCTTGCAACCTGCTTTCTAGGCACTGAATAAGTTGCAGACATTGTTCTATATTGCTGTTTTATACTGCTGTTCTATACTGTTGTTCCATATATGTTGCTTTATGCTGCTCTCTGGTTGATTCGGAATAAGTCTGTGTCTGCCACTGAGTGTTCTACACCCTCTCAGGTACCCATATTGATCTATCCTTTTCCCAGGAGAGCCATCCCACTGGTAGCAGACCAACTGTTCCGCAAAACATTTCAAAGTGGATTCCAGAGTGTTTCTCCGTTAAACTGAAACATATCCTAACTCATTTTTTTTAAAAGCTCACTCAGAGTCCAAAGCCAAATACTTGTTTTAACAACAGTACAACAGTACAGTTTAATTCAGTTCTGTTAGAGGAGGAAAACATATTTTATTTATTTATTTATTTATTCTTTTGGGGGAAAACATATTTTAGAGGACCAAATTTTAAGTTGGAGGACAAGCTACTAAGTTTGACATTTATAAGAATAAGCTAAAAAAAAAAGGTGACCCGTGTTTCTTAATGAGTAGTTTACAAAATAAAATGCATTTTTAAAGGAAGTTTTAAAATACCTCTGTAAAGTTATCATGCCAAGCGTGTTCACGTGTGACAAAATTGTATTCTGATTTTCATTTCAAAAACAAAAACTAAAATGAAAGAAAAAAATGAGATTGATCAAACTTTTTTGAAAAATTACTTTCATACTTTGTTTTTTGGGCCACACCTGGCAATGCTCAGGGCTCATTCCGGGCTCTCTGCCTCAGGGATCACTCTTGGAAGGCTTGTGGGAACATATGGGGTGCCAGAGATTGAATCTGGGTCAGCCGTGGGCAAGTCAATCACCTTTTTTGTTTTGTTTTGTTTTTTGGGTCATACCCGGAGATGCACAGGGGTTATGCCTGGCTCTGCACTCAGGAATTTCTCTTGGCGGTGTCGGGGGACCATATGGGATGCTGGAAATCCAACCCGGGTCAGTCGCGTGCAAGGCAAATGCTAACCCACTGTGCTATCGCTCCAGCCCCTAAGTCAATTACCTTGGCTTGGCCTCATTCATGCCAGTCATGTACTCTATCACTTCAACCGAGTACTTGTAATTTATATAGACGAGAGGTAATTCTGAGATACAAATTTCCAAGAATGATTAGGAGTAACATTTCTCCAACAAAATACAAAGAAGCAACAAAAAAGTCACATCAAAGCCATTTTTCAGAGGGGGATGTTGAGTATACTCTATCTCATAGGTGATAACTGCACCAGGATACCACTGTCCAGTAAGACTCACACAGCAAGGAAATATTTGGAATGCAGCTAGAGTAATCGAGAAATTAAATATTTATTAAAATTAATTTCAATAATTTACATTTAAATAGCCTCAAGTGGCTGTTTGCTAGGACACTGAATAGCACAGCTTCCAGGATCATCCATGTCAGACATGTTTTTCTTCCTTTTTCAGCTTACATAGTGGTTCTGAGAGACAATTCTGTTCCCTGTGATTTTTCCCAAAACAGTAGCGATTTTGGGCTGTCATAAGGAGGAAGGTCCTTACTGGTATCTAGCAGGTAGACACTGTCCAACAAGAACTATCCAGTGCAAAATGTTATTAATAAGGCTATGTTAAAAAACTCTGACATATTCAAATAAAATTTGTTATGATTATGTAATATTCTAACATAAGCTGGTCTCTAAAATAATTTTAGCCTTGGTTCATTAATTCCTATTCCTGTTTTCTGTCTTATAATCACTGTCACTGTCCTCCTGTTGTTCATCGATTTGCTCGAGTGGGTCCAGTCTGTCTTATAATATACTTTTTAATTGATATACTAAACATATAACATATTGGTTTCAGTGTCCCACTCTACCCTAGTGAATAAACTGTTCTGTCTGATTTTTAGTGAGAGTGACCTCTGTAAATTTAATATGACAAATAGAACCAAGTTAATTTATTTCAATAAGGGTAAGTATACAAAAACCTTTGAAATCTTTCAGAAACATGATTATCTTCTGACAAAAGTTTTTACTTTTAATCTTTCAATTTACCTCAAAACAAAAGTATAGAAGACCTAATTTAATAAAAATGTGTACCTAATGATGCAATAATGAGTACAGATTCTCCTAACAGAGAACCAGTAGTAATCTTTTTACATATGGTGACCAAAACAGTAAAAACACTAATTACCCACATGTGTCTTTATATTATAACATAATATTTATTTAACACTTTAATCTGTACTGAGGATAGATAAGAATTTATATTCTACAAGAGTTCAAGATTCTGTGGGGGCTGGGACAGGATAGTTGATATGGTAGAAGTATCAAAAAGTGGGAAAAATGAAAACTGCATTTTAAATGAAAGCTAATAAAGCAATCTGGTTGGAAGTTCTGCCCTAGGGATGCAAGACAGATTGTAACAGTTTGTGACATTTTGTATCTTCAAGAAGATAGTATGATAACCTCTCCTAGGCAGTTACCAGGGAGCCAACGGCCAGGATGGGCCAGGATGGGCTCCAGGCTTCGGGATCTCGGGGGCCACCCCTGCGTGCTGCGGGGACCAAGGAGTGCCAGATATTGACTGTGTGCGGCAGGGTTGGGGCACACAGCGTCAGTCTCTCAGGCCCAACATATGACATTTTTAAGATTTTAACTTTTCAATGTCTTTAGAACATTATTGCTCCTACTGACCTTATTTCTCTTTGCCTACAGCAATTTCAGTAAGTTGTGTTTATTCTTAGACACAACTCATGAACTATTTATATTATGGGTCTCATTAAAACTGGTAAATCTTGCTTCGAGGTAACAGAAGACCGGAGAGAAAGTACAGAGGTTAAGGTACTTGCTTTGCATGCAGCTGTGAGGGCCAGAAATGCCCTTAACAATCTAGAATGTGCCAGCCTAGTAAGGGTAACTGAAAAAAAAAAATTTAGTCATACCGAGTATTTATAACTGTTTATAACATTTAAAGCACATATAAAGGAAAATATTGTGACTGAATTCAAATTTACACAAGAATTTGAAAATTCTTATGTTTTTCTTAATCATATTTCAATACACACAAAGGTTGCCTTTTCTTGCTCAAGAAGAAAATTTAAAAGATCATACTAAAGAAAAAAATAAAGTTTTCATTCATTTTCAGTTGTCATTCTATTTACCCCCCTCTATTTAAAGAAACAAATATTACATTCCTTTCTATTCCTACAATAACTTTAGGTTACATAACTTTGAGATTTTTTTTTTTAGTAGGTGCATAAATACCGAGCCCTTTTGCTATATCTAATATGGATATATGGAATATGGTAATAGTGGAAAGAACTTTTTAGTTAATGCTGAGATCCGTCTGGGATTTTTTTCCAGTACACTATAAATTTTGTGAGAAACAAAAGTCGTCATCTATGAAATCTCCAGGCTGTCAGAGTGACCTCCTTCCACCCCCTGTTCTTCCAGGAATTGGGCAGTCATGCCCACAAACTGCTTCCAGTGCCATTTAAGCTCATTAACCAGCCATGATCCAGAGACTCACAAGTAAATCTTGGAAGAGATCAACAAGCCGCAAAGATGCCTCAGACCCCAAAGTCACCGTTCAGTTAAAAAATTTAACTCCAGCTGTCTCACCTTATTTAAAATTTTAAAATTCCTGAAGTGATATTTCATACTCTGTTCCACTGATGTGCCAGGAGTAGCACGCATTGGAGAGGATGTAAGGTAGAAGGCTACCGATCTCAATTAAAAAAATATTAGCACACAAGGCTCAACCTGTAACAACATATTAGTCATTTCTTATACAAGGACTCAATGGCTCCAGGGTGAGATACAACAATTTTCGCACGCTTTCTTCCAGGAAACCTTTTTTGGGTCATTTTCAGAGAATTATTCATAATAAACAATACAAATTATTTAGGGTGTGCTATTGGGGCAGACTTGGGTAGCGGTTGGGAAAATTCTAAATAATGGTGGTGTAATGGACTGGTGTAATCGTGTTTAGAATATTGAATGTAATTATCGAAATAACTTTATTTTAAAAAAAGTTGTCATCTATGCATTGCTGATGGAAAAAATGTCAGATTCTGCATTCACACCGCTAATTTTGTTAATTAGCCTATAATTTATATTTCAATCTTTAAATGTTTATTAAACTTCCCTGAACATAAATTAGATGAAATTTATATAAAATTTATATAAAATTATATAAAATACATGCCTTTGTGAATGTATTTTCTAGTTGTGGAAATTCATATTTTATAATTACACTATAGCATCATTCACAATGAGACATTAGAAATGATCTAAAAACAACATTTAAAAAAACATAGATGAAGGGCTAGGAAAATTATTAGCCTTAGCCTGATCAAACAGAAGTTATAAAAGAACATTTTATATCATGATTCCAGGGGCATGATTCAAAGGGGCAGATGCTTTGCATGTGAGCCTTGGGTTTTATTTGCATCATTACATGATTCTTGAACACTGTTGGGTGTGGGTCTCCCCTCACAAGAGATTTCAGAGCAACACATTTCTGAACACAATTCTTAAGTGCATGAGCCAGGGTTATAATCTGTAGCACTGTCCTCCCGTTGTTCATCGATGTGCTCGAGCAGGCCCAGTAATGTCTCCATTGTGAGACTCATTGTTACTCATTGTTTGGCATATCGAATACATCACAGGGAGCTTGCCAGGCTTTGCCGTGCGGGCGAGATACTCTCCGTAGCTTGCCGGACTCTCAGAGAGGGGCGGAGGAATTGAACCTGGCTCAGGCCGGCTGGCGGCTTGCAAGGCAAACACCCTACCGCTGTCCTGTCACTCCAGCCCTCTGATAAAAAATATAAGACTTAAAAAAAACACCCTATACAGTTATGTGGCTCACACACAGACTGAAAGAAAAATGTAAATTAAACGTAAAAATAAAAAAGTAATTTCCATATGCTGAGGCTTGAAGAGACACTCTTTTCTTCCTCATTTTGATACCACGTACGAACTCAAATTGAATATTTACCATGTGTCAAATGCTAGACTATGGACATTATGTATAGAGAATACATTTAATCCTAAGAGATAGGTCACAGCCATTCAATTGCATAACTAATATTTAAACACGTCTCTACTCCTGATTGCAACCACAATGCTATGCTATATAAACAAATATAAGGCTACCTCAAGGTTATTCAACAGGTTAATACTACTATAGCAAGTTCTAAATTCTATGTCTCCTGGAGATAGTCCAGTGATATTTGTTTCCACACTACCTCACATCTCTTAGAAAAAAAATGCATTTGGTATATGCCAGGCTGACTCTACTTGCCATTATTGGGCTGGAGCGATAGCACAGCGGGTAGGGCGTTCGCCTTGCACGCGGCCAACATGGCCGACTCGAGTTCGATTCCTCCGCCCCTCTCCGAGAGCCCGGCAAGCTACCGAGAGTATTCGATATGCCAGACACAGTAACAACAAAGTCTCCAATGGAGACGTTACTGGGCCCGCTCGAGCAAATCGACGATCAACGGGAGGGCCTTTACCTTTACCTTGGTACATTTTAGGTTTACAAGAAAGGCCAGCCACCACATCTGGCATGTTTTAGTTAAATTTCATCTCTAGGACAGTTTTGGGGAAGTAAATGTAACCAAAAGACAAGGACACTGAAGCTCAGAAGGACTTGGTGTATTTTTATACGGTACAGGATCACACTGCTGTAACTGGCAAGCACCCAGGTCTGATTTCAAAACCAGTGCTTCTCCAGTTGGACAAGGTGGTCTGAAGGGAAAGTGCTCATGCCTGAGGGTGGGGGTGGGGAGGTGTGGGGCGGGATGGTGGAGGGGTGGCTCTGATTATGCAGGCTGCTCTTCACAAACGCAAAGGAAGTTCCTGTTGAGAGTGCTGTCTAATTTGTCCTTAGGCTCAGGTCCAGTTGGCTGTTTCAGCAGGTTAAACTGTAAAATCCACCTTCCAGAGTGAAAAAGATCTAGGAGTTTCTGAGGAACTTTGGACTCACCTGTTATGTCCTTAAGGATATGATCAAAGGAATAGAAAACGCCCAGTGGAAGAGAAACAGAGGGGGACAAAGGAGCAAAACTTGATTCTCTGACGTCTGCTGTTTAATCTGCCAGTGGTTCGATGGTTTATGTAATATATTTCCTGGCCCGGGGCGATGGTGGAGCGGGTCAGTGTCTGCCTTGTACTCAGCTAACCCTGGTTCAATCCCTGGTATCACCTATGGTCCTCCAATCTCCGCCAGGAGTGATCCCCAAGTGTGGAGTGCTGAGTACCGCTGGGTGTGTCCAAAAACCAAAACAATAAAAGCCCCCCGAAAATAAGAAATTTGAAATACATTTCATGCTCACCCTTTCCACCAATTTATACTTTGCCTTGTGTGGAATCTCAGGCTTTATTTATTTGGTTTTGGGGCCAAACCCAGCAGTGCTCAGGGCTTGATCCTGAGCACTCAGGGCTCTACGCTCAGGGCTCACTCCTGGTGGGTTCTGGGCCATTATGGGGTGCTTGGGATCGAACCCAGGTCTACAGTGTTTAAGACAAATGCCCTACCCTCTGTCCTATGACTCTTGCCCTAATCACAGGCTTAAATCCCTTCTCTCCAGTTAGTGACTTCCCTAAGTGGCCTCCATTCAATGTGGTATCAGCTAGGGAGTTCCCTAAGTGGTCATATCCAGTGTGTTAGCACAGCTAATCACGGGACACAACAGGGAAATAATCTTCCAAACCAAAGCCATATCTGCCTACTATCACTTCCTCCTGCAATTCCTTGAAAACTGCTCACCTTTCAGATTTCTCTTTCTTTCACTCAAGTCCATTGTAATTAACTTCAGCTTTCTATGTGTTTTGGGCTCATAGTGATCCCTTTATCTGAAATGGTTTCCTTTTTCATATTTGCCTATCTAAATTTAGTCTGTCCTTTAAGGTCCATCTCTAAAACCGCCATTGGTTTTTCTAATTCTCCAATAGGATATAAACCCTTCTTCGTCTAATCACCACTGCAATGGGTGGAACATTTCTAGGACTAGATATTCTGACCTGTATTGTAGATAACCAGGTACCTGAAACTGTTGGTCATTAAGATCAACTGTGTATTACTAACCTTTGTATTACAGATAGAACTAGAAAACATTTACAGTCAAAGTTAATGATCAAAACCAAAATCTGACTTGAGGAAATGAAATCGGAATCCATCATAATTTTGTTTGTCAACTGAAGAATTGGTCAAGGCGTTTGGAAAGTTAAAAATAAAAAATTACAGTTTCTAATGCGACAATTGAGTTCATGAATGCAGACATGACTGATAATATACTACATTAAGAAAGGTATGCTTCTAATAGATACAAATCACATATGGCTTAAAAAAACCCTGGAAACATCTGTCATTTGCTTTTATTTGCTGTCTAGTTTTTCTACTGATGAACACAGGAAGGCCTAAACCTTTGAAGTTAGAAATTGTACAGCTTGAGGAGAAGTGTATTAAGACAAGTGACAAACTTTGAATGCTGCTGCCATCAGGTTGAGCAGAACTGATTCATTCCTATACAAAGTAAAACCAAGACTCACTGTAAAATGAGCTCCTTTTACCTAGTGAAAAACAAACTGAAAAATCTGGTAGAAGTGGAGAGATGGGAGAAGGATGGAATGGTCTGCCGTACAGATGGGTATGGTCCAATCTGGGTTGATCCCTGCCGTGAAGGGGTTCCCCCCCCCCCCCCCACCAGCACCAGGAGTGACCTCTGAGCACAGAGCCAGCAGGTCCTGGGACGCCCCCAGCCCCGGCAAATCTGGTTTGGTTCGAGGCGACACCTGGGCACGCTCAGAAGCTATACCCAGCCCGATTGCGCCCGGGAAGGTTCCCGGGGATGCGCCGGGGACCGTGTGGCGCGGGAATGGAACTCGGGCCTTTGAAGCCGCCCCAGGCTCTCCCTTAGCGTTCTGCTTCAAGGAGGACGACCTCCTCAGCATCTGCTCCCTTGTTTTTCCTCAAAAGCCGGTTTACAGTGGGCCTTTGTGAAGCAAGCCTCCCCCAATAAACTCTAGATTCTAGGATAAACGCCTTTTCCCTCCCCATGTGTTTCAACACATGCTCTGAAGCCAAGCAGCTGGAGGGGGCTATTTTATAAGGGTCCCGGGTAAGACTGCTTCCCCGCAGACCAGGAAGAGCGAACCCCGAGGCCCGGTCCTGACCGCGCCGCCGTGTTTGCTTCTGACTCTGGTCTCAAGGAGGCGGGGAAGGCCGGGGAGGAATCCGCTTCAGACGCGGCCCAGCAGACGCCGTCGGAGAGCAAACGGCGCCGTGCGACCCTCCCCCTCCCCGTGGGCCCCCGCGCCTGGCTGGAGAGGGCGCGGGCCCGGGGAGGACGGTCCCCCCCAAGGCGGCGGGCGTTCCCCCGGCTGAGCCGCGACTTCCGCCCGATTCCCGCCGCGGCCCGGGCCGACCGGCGAGGAGCCCCGGGGCGGGCGGCGAGCCCGCGGGGCCAGCGGGACCCGGCCCAGCGCGCCGGCTCGGGTTCTTCCGACCGGCTCTCCTCCTACCCCACGTGACCGAGAGGCGCCCGGCCGCGAGGGTGGGGGGAGCCGGGGCCGCCGCCTCGCGTCGCGTCGCGTCGCCCCAGCCCCAGCGTCCAGGCGCACGACCCCCCGCCGCCGCCGCCGCCGCCGCCGCCGCCGCCGCCGCCGCCGCCGCCGCCGCCGCCGCCGCCGCCGCCGCCGCCGCCGCCGCCGCCGCCGCCCGGGAGCCCGCGAGCGTCCCGCGCTCGGCGCGTGCGTTGCCTGCGCACTGTCACGCCGCCGGGCGGGCCGCTCCCGGGCCCGCAGGGCGGTGCCGCGCAGCGCCGCGCAGCGCGGGGAGCGGGAGCGGCGAGCGCGCGCAGCCCTCGCCGCGCGCCCGCCCGCCCAGCCAGCGCCGCGGGAGCAGGGCCGCCTCGCCGCCTCGCCGCCTCGCCCCGCCAGCGGACCCCGGGCGGCCGCAGGGAGCCCCGCCGCGACGTGAACCGGGTGAGGCAGCCGAGGGTCCCCGGACGCCGGGCAGGCCCGAGCCGGGCCCTTTCCGGCGCCGCCCCCCCCCCCCCTCCGGGCCCGCGCCAGGCCGGCGGGCCCGCGAGCGCCACTTACACCACGGCTCGGGAGATCATCCAGGACACCATCTTCCCCAGGCCTCGGGCCCCGCGCGGTGGGCGGCTGCCGAGCGCGGCGGAGTGGGCCGCCAACGGCGCCCTCGGGAGCCGGGCCCGGTGTCTGCGCGCCGCGGCCGAGCTGCGCCGCAGTCGGGCCCCGCCGGTCCCCGCCCGCCGCCGGCCCCGCCGCCGCCGCCGCCGCCGCCGCCGAGCCGAGCCGAGCCGGTCGGCCCCGCCCCTGCGCTCCGCTGATAGGCGGCGGCGGCCAGGCCGGGGCCGGGGCCGGAGCCGGAGCCGGAGCCGGGCCTGGGCCGCCGGACTCCCCGGGACGGGGCGGGCCAGAGCCCGGCCAGCGCCGGTGGGGGGAGGGGACCTCGGGATCGGGACCCCGGCGCGCCCGCTCCCGCCTCGCGGCTCCGGGAAGGCCCGAGGCCTAGGACGCGCCGGGGAGGCTGGGTGCCGGGGAGGCTGGGAGAGTGCGGGACCGGATGGAAACTTTGTATCCGATGGAACCCTTTGGACCCGGCCTGGGGGTTCTGCAGAGCCGAGTTGTCGAGCTCGTTCGGCTCCTTCCAGCTTCTCGCGCTGTTAACCGAGACCCAACGCCCCCGGGCGTCCCCGTGTTGCGTTTTAACGGGGGGAGTCCAGAAGCGCCTTTCACAGACCCCCAGTGTGCACCCGGCGCCCGGCGTGCTTGGTGCAGTGCGGGGCGGGGACGAGGCAGAGAAAGAACTTGGGCTTCCGAGCCGCGGCGTCTCGTGCCGCGCCAGGCCTCTGCGGGCACCTTCCCCCTGAAAAGCGTCTCCAAAGCCTTTGGCGGACGCGCATATCCGGGTTTTCGCGGAGCTTGCCCGGTGCTCAGTGTTAAGGTTTGGTCTCTGCTTCCTGGCCAGTCCTCTTCGCTATTTACCGCCCTCTGTGATTGAGAGGTTGGGTTGTTGCTCGTGCCTTGCAGGTCTTGCAGATAGCTTGATGTTAAGAGCGAGAATTAAAAAATAAAAAAAGGAAAAGCGGGTGAAAGTTCAGATTGTGAAAATGATCTTAAAGCTTAGCCTTTTTTTTGCAGTTAAGACTATAGTAAAAGATAATTCCAGATGGTAGGAAGACTTAAAGATGGAACGTGGACTTTGACTCTTTAATTACTGTCCTAGAAAATATAATCGTTTATTTTGTGGCTGTACTGTAATTTTTTTCTCTTTTGTTCCTCAGTTTCCCCGTAGTAAAAAGGATAATGATACTGTAGTCTACCTTTTGCCTTCCAGGGGTGGCACTGCTAAGCCATTTAGGAAGTTTGTCAGCTTGTTTGGAAGAAAATGAAGGACACATAAAATCACTTTGTGTTACGTTCCGATTCCTTGAAAACAATGAATTTGGTAACATTTTGTTTGATTATTTAGGAAATAAACTGACGGTCAGAGGGATAGGGCTGCAGAACTGTAAAGTTCTTGCTTTGCACTCACGTTGGGTTCCGTCTTAGACTTTGCTTCCTTCTTGGGTTAGGTTCTTCGTGCTTACTCCTGTCAGAATGTGTATGTTAATTTCGGCAATCTCAATGAAAATTTGCATTTCTTTAGAATCATTTCTTGACACACAGCCCCAATTTTTACTGCTTTTCCACTGCCTTAGGTACCCTTTCTCCGTCTCTCTTCTCTGAGCCAAGCTGTATTTTCATGTTTAGCACCTTTACCTGGATTTCATTTTTTCTTTTGTTACCTGCTCCTCATTCTTTACCAGTCAGAGGTCAGAAGCTTATGGGGTGCTGGGGATCGAACCTGGGGCAACTGCAAGCAAGGCAGTTGCTCTGCTTGTTCTGGCTCTGAGGTCTTGATTTTGAAATGTGCCAGACCTTGAAGGTGTTCGTGACTTTCCCAAGGGACAATTATTTATAGTTTCTCTAGACCTCCATAATTTGTTACTTGAATTTTTATTAATGCCTACTCTGTTGGATGGTGAAATGTTTGAGGACAGGAATAGTATATGGGCTTTTTTTCCAGTATCTAGAATTAGGCAATAAAAGTTGGAAACTAGATTCACTCTCCAATGCCGAACTTTACAAGCTTTCAGCCATCTGTAGTGAATGTCTCTTATGTCTGTATTTTATGTCTTAGTTTGTGGGGTGGGGGGAGGGCAGGCATCATTCTCAGTATTGATTGATGTCATTCTGAAGGGATTGTTGAGATTTATAAATCTGCGGGCTGCTTTCTGAAATTTCTGTAGGTTGTTGTGTGTTAAATTGCATTTTGTATGCTTGTTAGAACTGCTGCTGCCTCCTCCGCATCCACGCCTTTCCTTCCTTCTCTCCATCTGGAACAGCGCCCTCTTCACATTACAGTGCACCATGTATTGGAAAACACCTCTCCTGTGCTGTGCACATGTTGTTGGGTCAACTTTTGCACCCCCCAAAGCAGCACAGTGTTTCTTCCCTTTTGCTATCCTGAAATAGGTTTAGAGAAACCACTGCCACCGACCACATAGATGATCGTAAACAATTGGAAATTGAATTCATGCTTCCTACTTCTTTACATTAGACTGGCAGACTGATGAATTATGTCAAAGTCAGCAGGTTTAGGTGGAGATTGCTGTTGAGAAATGTGACTCTTTTTTTTTTGGGTTGTAGGAATGGTTGGGGTTAATCTCAGCATTTGATTGATCTAGGAATATTATACTTTTTGCAGTGGGTCCTGTACAGAGAATGTCATGTGTATTACATCACATGTCCAATATCCTATTGACATTTGTATAAAATTTTTATTATATGTACCTAGTAACTTCATTTTACCTAGCAGTGGTTTAAACTGAGACTTGATTTTCATGTGTCACTTTTGTATGAAAGGAGCGTTTGTTTACAACTTAAGCAAGAGTTTGGAATACTGTGTCACAGAGAATTTTATATTGATAGTTGCCATGTTCAGCTACCAATGGCTTTTTTGGGGGATGGTGTTGGGAATTGACTCCAAGTCTTGTGCTTAAGTCTGAGCTACACCCCTGGCCCACAGAGACTTTCAAGAGTGGTTTTGTTTGGGCTGGAGAGAGTACAGTGGGTAAAGTGCTTGTCTTACAAGCAGCTGTTCCAGGTTTAATCTTGGTGGGAGACAGTTTATTTAGGGCAGAAGTCTTGAGACCCATTTCTGCGAACAGTACTATGTTTGGCAAGGGCAATCTATGCTTTTGCTAAATATGTGAATATAAGTATTCTGATGATCAAATGTAATTTAATAGGGTTTTAATAGGCTCATTTAGCCACTATAAATAAATTGTTTTTATTTTCTACATTTTTAGTGTTAATTTAGAGGTATGTGTACAGTGCATTTTTGGCATCTGAAAGGAGTTTGTTTATTGGGAAAGTAAAAGGTAGTGGGAAAATACCTAGAAGAGAAAGAACAGAATTATTGGGTACAGGACTAGGTTCTAATCTATGTAATTATGAATGAGTGTGCTAATGAGATTAAATGTTAGAACATCTTTCATATCTATTGGTGGATTATTTACTCAAATACTTTTATTGGGAGAAAGATTAAATGAGTTTACCATTGATAGAGACTAGGAAAGGATGAGGGAGAGTAAGGATCTTAAAGACAATGACTTGGAAGATTGATTTTTTTGTTGTTGTTTGCTTCTCTTAAGAATATTTTTATCCTAGTGGGCCTGCTTTTATGGTATTGTGTTTCTGCTCCGTGTTTGGTTTTTGTTTTCAGTGTAGTAGGGTCTCAGAGGTGCAATGCAAATGCTTCATCCCTGAGCCCTGTCACATCCTTACTTGATGGCATTATGGTTACAACAAAGGTGGTTTTGCAACTGTCATTCATTCAACTTATAAAGAAACACTATTGAAAATATAGTAATCTGAAGTAGACTAGAAAGATTCAGTTCTGATTCAGTAGTTAACATAGGTGTTGAGAAAAAGGTGCTTATTAGCTAACAGTGGAGAAAGCAAAGCATTGACTATATTTGAGGACTGACTAGGGAGTTGGGATAGTAACCTTCATTATAACAGCTAAGGATTTATCCTTGCTTGTTTTATTATTTTTTTTTTATAAAGCTGTGCAAACAGCTAAGGATTTAGACAAGTTTGCACCCACTTTTTGGTGCTAAAGATGGTTTTGGGTTTGACAAAGTAAATGGCAGAGAACACATTTAAAGCACTTTCAGTATTCACTTCGAGTAGATTCAATGAGCTTCTAGTTTAAAAGTCAGTGTAGGTAGATTGCTTGCTTCGCATATATGTGGCTGACCCAGGTTCAATCCACAGCATCCCAAATGGTACCCCAAGCCCATCGGGAGTGACTAATGAGTGCAGAGCCGGGAGTAAGCCTTGAGCACTAGCAGGTGTGGCCCCAAACAACAAAACAAAACAAAGTGAAGTTAGTATAGATTTGTAATATCAAGCGTTACTCAAGTGCACATGGGCATTATGGGTTCATTTGTAGGAAGCTTAAGTGTGGTAATTCCATTACGTCTAATAGCAGACTTTAAACATTTTAGTTGGAAAAAAACTTTAGTGGGATTTCAAAGCAGCGAAAAGTGAGTCTTCTTTTACCTCCTGTCTGCAGCTGCCTGCTTCCCTTCATGCCCTCTCCCTCCTCAAGCCTCCCCACCCTCAGACCCAATTATATATAGGTATTTACTCTAAGATAAAAGTGGAATTTTCTACCACTTGGGGTATGAAGAATATATTTAAGAAATGATTTTGTGTTATCCACTCTGACATCTCATTTACCATGAAGAAAAAGTAATTCCTGATGGGTAAGAAATGTACTTGTAGGGGCTGGGAAGATAGTACAGGGTTTAAGGCACTTTCCTTTCATGTGACTGATCCTGTTGGCTTGATCCTTGTCACAGCATAGAGCCCCCTAAATACTGCTAGGAATGAGCCCTGAGCCCTGGGCACAGAGCCAGGAGTAATCCCTGAGCACAGTTGGGAATGACCCCTAGGTCCGGTTTTCCCTGACACCATTTGTGCTAAGAGGCTCTTCATGGACCGTGCTTCTTTGTCATAAATTACTGTTCTTCTGTTCGTGTATCTGAGGGTTTATCACTGGGTTCCTTGTTCTTATTCTATAATTGATCTAACAGATAATTGTTCAAAATCAGCAATAAAGTTCATTGTGTTGGTGATACATATGAGTATGCACATGTACATATTTATATAATGAAAGCAGTGATAAAAGGGGAACAATTGAGACTCCTGTGATTATAGGGTGCTTTTAATTACTTTTGAAAAAGTTTAGTGTTATTAGAAAGTGGGTTGCTGCTTTTTTTCACCCCCCAGTTTTCAAATTTTGGGGGCTGTGGGGAACACATGCTGCAGCGCGCAGGGCTTCTGGCGGTTCTTGGGAGATCGTTTGTGGGATTGGGATAGAACCCGGGAAGGTCATGTTTAAGGCAACCACTTAACCTGCTATATCTCTCTGAGCCCTGTGCTTAGTTTTAAATGTATATTTTAAGCTCTAGGGCCATCATGATTCAAGGAGTGTAACTGTTAAGAGAGGAGGATAAAATTGAATCACAAATGCTCAGTTTAATCTTCAGAAAGGTAGAAAACTGGAAGACAAAAATAAAAACAAGGAAAAAGTGAAACAAGTAGATGGGTAACAACCACCATAGAAGATGCTAATATTAGAAATTACCTCAGGATTTAAATAAATGAAAAGATTATAAGAAAACTGGATCACAATATCCATTGTTGGGTCTTATTTTCTCTTTTATGTTTATATAAAAACAGATGCATTAAAAGTAGAGGAATAATAATGATAAACCATGCTAATGTTAATGAAAAATGCAGTAGTGATTACATTCAGACAGCAGAATTGAGAGCAAGTTACTAGAGGAAAATGCTTTTGTAAATGGTGTACATAAGTGCTCATATTCCAGTGAGACACAATAATCTGTAGTATGTATGCTCCTAGAAAAAGGGGTCAAAATGTGAGATGAAGATCTGATAAAAGCTGAGGTAGAAATGCATGAATTGTCAGTTGTTAGATCTTTAACACTACTTGGGCAAAACTGGAAAGAACCAGCAGGCAGGAAATCAGTAAACACATAGTTTAGTTCAGTAGCGTGCATACTATCTAGTGTAATTGCATAGACTAGACATCAGTAGACTAGTTCCAATACTAGTAGATTAGACATTTTCTCAGACTTGAATGAATAAAGATAAGATGACGTTCTAGGCCACAAAACATTGATAAACTAAAAAAATAAAAATCATGGGGCTGAGGATGTGGCTTTAGTGGTAGAGCACATGCTTTACACGTGTGTGTCCCGGGTTGATCTCCAGAACAGTGTGGCCTCTGCAACAACAAAGAAGTCAGAGAGTATTGCGCTTAACCACAGCGGAATGGAAAGAGAAATCAGTGCAAAAAAGTAGTTGGAAAAAAGTCTCTAAGTATTTGGAGACTGAAGAACACATTCCTGGGTAATGCATGAGTCAAAGGACCTGCTGTCCTTTCTCTCTGGCTTCAAGTGAATCTTAAAGCTTCATGGATCTTCAGTAAAAAAGCAAGAGATTGTTGAGCATAAGAAATCAAAGGATTAAGCAACAGGAATAAGGGTGGAGTAGATATATGTTTCTGGGTTAGAGACATTTGTCATTGTTCCCCCATAAATCTTTGAGCTATTTAGTTGGCTGTCTTCTAAATTTTTCATCCATGATATTTTTAAAAAAATTTTTATTAGTGAAACACCATGAGGTACAGTTGTAGATTTACAAATTTTTGTGCTTGGGTTTCAATAATACAATGATCAAACACCCATCCCTCCACCAGTGCCCATTCTCCACCACCCTGCGGGTCCCAGTATCCCTCCCACCCCCTATCCCCCCACCCCACCCTGCCTCCGTGGCAGGGCATTCCCTTTTGTTCTCTCTCTCCTTTTGGGTGTTGTGGTTTGCAAAAGAGGCAATGGGCGAGAATCATGTTTGGTCTATAGTCTACTTTCAGCATGCTTCTCCCATCCTGGGAGGATTCTCCCTACACCCTTTATTTGGTGCTCCTTTCTCTATCTGAGCTCCCTTTTCCCCTAGAATGTGTGGCTGGCCTCCAACCCAACATCTATGACATTTTTTTCTTTTCATAACTCCTGGCTATGCTCTGGGGTTACTTATGGCCCTGCACTCAGAAACATTCTGCGTGATCTACATGGGATGCTGGGAATTGAACCAAGGTTGGCCACATGCAAGGCAAGTGCCTTACCTGCTGGACTATCTATCGCTCCAGTCCCTCAAGAAATTTTTAAAATAGTTTTTCTACTATGAATCCCATCTTATAGTTGTCTTTATACTGCCACTTTACTTCATTTGAAGACAAAGATACTAATATTAGAACAGTATAAATCTTTGTATTAACAGTTAAGCTAGAGGCAGAAAGACCCCCGGAATGTATCTAACCTTATATGGTAATTTTTTGTTAAATTGTTGATTTTTTGGGGAGAGTTTTTAGATATTAAAAATGCACGGTGGTCTTTGGGTTGAGAACATTGTGACTTGGCTTTTTAATATTTTTCTCAGAACCTTTTATCTTCAGATCTCTGTTACTTAAGACTTGTGTCATTTTATATAGGTTGTTTAGGTCAAAGACTCATATGTCCATTTGTAACATGTACAAAATAATAATAATAATATCCACTTCAGGGAATTATTTTGAGTATTAAATGATACTACCATTAGAGCACTTGGCATACTGTTTTATGCATAATGTGACCTCAGTAATTATTAGTAATCTGTTTTCATTTCTATTGCTATTTAGAACTGTGCAGTATTCCTGGAATTGTATAGTAGCTTCTGGATTCAAGGTTTGCTATTTTTGTCTCAAAAATTGGTTCCCTCTTCTGTAATCTAAAGGAAAATGGAGTTGAGCAAAGGATTTATTTTCTGGACTATTGTGGGTGGAGGGAGATTTGAAAAACTGGCAGGTTTTTTAAAGCCTTCATCCTATTTAAAAAAAAAAACAGCTGTTCGACTTCAGTGAGCATAAGATGAAAAGGAACAAGCTTTGACTTCAATAGTGAGTTGAATACTAATGTGCAGTAATGAGCTGCTGGTGATGTTTGGGAGGTCCCCTATATCAAAGAAAGATGATAGAAAGGATAACGTTTGTTAATTGTAAGAATGATTCTGACCTTAAGTGACTTTCAGACTTCCATTATATTGCAACATATTTCATAATTGGGATCAATGTAAAATTGAATGTACATAAAGTATATTCTCTTGGTAGCCATTGGCAAATTATTCTTTATTTAAAATAACTTTTTAAAGTTATTATTAAAATTTATTTTAAAATAATTTATTACTTATTTTAGATTTGGAGCGTTACATTCAAGGTATATGCTGTACCATTTGAACCACATTTCTGACCACTGTAGTCCAGTCTTTCTTTTTTTAAAGGTATTGCGTGTGGTATTCTATTTTCTTTTTTCTAATTCTTATTACTATTTGTAAATTTTATCTTTATTTTATTTTTATAAAGCGGTTCACAATTTATTATATTTAATATTTCAACACCAATCCCACCTCGATTAAACCTTTATACCTTCCTACCACCATGTTTCAAATGTTTCTAACTTCCAAAGTTTGACCCAAAGCAGGACCTTAGTAATTTATTTTGTACTACTTGTTATGAGTAGCCTTCGAAAAATGATACAAAAAAGTTTTCTGTAGAAGAAAGTGTGTGAAGACCCTTGTATTTCACAGTGGAGTCATGAAGCCCTTGGTACATCAGTGGTGTACCAAGGAATTCTAAAATTTTAAATATGGTGATACAGCTGGTGATACAGTGGGGTTAATTTGTTTTTGTTTTTTTTAATTTTAACTGGATGTGACTTTGGGGTCCAGAGACAACTCTGCATGATGCTGCTTGTGTTGCTCCCATCTGAGATTCATTTCTGAGTCTTTGGTGCCAGAGGCAGTTCCTGGGCGTAACTGCCAGGCTGTCGGAATCACAGGGAGGTGGGGGAAGGTTGCCCATTCCCAACTCGCTGAGAGCTTGTACATTTTGGTCACAAGTCCCACAAGTCCCACACACCTGGGTTTTCTCCGCAGATTCACTCATGGATGAGGCTTGACGAGCCTATGGAAGTCGGCCCTGAGCATGGCAGTGATTGAGTTGAGGAGGTTTTTGGCTGCCTGGGGAAGCCATATGGGGGTCTCAGAGATTGAACCTGGGTTGGCCACAGGCAGGGCAAGTTCCCTGTTATACTCTCTCTTAGGCCACTCGATTTTTTTAAGTACTACAATAATGATTTTTCTCCTCTCCTTGCCTGCTCCTTTTCCTGGTTTTTCCTCTTCGTACCATCACCAGTTTGTGTTTAGATGGAGATTTTGCTGGAAAAATGGTAAGGTAATCACCGGATAGTAGTAGCATATTATTCATTTCATTCTTTGGGGGGCACACCCAGCTGAGCTTGGGGCTTAGTTTTTAGGAGTGTGCGTAAGGATCGTGCTCTTGATGGTGCTTGGGGCACTGTAGTTGGCATTGGGGATTGGATTTAGGCTGTCCGTGTGCAGGGTAGGCACCTTACCTCCCGACAGTCTTTGCCCCTTAGACCTGCATCTTAACATTTGACCCATCACCCAAGTTTGGTCACTTTTTTTTTTTCTTTTTTTGCTGTGTCAATAATCAAGTGCAGGGCCTCACGCGAGACAAATGGTCAGTTGCTGAGCCACATCTTTAGCTTGGTAATTCTTTACTGTAGATTAATAAACTTTTCTATATTTTGAAATGCAATTGAAAGTCGGACTACTCAGAAATCATATGCCCTTCCTAGCAGCTGCAGGAAGAAAGCATTTCCTGATTTCTTTCTCTTTCTCTTTGAAATGTGATCTGGAAATCTAAATTAGAAGGAAAAGATTCTTGAAGTACATTCAGAGTTTTCTAAGTTTACCAGTTTTAAAAAAACCCCTTTATATCACTTTATTATATCCATTTGTAGCAGTCAATTAAGTGGTTAGTGAAAAATGGCTATGCTATAAATTTATATTTGAAAGTAAGGCACTTATGTTGTCTTTTAGGTGCTGTTGAGTTTGTTATTTTAATAATCTATACTTTCAGAAATCATTACATTTTGTTTCTTTGTGCTTACAAATAGACTGATTCGTACAGCTGTGTCAAGCTAATGTAAATAGTGCTTACTTAAAATTTTTGGTATCAATATATAATTTTATAAGGTCTCCTTAACTAGAAAATTTTCTTGAATTATAAATGTTGAAAAGGAAGATAAGGGAAAGAAGGACAAGGAAGAGAAATTGGAATACTGAAGTCCACACAGGTTAAAGAATCTTTTTTTTTTTTTAAATCTTAAAGGTGAAAGTTTTATCTCACACTTCCTGTGAAGATGAAACTATTATCAAGACTATATTTTAGTCAGAATTTCACAGCTAAAACAAAGTGATTAATTTAATTAATCTCAGTTAATTTTTTTTTTCAAAACTGTGTCGGGTTATTTGAATTATTTTCAGCTGTTCCAACTCTGCCCCCATCACTCAACAATCTCTGCCCTCCATCATGGAGTTCTCATTTTGATATGATATGATATATAATGGTGCAATTTGTTTTCCTTTTCTTTCATTTTTGATTATTTTGTGTGTGTTGGGTGAGGGATGGGGGTGGGGTTAGACCCTACCTGGCAGTGCTCAGGGTTTACTCTTGTCTCTGTGCTCAGGGATCACTATTTCAGTGCTCAGGTGAACCATGTGGTGCTAAGGGTTGAACGGGGGTCAGCTTCATGCCAGGCAAGAACCTTCCTTTGTACTATCTCCCGCCATACTTTTGATAATTATTTTTTCATCTAGCAATTAACTTCCCAAAAATGTTGTTTTAAATACTGTATTTTTAAGCTCCCCTTCTTAAATATTAATTTCTTCAGAGATGATTAAAAAGAAACTATTTGAAGATTTAACGTATTTTTCAGTGACAAAATGATTATTGCTGTTATTTAAAACTAGTGTCTTTATAAGTGCAAGAAATTTCTGCTTGGCTGGATATATATTTTAAAATTCAGAATGAATTCTCTTTTAGTAGGGAGAAATAGCTGTTTCTGAAGTTGGCAAGAAAACTTCCTCTTGGGACTCTCAAGGAAGTGTAGAGCCAGCGGTCTGATTCAGCTGCTTAGAGAGCACTCTAAGAGTTGCCTTATTTGTCTGGAAAGTCTGGAGACCTGCATTTTTACCCTAACGAGAATTGTAGCTCTAAGTGGATATGGGAACAACCGTGAAAGATTCTTTAGTGACAGTGTAACCAGAGCATGGCATAAGTTTGAGAGCTGCATTAAAAAACAAAATTTCAGACTCAATGTTGAGGCTCTTTATGAAAGAGAAGTGCTGGGAAAATGTCCTATTTACCTTCTTTGGAGACCTACAGAAGAAAAGGAAGTCTCATTTTAAATTATTTTCTATTTACTTTAAACAGTCTATAGCCAATCTTGCCGTTTGAAAGACCCTATTCGAGAAAAGTGGAGATCACAGGGGTATTGGTGCAGATTCTTTGATGCTAAAAACTAAAATTCGAGGGGCCGGAGAGACAATAGGTCAAAGGTTGAATGCATGCTCTGCATGCGGACGCTGGGGTTCAATCTCTAAAACATCATGGTTTAATCTCTGGCATCACCAGGAGGAGTGACCGCTAAGCATGGAGCTGGGTGTGGGCCCTGGGCAAAAATAAAAATAAACTAATTAAATTTTTTTTGGTATAACTTCTTAGTGAATATTGATTGAGCATCTTATATTAAAGTGTGGCATAGAGGCATATAGATATTAAAGTACAACTATGAAAATACTTGGGATTAAACTGTGAAGAGAGGAGAAAAGGATAAGTCACTGAAGATCGTTCTGAGGGGTAAAACAAAAGAACTTACCCTTAGTGAAAAAGGGCTGCAGTAGAAAATAAGATGAGAAGGGTAAGAAGAAATATAGAAGCAGAGGTGTTAAAGATAAAATAACTTTGATTTTCCTTATCAAGTGAGTTAATTCCTCTGTGAAATATTCGGCTGTCCTGTAACAAAGACCCACGCTCAGGATTGTGTGACTTGGACGAGGCAGTTTAACACTGTCTCAGTTTTCTGAGTTTGATAACCTTGAGTGATTGAAAACAAAATTTCAGACTCAGTATAGAGGTTCTGTATGAAAGGGAAATGCTGGGAAAATATAGTCCTGACTACCTTCTTTGGAAACCATATCGAAGGGAAGGAAGCCTTTGGGTGGGCCTTCCTCAGCAGTCCCCCAGAGCTCCTGCATCTTGCCCAATGGGTTCTTAGTGTTTCCCTGATACCTTGAAGATAGATTGCACTTGTGCACAGTGTAAGAGGAACTCGCTTACATTAGAGGACCTCCAGAGCTATTCCTGTCTAATTGGTCAGAAGGCTAATTTATTCAAACAAACAAGCAACCCCCCCTCCCCCCCCACAGATTAGCCCTTTATGAATCACTCAGTAGAATTCCTTGAAGGTGGTAAATGCTCAGTAAATGACTGTTAATTAGAGTTCTCATTTTGTTGTTATTGGTACCTTATATTCATGTGTTCAACAAATGCTTATTAAACTATCAGTTATTGAGTAAATAAAGGTATTGAGTAAATAAGACAAAATCTCTGCTCTTCGGAAACCTTGATTCTTGTTAAAGAGAGAAATGTGACCTAGTCACTATAGATCGTGATAACTTTTATAAAGGAAATATATTGAATGGTGAGAAAGGAAGAGTAACTTAAAAGGTCATTTCATGGGTGTCCTGGAAAGAAAGTCTTTTTGAAGCAGGGGCCGTTGCAGTGAGGTCCAAAGTTGAGCCCATTAGGTCAAGAGCCCTCTAGGAAAATTAGAAAAATTGCATTTCAACAAAGGCAGCGGCATGTTCAAGGCTCAGAGGTCGAAGCAGGCGCATCCACTCGAGGGACAGAAAGAACATAGAAGATCAGTGTTCCTCTACCCTCCAAAGACTCGGAGTTGTCTGAGAGGATCCATCGCCCTCCTGAGTCAGCTTTCCTCGGCAATCTCCCGGAGCTCCTGCATCTTGCCTAATGCTCTCAGTGCTTAGCTGATACCCTGAAGGTAGATGACACTTGTACACAGAGTAAGAGGAACTAACGTATGTTAGAGGACCCGAGCTGTTCCTGTCTAATTGGTCTGAAGGCTAATAATTTATAAAAAGAAAAAAAACCCTAAAATTTTAGTTTAAAGTTTCTCAGACTTAACCAATTTTTGTTGGCTGTTTCAGAAAGCACATTGTTTGGGTTTTGATTTTCTTTTCCAGTTTAATCCTTGTTCTTTTTCGGTGTATTGTCATGGTTTCTGTTTCTATAATTACGATATTAAGCTTGTGAATTGTTTTCTTTTAAATACGTATTTCAGTGTTTGTCAAAAGAAGATATGAAATAAAAACGGTAAAACAAGGAATTGGGGAGAAGAGTCAGGGAAAGTCAGTGGGACAAACAAATCGAAAAATATGAAAAGATGGTACTGAAACTATGCACCAGCTAGAATAAACGTTTTTTTCTCTTGCCTACTGTGAGTTACTTATTTGCTGTCTTTTTAAAAATTTACTTTTTTAATTTATTTTTTTTCTTTTTGGGTCACACCCGCCAATGCGCAGGGGTTACTCCTGGCTCATGCACTGAGGAATTCCTCCTGGCGGTGCGTGGGGGACCATATGGGATGCTGGGAGTCGAACCTGGGTGGGCGGTGTGCAAGGAAACGCCCTACCCGCTGCACTACCGCTCCAGCCCCTTCTTTGCTGTCTTTCTATTGAAATTTTCACTAGCAAAGTAGTTAAGAAACATGGAGTAGGGCTGGGGAGGTGACTCAAGGGGCTGGATCTCATGCTGGGGCTCCAGCTTCATCCCCTAGAACTCTCTGGTCCCCAGATTCTGCTGGGAGTGGCCTTTTTTTAGAAGATGGAAAGTGGAGCTATTCAGCTAGTGTTTATTCATAATCTATTTAGAAGTCATAATGGTAGTTCTATCTGATTTTTTTGTTCTTGGTTTCTTGTACTAGATCAGACTGCTCAGGACTCACTTCTGACTCTGAGTTCAGGGATAACTCCTGACAGGGCTCAGGGGACCATTTAGGGTGCCTGGATCGGACCTGTGCAGTGCAAGCACCCTACTATCTCTCCAACTCCTGCTTGTTAGAATTCTATCTTTGATTTAAAAAATTGAATTGCCTGGATATTAAAAAGGCTTTGGAAAATTAGTTTTATTTAATTTGAAATTAATCGATGTAATTCCAGAATCAGATAAAAATTAAATAAGATATGAATTATTTTCTGTTGAGTTTATGATTGAATAGTATGTCATTATGTCTTAATTATATGCCGAATTATTATTAACTATGACTGCACATTTTAGTGCTTTCTGAACCTGTATTTTATAATGAATATAGTCTTACATCAGAAGTTACTTTCTATTTTTATATTTGATTTATTTTCTTTATTTTACTGATGAGATAATCCATGGACTACTGAGAATGATGAATTTAACTCTCCAATTTTGTAGAATTTAAACTGTTAGGTGAAATGCTAAGAAGTATTTATGGGTGAAAGTTGGTGCTTTTTGTCTATTTTCTAATGCATTGAGAATTGTCCGGAAGCTTTAAACACATAACTAAGGGAATAGAGAGATAGTACGAGGGTTAAGGCGCTTGCCTCGTGCCCTACTGACCCCAGTGCTAATATCAGGCATCACATAGGACCCCCATGGGCACTGTCAGGAGTCACTTCTGAGCACAGAGCTGGAGTAGCCCCTGAGCGCCCCTAAATGTGACCCCCAAACAACATAGAAATAAATGAAACGTAACTTGAGGCTAGATGGAACAGGGAAGAAGGTGCTTGCTTTGGATGTGGCTGAGTCCCATTTGATATTTAGCCCTGCTGGTAACCTCAAATATAGAGAACAGACGGCAGCCATGGAGTTACTTTCCCTGCACCCCCTGCAAAACACAAGGACACACAAATAGAACAGGAGGCAAGACAGGTCCATGGACCTTCCTTGAAAAATAAGTGAAGAGGCCAGGACTGTTAGTTCAGTGATGGGGGTGCACAGCTTTGCAAGCATGAAGCCTCAGTAGGATGACTGAAAGGCATGTGGAATCCCGTATGTAATTTCAAAGAAACCTGATTTATAATGAGTATGATATTCTGGGAAGCTCATTCTTTGCATTACAGGGTTCTGTGGTGGAATCCACAAAGGTTTTGTTTTCATTTTTTGGTTCGTTCTGGACCACACCTGGTAGTACTTGGGCATCACGCCTGGCTTTGCACTCAGGTATCAATCCTGGCACTGCCCCCAGGGTACCATGTGGGATGCTGGAGACTGGGTCAGCCAGGTGAAGGCAAGTGCCTTAACTGCTTGCCGTCTTCTGTCCAGCCCCTTGCCTTCTGTTTTTGCAGTTACTCTAACTGCTCTGCTTCCCTGTGTGACCCACTCAGCAACATTGTTTCTCCTCTCTGGGGCCTTTCTGGCTCAAGGCTCAGGGGCTTGTTGCTCCAGGGACTGTGGTGCTGAGGATAGAACCTGGAGCTCCTACATCCCCGGGGTGGCCTTAGTTTGTTGTTTCTTGCTCTTATCTGTAATGTTTTCCACTTATATTTTCTTTCTTTTGCTTATTTCCAAGGACAGATTTTTCCTTTAAGGCATTTTGAGTGGTCTACCTCCGAAATACTTAATGTGTTTATTTATTAAATATTAAATATTTATTAATTATTAATTAAATCAAAATAATCTAATAATTATTAATAAATAAAATATTAAATAAATAAACAAAATATTAACATGTTAAAATAAAATAAAATATTAAAATAAAATATTAAATACTCTCGATCTCAGTATTCTGTCCCAATACTGGTTTTCCTTCTTTCGGGTTCTTTAATTCATTGGCTTTTGGGCCACACCTGGCAGTACTCGGCTACTCCTGGCTCTGTGCTCAGGAATCACTCCTGGTGGTGCTTGAGGAATCATGTCATGTTGATCAAAACTGAGTCAGCCGTATGCAAGGCAAGTGCCCTGCCTGCCGTACTGTCTCTCAGGCTTTTAACAGATTTTTTGGTAGCAGCTAAATTTTTGAAAACTGAACCATGTGCCCAGGAAGAGTGCATATAGTATGTGTAGATCTCAGTAAACTTCACAAATTGAACATTCTTAAATAGCACTGAAGGCAAGAAGCATATCCCCACAACCTCAAAATCTCTTTAAACGTTCGTTGTGCTTTTCAGACTTTCCTACAGCATTAAATTGCACTTTCATAACTGTAATGTATCTTCAGTTACCAAATGATGGGAATTCATCTTAGCTCCGTAATGAAGCAATTAACAGACACTTCATTACATAAAACAATTATGTTTTCTGTTCATTGCTGGGTTTTTTTTTTTTTTTTTTGCAGGGGGAAGTACACCCAGCAGTGTTCAGGGCTTACTCCTGGCTCTGAGCTTAGGAATTACTCTTGGCGGTGCTTCGGATAACATAACGGGGTGCCGGGGATCGAAACTGGGTTGGCTGCATGAAAGCAAACACCAGACATTGCGGTACAATTGCTCCGGTCCCCAGTTCATTGCTGTTTTTTCATTGTTTGTACTTAACTCTGATAATCTGTCCCCGCTGTAGTATCAGTAATAAATACGGGAGAGCAGTTTTTCTACCATAGCACTTTCTTTTTTCATCTTTTTGGTAAACATGTTTTTTTTCCCCAACCCATTTTGAAAAGAACCTGTTTTTTTTTTTTTAATGAAAATGCCTTTTTTCTGTGTGTATTTTAAGTTGACTTTTTTCTGAGTACTGTATTCTTTTCCAATGTGACCTAATCTAAGCTAGTTTTGGAACATTCTTGTTTGAAATACTGTTTCAAAATGCTGCTTTCTTGGCTCCTGGGAAGCTCCGCACGGATAAGCCCTTTTGATCCGATGGAAGCAGGGCCTGCTAAAAGGGCCTTCCGCCAATGTAAAGAGGTACTCAGTTACATATGAGTGTGCTGTCACAGAAATATTGAGGCTATGAGGCAGACAGGTGAAAACATAAAGACCCATGTGGTCTTTACTGAGCATTCCGCTTGCCACACACACATTTTCTAAAAATCAAAACTCCTAATGTGTCAGATCCGGAAAGAGGGAATCAGATCATTCTGGAGTGAATCCCAGTTCTGTTGTTCATGCTGTATCATCTTAAACACTTCCTTTCTCCTCTCTGGATCTTAATTTCCACACTGTAAAGCAGACATAGTATACCTCAAAAAATTTAAGCAAGGAGACCTTGGTGGCTTCTGAGTACCTGGGCTTGACCCCTCCCCCACAACAATTACAAATTTTAATAATCAAAAACAACATAAAAATGTTAAGAAAAATCCATGAGATCATGTGTGGCAAATAATAGTATTCTTCTTGGTTCTCACTGTCACGGTAAATGATAGTTTCCTCTCCTTTCTCCCTCAAGGTTGCAAAATGTGAGTGTGTGAGGGACACGCATGGCATTTGTGCAATAAATATATCCATGCATTATATTACATTCGTGGATAATTTCTGTCAGCTCTTCGGTGAGCTTTTGGTCTCTGATTCCCCAGCCGTAATTCATCTCAAATGCTTTATTTAGCTTTATCTTCTTGAACTGTTACTTTCACCTTTTAAAAAACTATCAGCAGATTTGTTGTTTGTTTTTTGATCACATCCTGTGTCTCTCAGAGCTTACTCCTTTTACTGTGCTCAGGAATCATTCCTTGAGGTGTTCAGGGAAATATACATAACGCTGGCTACTGAACCAGGGTTTAAAATCCAAAGGCCCTGTACTGTCTCTCTAGCCTCTGTCAATAGATTTTCATGCTATGGAGGCTAGAGCCTAGCGGAGATTGGAGGACAAAATCTTCAGAAATTGATTTTAGAACTTCTGAACTAATTATCCATTACTGCCTGATCTGGGCTCACCATTCGTCTCCTTAAGAGGCCTGTGTGCAATTTCCAGTGGTGATGTTCACTTGGGCTCTCACATATTAAAATTTATTCCCTTACTGACCTTCTACCATGGTCTACCCCTTACTTCTGATCAGTGTCTTTAACTCCCTTGACTGATCTTTGTGTTGATGTGCCTGCATCTGTCTCACTGGCAAGTCTCAGTCTGTGTATGGTTAACAATTTGTGTGGGTGGCCGTCTTGTATTTTGTAAGGTGCTTGGCAGCATCCCTGACCTCGATCCACTAGATGCCAGTAGGAGGCCTTTCTCTTGCACCTTCTGACAACGAGCTTTTTTCCAGACTTTGCCATATTTCCTAAAGGATGAAATAGTGCGCCAGGTCCTCCTTTCCTGAGAGTCATTAGTTGATATTCCGTACTTGCCTTTCCCCTTAGTTATGCTTGGTAATCCTTCAATTTCATTTAAGGGTTATTTCAGGCATTTTTTATTTTTCAAATTTCTTAATTATCTTTTTCTTAACAGACCTTATCTTGTCTTCCAAGAAGAATGAAAATTGGGAATCCTTCTTTAGGAGACACCTTCTGTGATCTGGAAGACTCCCTGCATTCCTTTCCCTTCGTTAAATAAAGTCTTTTCTGAATTTGCTCCCCCGCCCTCTCCCTCAAGCCCAAACCCAGAAAGACAAAGAAGAATGAAAATAAATCCTGTTTAGTGCCCCCTCACCTTTTTGATGCCTTCTGACTCTTTAACCAATATTTTCAACTCTTCCAGGTACAAGCCAGATAAAGTTGATACTTGCCATTTTGTATTATACGTAAGTCATATGTATCACATACATTTCTGCTTTCCTAGTTAAACACGGCACCCTCTGACGTGGAATCAGACAACGATCTTAATTCAGGAGGTTATTTATTCTAGGGAAGTGAAATTTTCTTGTTACCTGTGACTCTGTTAGTCCATTGCTTGAACTGTTGCAATGACTTTGTAATTCTTGAAATTATTATGTATTTATAATATCTCATTCTTTGTAAAGTTTATATCCATGATTTATCTGAAGCTATCTAAATAATTTTGAAAAAGTTTCAGAGGTTGGAGTGCTTTGAATTAAAAACTATACCCCTCCAAAAAAAAGTCCACTATCCTGTCCCCAAACTTGGTTCATTGGTGTTATCGTGACTATTACCTGTTTAAAAATTGTTATTTTCTGAGTCATATTATCATAAATTTACTCAGTTCTTCTGTTAAAATTTCACAGTGCTTCATACTAGAAAACAGGAATCCATTCCTATATATTATCTTGAATATTTTACCACTTTCTTTTCATAGAATTCAGTAAACACACATGAATTCGACGTTACGAATATCATAACATTAAGGGGGACATCTGGGCATTCTTTGGGTCCTAATGTGATAGAATAGGGAAGTGCATTTACAGCCTATGGAGTATTCTTGCTAAAAGTTGAAAATTAGTGCCAGAGAGATAGTATAGCAGGGAGGGCACTTGCCTCTCATGAGCTGACCTTACTGTGATACCTGGTGCCTCATGGAGTCTCTGAAGCCTGCCAGGAGTGACCTCTGAGAACTACCCAGTGTGGCACCAGACCAAACCAAAGATTGAAAATGATGTTACCACCCAAGGACGGTAGATACACACACGCGCCAGGAGGATTGCTCTATAGTTGGCAGCCTGCCTCATGAGCTGGGGGAGAAGGCAGCTGGGATAGAGAAGGGATCACTATGTCAGTGATGGTTGGAGGGATCGTTCGGGATGGAAGATGTGTGCTGAAAGTAGATGAAGGACCAAACGGGATGGCCTCTTGGTACCTATATTGCAAACCATAATGTCCAAAAGTAGAGAGAGAGTATGGGGGAAATTGTCTGCCATGGAGACAGGAGGAGGGGTGAGGTGGGAGGGCATACTGAGGACGTTGGTGGTGGAAAATGTGCACTGGTGGAAGGATGGGCGTTTGATCATTGTATGACTGAAACGCAAACATGACAGCTTTGTAACTATCTCGCTGTGGTTCAGTTAAAAAAAAGAAAAATTACGTCATGTCTTTAGATCTTAGTGCTGTTTGTAAGAAATATGGGAAATGGAAGGAAAAGACTGCACAGTGAGGAAACATTCAGAACCTAAGAAATTCTGTAAGCAGTGTACGTGTTACAGATTAAGTGAGATTTACAGAGCTCTATCAGTCAGATATAAAGTGTCATTTTAGTTTTGTACTGGGTTTAAACAAACCAACAATAAAGATCAGTTTTTTTGATGATTGAAATTTGAATGGGTACTATATAGTAAATGAATATTGGATTAACTGATTGATAATTTTGCACTCTCCTCCCGTTGTTCATCGAGTTGCTCGAGTGGGCCCTGGAATGTCTCCATTGTGAGACTTGTTATTGTGTTTGGCATATGAATACATCACGGGGAGCTTGCCAGGCTTTGCCTTGTTGGGGGGGGATACTCTCAGTAGCTTGCTGGGCTCTCCGAGAGGGGCCGAGGAATCGAAGATGTAAATTAGAGAAATCTGTCTTTCATGGGGGGTAGGGAGGCTCTGAAGTAGTGCTGAGGAGGTCCAGAGGTCACTCGCTGATGCTTGGCTAAAGGGACCAGATGTTTCTACTAGGTGCCTAAGGATGTGGAGATGCTGTGGCCTGTGATGTCTGGAACCACCAGGACCACCACGGCAGTGTTCAGGCAAAGTCTTTAACTTGTAGTAACACATCTGTTGCTATGTTTGAATGAAATACATGTAAATTTGCTTTAAACATATTCCACCCCTGGGACTGGAGCGATAGTACAGCAGGTAGGGTGTTTGCTTTGCATGTAGCTGACCTGGGTTCGATTCCCAGCATCCCCAATAGTCCCCTGAGCACCGCCAGGAGTAATTCCTGAGTGCATGAGCCAGGAGTAACCCCTGTACATCACTGGATGTGACCCCCCCAAAAATATTCCACCCTTTACCCCTACAAATAAAAGTTAAAGGATATGAGAATGAGATAGATGTTCAGTTACAAAGGGATTCTTTTTTAAATTTTTAATTATTTTGGCTTTTTGGGTCACACCCGGCTATGCTCAGGGATTCCTCCTGGCTCTGCACTCAGGAATTACCCCTGGCGGTGCTCAGGGGACCATATGGGATGCTGGGAATCGAACCTGGGTTGGCCGCGTGCAAGGCAAATGCCCTACCTGCTGTGCTATTGCTCTAGTCCTGAGGGATTAATTCTTTTAATTAAAATTTTCAGAGCAAAAAGTGAAAAAAGATCCTGAAAAAAAATGTATGACTTAAAACTTCCTAATAGCTTATACAAAAAGAAAGTGAGTCTTAATTTATGGTGCTTTATGAAAACAAAATATCTGCTTGATAAAAATCATGATTCCTAAGATCAAAACCAAAAAAAAGGTTTTTCTCAGCGCCAGGATATAGCTCAGTAGAATGCTTGCCTTGCATGTGTGAGGCCCTGGATTTGATCCCTGGCATCATACACATGCAAAGTTTTCCTTAATAATGTTCCTTGAGATTGCAGTTTAATACAATGTGAAAGATTTTGAAATCACATTTCTCCAATAAGTTGAATATTTGTTGTGCCAGTGTGTATATGGCATGTGGAATTACATACCTGATTTATGATAATTCAACATATGGTGGGTAGCTCCTGACCTGTTTTGCACAGGGTTCCTAAGTAGAATTCATCAGAAGTTTCTTTTTTTTTTTGGTTGGGGTTTATTAAGTTAACTGCCGCAGCCAACATGGCCGACCCGAGTTCGATTCCTCCGCCCCTCTCGGAGAGCCCGGCAAGCTACCGAGAGTATTCGATATGCCAGACACAGTAACAACAAAGTCTCCAATGGAGACGTTACTGGGCCTGCTCGAGCAAATCGATGAACAACGGAGGACAGTGACTCAGGTTTATTATTTTTGGGGCCAAATGTGGTAGTATTTATAGCTTACTCTTGACTCTCAACTCAGGGATCATTCCTGGCAGGCTTGTGGGGACTATCTGGGCTGCCAGCTTTTGAACCTGGGACTTCTGCATGCAAGGCAAGCTGTGCTCTCTTTTAGTCCCTTAGTATCATCTATCAGAAGCTGAGTCAAACACAAAACTTCCATCCATTTACTCTTTCTCTGTTTCTGTTATGACTTTTCCCCTTATCCCTCTAACACAGAGAAGTTTTCATATAGTTTCTGTTGGCCAAAAAGATTTTATTGATTTTTTTTTTTTTGTAGTTTCTGTTCGTCCAGGACGGAGCAACAGCACAGCGGGTAGGGCATTTGCCTTGCACGCGGCTGATCCGGGTTCGATTCCTCCGTCCCTCTCGAGAGCCTGACAAGCTACCGAGAGTATCCCGCCCACGTGGCAGAGCCTGACAAGCTCCCGGTGGTGGGGTATCCAATATGCTGAAAACAGTAACAAGTCTCACATGGAGACATTCGTTATTGGTGCCTGCTCGAGCAAATTAATGAACAACTGGACTACAGTGCGGCAGTACTACAGTGCTTAGTAGTTTCTGTTTATTTTTTTAATGTAAAGATAGGCACTGTGAATGTGATTATCGGGCATTGCACGTAAGAGTTGCAGAACTTGATCCCCAGCACTGCACACTGCCCCAAACCCTACAAGTAAAAATACTCAGTTAAAAATAGGATTGTAACGCCATTGTGATCTAGCTCCTTCGAGATTTAGGTGAGCCCCCCCAGATCTCCCCATAATAACCTAGTACTTAGTTTGACGAGAGGAACTAACCTCCTGCAGACAGTCCTCTGTAAACCATTACCTCATTGGGGACTTTTTCCTAGTATTGGATAGCAGTGAGTTTGAGATTGTATTTCCTGGTAACCTTCCGAAATACAGATCCTCTGTGTTACTGATTAAATCGGAGCTATTATTCAGTGAAGGTTCACATTCTTTTGTGAAAATTGAAATGCCTAACAGGATTATGGCATTTTCTGTAATTTGAAATCTGCCAGTGGAGAGTGTCAGTGGGTAAAGCCAAAATTCTCAAAATAAATTAAAAATTCTGATCAGTTTTCTGTTGCTGTGTAACAGATTGCCACAGTTAGCAATGTAAAAATAATATAGATGTATTATCTAAAAGTTTCCTTGGATCAGTATTCTGTACACAATTTAAGCAGATTCTCTCTCAGTTTGGGAGGTCATAGAGCTGCAAATCAAATTGTCCACAAGGGCTAAGTTGTCATTGAGGCTCTGAGTCTTCTTTATTTTGTGGGGTGGGAGAAGGCCTGCCAGCAGGTGCTCAGGAGGCCTGAGGGTAACACTTGGTCAACCTGACCTGCTTGACCCAATGCAGGACCTGAGGATGTGTTGCTGCTTGGATCCTGTGGTTCTTGGAATTACTTGGACCTCCCCAGCAGTGCTCTGAAGTAACAGTAGGCCACACCTGGAAGTGCTTGGGGGCCTTTGGGACTGTACCTGGAGAGGCTCTGGGGGATGGTAAGGGGGGGGTCATGTAGTGCTGGGGATGGGCTCTGGGTAGGAAGCCTGTTAGGCATGTACCTTAGTTACTGTATTAGAGCCCACCCCTAAGACTTCAGGTCTTCTAAGTGCACATCATGTGTTGGCTAAGTCTCTGGTCTCCAGTTCCATAAAGATTTATCTTACTAGGTAGTTCACCTATGACTGATTTATTTTTAAAATTTTTAAAATTTTATTTTTATAGTCATTCACAGTGATTTATTACATTCAATATTTCAACACCAATCCCATCACTACACCTTCCCACCACCATTATTTCAGATTTTCTCACCACCACCCAAGCCTGCCCCCTGCCCAGGCAGATGCAGAATAACTGATTTTGTATTGCTTGCTATGAATAATCGACTAAAAATGATCCAAAAAAGTTTCTTTAGAGGAAAGTGTGTAAAAATTGTTTGTATCTCCTGTATAAGCGATCACTATCATGTTATTACAGTTTGAGCTTTGTGTGTTAATATTTATTTAATAAGTTTGGTCCTTTCTACTCTAGTCTGTCAGTGGCATCAAGTCTGAGATGTTGCTCATCTGCTTTTGTGGCTCCAGGAACTTGAAGATTTTTTTTTTCTTTTTGGGTCACGGAGAGCCCGGCAAGCTACCGAGAGTATTCGATATGCCAGACACAGTAACAACAAAGTCTCCAATGGAGACGTTACTGGGCCCGCTCGAGCAAATCGACGATCAACGGGAGGGCCTTTACCTTTTACCTTTACCTTTTGGGTCACACCCGGCGATGCTCAGGGGTTACTCCTGGCTCATGCACTCAGGAATTGCTCCTGGACGTGCTCGGGGGACCGTATGGGATGCTGGGAATCCAACCGGGTGGGCCACATGCAAGGCAAACGCCCTACCCGCTGTGCTATCGTTCCAGCCCTTGGAACTTGAAGATTTTAAATAGGGTGCAGAGCCGGAGTTTGATTTGTAACTGGATGGTGATTTTGGTGTGGAGGCGTCTCTGCAGCATGTTGCTCTCTTTTATTTGTGAGTCTCTGGATCATGACCATTCATGAGCTTATATGGCTCCCAGAAGCAGCTTGTGGATGTGACTGCCAGGGACCCAGAAGCACAGAGATATGGGGGGAGGGCACCCATTCCCAACTCTGTACGAATCTGGAGGTTTCATACCCACATACTTGAGTTTCTCAGTGGATTCATTCTCATGAGTGGGGGGCTCGTCTCGAGCCCATGAAGATCAACAGTGAGCATGGTGGCGATTGGATTTGCTCATGACTGATTTAATGCCACCCATTAGGACCCTTAAGTACGTTTGCAAATTATTTTCATCTTTATAAGTTAGCATAATCATGGAATTATACCTTACTTTTTTTTTTACATTGCTAGAAATAAGTTGCAAGTTGTATCCATACTCAAGAAGGAAGGTATACAATACATAGATCGTTGGGGTCATTTTAGAATTCTGCCTGTTAATACAAACTACCATCGGCTAAAAAAAAAAAACCCAAATTTGAATAGCTTTTTTATTATACAGAATGTGTTAATGGAATTGAAGTTGAAGAGAAAAAATAGTTACTCATATCCCAGCAGAGGATCCAAGTTTCCTCAGCTACTTGAAAGTAGAATGTTCCTATTTGGTATACTTGTAGGTTATTTTGAGGGCCTGGGAATCTCCCAAATAAGAATATTCTATTTTCAGATAGTAGGATGGGAACTTGTATAATTTCCCAGTGCTTTTCACTTAAGCAAAGGTATTTTTGACAGATTGTTTTGTTTATATCATCTTTATATTTGACAGTCCTAAGAGATGAAATAGCTTCAGGTGAATGTTTCTATTACTTATTATGTTTAATCATATCATTTTAGGCAAAAATTTCAATGGTAAAAGTTGGGCCTGGGCCAGGAAAGTAGTTCAAAGGTCTGGAATACATGCCTTGCATGCAAGAGGTCCCAAATTTGAACCCTTGGCATTGCATTGGCAACCTTCTCTCAGCACCTTTAGTAGGTAAAGCCCCAGTAGCCCCTAAAACTCATGCACCAAAAGGCTGGGTCAGGTGTAGCTGGGGTTGACCCCTATTGTTCAGGAGGCTCCTCGAATCACTTATCTCGTTAGAGTTTTGATAAGCTCATGTATTGGTGTAACCATCTTAACAATTTAGGATATTATCTTGTGCCCCATGGTAGGCAAGCTCTCTCTCCCACACCTCAGATCTTTACCACCACACATCTGTTTTTTTATTTTTTGGTATTCATTTTTCTAGAATATATAAATGAAACAATATACTTGGTAACTTTTGAGCTTGGTTACTTTCACTTACTATAATGCATTTGAGGCTGTACAGTAAAGGAATAGAATAGCCATAATGAATGAAAGATTTGTTTCCCATTTGTTCCCATTTTCTGACAAAATATATTGTTTCTATTTTCTGACAGTAGAACTCCTAAATATCCTTGGAATTTCTTGACTTGTAATTGAAGTGAAAGAAGCATCTTTTAAAATTGACAGCTTGAGTTTTTCAACCATACCTGAGTTACGTGATAATGAGGTGATCCTTGGCCGTAATCCTTGTATAGCTTTCTGGTGGGTACTGGTTGCCAGAAGAATCAACCTTGATCGAGAGGGTTGGAACTTAGAGCCTTATTCCTGTATCTCCAGGAATGGGAGGGAGACTGGAGATTGAGTTCTTCCACTTATGACCAGTGATCTTGTCAGTTATACTCACATAATAATTTACATGAAAACCCTTAACATTCACCTGTGGGGAGGGTGGCATATTCTAGTTCAATGAAGACAAGCTCCTGTCCTCATGAGGCCTAAATTTGATCTTGTCCTATGTGCCTTTCAATCCTACTCTTCATTTTGCTCCTTCACGATAAACTGGTAATAGTAAAGTGTTTTGTTTTAGTTTTGGGAACTGTCTTAGTAAGTTACTGAACCAAAAAGGACTTCTCTATTGTGGGAACTCCTAACTTGCAGCCAGGTTGTAGTGACGTGTACCTAGAGACTGGGTAACTGTGACTGGCATCTGCGGTCACAGGAGGTCCTGTAAACTGAGCTGAGAGGCGTGATGCTGAGTAGGGACAGAACTGAAATTAATTGAACAGCCACTTAGTATCTGAAGAGTTAGAGAATTAGCTGGTGTGAGGAAAAAATTCACCTGGTGTCAGGGAGATTGTGAATAGGGGGACGGAGAGGTAGAGGAGGGAAAATGCTTGTCTTGCTGAGGCTGAGTCCGGTCCGACCCCTGACATAGTGTTTGGTTCCCAGAGGACCTCCAGGAGTCATTTCTCACTGCAGAGCCAGGACTAACATTTGAGAACTGTTGGCTCAGCTGTTGTGTGGCTCAGCTCCTCCCTCTCAGTCCCCCTCCCAGTAAATCTTGGACCTGGGTGAGAGAGGAAGCTGCTTTTTGAACCCTGCACTATAGAGCTTCAACAGTATTGTCAGAATCATCAACAGTTCTTTTTGTTGAGGAACATTTTCCAGGTGGAGCTGTTTTCTGCTTTTGGTAACTACAAATAAAAGCCATTAACACTTGCCTTCCAGTTTTTTTATGTTTGTAGGTTTTTTCACTTGTTAAATACCTAAAAATAGAATTGTTGGATTATATGAGAAGCATATGTTTGTTAGGAAGCCAAACTGGGGCCTGAGGAATAAATCGTACAGCAGGCAAGGCACTTGTCCTGTATGCGGATCTGTGCTCGATCTTTGATGCCACTTATGGCCCTCGGAACACAGAACCAGGAGTAAATTGAGCACAGTTGAGTGTGAGCCCAAAATAGAACCAAAGAAGATGAAGGAGGAGGACAAACAAAAGAGATTAGCCAAACATTTTTGCAAAGTGGCTGTAGTGTTTTAACTCCCAGTTACTTCTGTTGGAGATCTAAGTATTCCTCTTCTCAATATTTGATTTCACCAGTTTCATTTTTCTTTTAACTTTAGTCATCTTGATAGGCACGTGATTGTGTCTCTTTATAGATTTATTTTCCTTTTCCCTAATAGCTAGTGATACTGAATGTTTTATTTTTTTTTGGTGTGTGTGCTTATTTGCTATCCATATGCTTTATTAGATAATAATCTTGTCAAATCTTTTATCCATTTAAAAATTGGGTTATTTGCTTTATTAATGAGTTTTGATCTTTAAATATTCTGGATACCAGTCAGTCCTTTATCAGCTAGAAATATTTTGCAAATATTTCTCCCAGTCTATAACCTTTGAAGAGGAATTAAAAATATCACTAATGCTTAATTTTTAATATTGTGAGTTTTATGGAATTAAAAAAGTTTTTGCCTGGTCTTGTGCCTTGAATTTTTTTCCCCTAAAGTTTATTTTATACTGCGCATATGGTTCTTTGATCCATTTTGGGTTAACCTTAGAATAAGGTGTAAGAAATTCATTTTGGGTTGCATATAGAGGTTAGCTTTCTCCAGCATCATTTATTGAAGAGACTGTCCTTTTTGCAGTAAATTCATTTTTTATCTTTGTCACATATAGTTGACCCACCCTATACGTGGGTCTATTTCTTAATTTTCCATTTTGTTCTGTTCACTTATGTATTATTATTTTCACTTTGATAGTGACATTGAGTTGAGAAAATTGATAAAGCATTCTAGCATAGTTCTGAGATAAGTTAGTATGAGTCTTCCAGTTTTATCTTTCAAAATTATTTTGACTATTTTAGTTCCTTGAATTTTTTATAATCAGCCTATTGTTTTCAACAACAGATTTGGAATATTTTGGAAAAAGCATTTAGTTTTTAAACATTTAGCAGTATGTTTTCAGTAGATGTACTTTAATAGGGTTGAGACTTATTTTTAATACGACTGAGAGTTTAAGTGGACATTCGTAAATAACTGTTGAATGGAATTCACGGATTTCACCTTTGTTGGCTTGCCTTTTGAGTACATTATTAGTCATTTAATCTTAGTTAAGATCAAAGATTGGTATCTGCCTTGGAGTAGCAGAAAATTTGGGAAATGTTTATTTGAATTTTGTTTCTAGTCTCTTTTTTTTTTTTTTAGATTTGGTTTATGTTCATGTGCTATTTTTATGACCATACCTGGCAGTACTCAAGGTTACCTCCGGCTGGTGCTCAGGGGACCAAGAGGCTGGGGATTGAGTCCTGTTGGTCACACAAAAGGCAAATAGCCCATTTCTCTGCTGTCTCAGACACTTCAACTGATGGGCCTTCCAAATACTTTTGCTTCTGTGAGCCACAGGTCTTAGAATTAGGTCCCAATTTTTGGGGGGGATACCACCCTGGGATGCACAGGGGTTCCTCCTGGCTCTGCACTCAGGAATTATTCCTGGCAGTGCTTGGGGGACCATATGGGATGCTGGGAATTGAACCTGGGTCGGCTGTGTGCGAGGCAAAAGCCCTCCCCGCTGTGCTATTGCTCCAGCCCCAGGTCCCAATTTTTTAATGAAATAATTTATAGAAGTAAAGCACATGTAGTGCCAGAAGACAACACTTTCCTTAAATAGGGTGATTTATTTTTACTGGATATTTATGTTATAAATCGCATTAGATTTATTTATAATCGGGATTTTTTTTTCCCTTTTCTAGAATATGCCAAAGAAAGAATGATTAGAGGTTCCCCATATTTCACTGCTCGGTCTTGTTTGGTTTTCTTTGAAGCCAGATGCTATTAATTTGAGAAATGTGCCTCAGAGCTGTGTGTTCTTGATCATAAAGTTCAGTATGTAGCATCCAACCTCATCTGTGGGGAAGTCCGTCAATGGATGCAGTTAGCAAGCTGAGAATTTGAGTCAGCTTACTTTTCAGCTTAGGTTTCACTTTGGCTTGTTCTCATTGTAGCTTTGAACACAAGTATAGATGCTTTTTCTCCTTAATTAACTTTAATGGAGATGAACAAAGCCATTCTTTGGGACTTGTACCATACTTTACCACATAATTATTGCCACTGCTGAGTTGTCTCACTTTTTTTTCTTTTATTTCAGTGCTGAAATTGGTTATAACCTTTAAAACTTTACATAATGGTCACACCCCATTATTTTCTTTTTGGCAGAAAGGCATAAAATCTGAGATAGTTATGCTATGAAATATGGTACCTTTGCTCCTGTTAATGTGTGGCCATAGTGAAAACTTGTGAGACTAGTAGGAACATAATTTTTTAGGCAGCTAACCTGTTCAGAAAGAAATAGCTAATGTAACAATTGGAAAAGCAAAGACAAACTGCTGTGTTGCATATTTAATGATAGTAATTGAAGCATTTTGGAGAGGTATGATAAATACACTCACACACACACACACACACACACACACACACACACACGGACTGTGGGATCATCCCTCTGGGAAAATGCTCTGTGCCCAAGTGTCAGCTTTCTTTTTGCTTCTGGCACTTGCTCTTTTGTCAGAGTAGGAAGTTTCTAATATTGTGCATATTCTTAAATTCTTTCAAAATTAGAATTTTTTAATCAATAAAACATTAAATTCTCTCTTTTTGGGGGGATGGCCGCACCTGGCCATGCTCAGGACTTACTCCAGGATCAGTTTTCAGGGGCCATTCTTGGTCTTGCTCTGGGCACCTTATGGTGCCAAGGAATCAAATCAAGGTTGGCTTGTTTTGTTTGTTTTTGGGCCACACCTGGCGATGCTTAGGGGTTACTCCTGGCTCTGCATCCTGAAATTACTCATGGTACTCAGGGACATATTGGATGCCAGGGATCTAATCTGGATCAGCCACATGCAATGCAGGCACCCTACCCTCTGTGCTATCACTCTTATTAAGGAACGTGCTTTAACTCCTGTCCTATTTCTCCAGCCCTAAATTATCATTTTAAATAGAAAGTTTGCAAGAAATGCAGTAGGTTCTTGCACACCCTGCATTTACATTTGGATAACAAATGTGGTGTGTGTGTGTCCAATTGGGTCTCCCAGAGATTTTTTTTTTCTTTTTTCCTACCTTCTTTTTTCTTCCTTTCTCTACATGGCATTATGTGGAAAGTCAACAGTTAAAGATTATGTATATCTCCAACAAAGACATTACTAGAGACCCACCGGTCTTGAAATGCTAAGAGTAGACAGTTGTTTTGGATATACACTCATAGGATCATTTTTGGATTTGCTTTAAATTGGTAGTTTAGTAATGAAATGAATATTTTTCTTAGGAATTGTAAGTCTTTATCTGTTCTTCAGAAATTATCTCAAGGAACAGTTTTGCTTTTCTGTGAAAGCTTAAGTTATGAAGGTTTTAACATTATGTCTTCATGATGAAATGGTAAGATAATATGTTACATACACTTAGGTGTATATGTGCAAATATGTATAATACACATGTGTATATGTATGTATATATCTATACATACATACATATATATCTCTCTTTGTGGCCACCTCTGACTGTGCTCAGGGCTTAGTGCTGGATCTGAAGTCAGAGATCACTCCTAGTGGGCTCAAGGGACCATGTGAAATGCCTGGGATCAAACCCATGTCAGTCATGTATAAGGAAGCATTCTCCCTGTATTCTTTCTCCATCTGCTAAGAAAGTATTTTGAGGTCGTGAGTACCATGTAAGAATAGCATAGATTCTTTTTTATGTCCATCGATACAGAGAATCTAAGTTTGTCTTAGATTGGATTTAGAAAAAATATCCAATTTTTTATATTTATTAATTCATTATAACATTTAATGAATAAACAAGACTTAGTAATGATGGGAATATAAATATCAACAAAATACACTGTCTTTATCATGATGGAGTTATAGTTATGGAGTAAAATATCAAAAGTTATATAAGTATGTAAATACAATCATGATCTTAAGTGCAAAGACAAATTGACAGTGTATTGAAAAGCCATAGTTGGGGATTTGGCCTGCTCTGGGAATGAAGATGTGACTTTCTTGAGGAATTGAAGGGAATTTTATCAGTGCCAGCTGTTTAAATGCTTAGGAAAATGCATACAGAAGATTAAAGTTTATAAATCGATAAGTTGTATTCACTTCTATTACTAAACTCCCATTAGCATAATTGAGTTGAAAATCTTAACTTTCTGTATATTAATGTTAACAATCATGATTCCTAGGTACGTGTGTGTGTGTCTGTGTGTGTGTATTTATAGTTTAGGACTTCCATAAATGCGATCTAGTCTTATATTTGCCAATAAAATCTTCCTGTCATAATAGATCCGAAAGCTATTTGTTTAAATGCATTAAACTTACCCTGTATGCCATTCTGTTGATACCTCCTTAAATAAACAAATCACAGCATTTTTATTGTCTGTCTTTTTAGATAGACTGTGAGCTTTTCAAGAATAGTCAACAGAACCTTTCAGGGTATGAGATACATACATAGTAAATGCTAAATGAGCAAATAAATTACGAATCTCTATGTTAACTGGGAGAGGTATGTAGGTTATTCTTATATGCTGCATATGGACACCTATGTTCGTTACAGTATTGTGTTCAATAGCCAAGAATCAGAAACAGTCTTGGTGTCCAGTGACAGGAGTGGAAAAGAGTATAGAGTATCATCTAGTCACACGGGGACACTTGTCGGCTGCGTAGAGGATGAAATCTTGCAACAACATGGATGGAATGGGTTTCCATAGTGGCTGTACCGGTTTATATCCTCACCAGTGCTGTAGGATTGTTTTCTTTATTTTTTTTATTTTTGTTATTAAGGAACTGTGATTTACAAAGTTACTGATCGTTGTGTTTCAACACAAATCCCACGCCAATGTCAACTTCCTTCCACAGTGTTCCTGTATTCCCTCCCCACCCTAACCCCTGCCCTGTCCCTCTCTGTCGACTTGACAGGCACATTACAAAGTTTAAGTGGTTGCAGCTTAGATCTCATGTTTTCAGTTTTGTTGAGCGTGTGTTTTGGCTGCATGGCTGTTTTATGCGCCCGCATCACCAGTCCAACTGAAGCCCCGATGCCGATTCCCCCAGAGCTTCCCGTCTTCTTCCTTCTTGATTTCTTCTTTGCCCTTCTCCTCTCTGAACATTCACTTTCTTACTACAGTACATTTCCCCATCCAGTATTCTGTGTGCCACAGATAAGCAAGATCATCCTGTGCTTGTCTGTCTTCTTCTGGTTACTTCACTCATGTGGAGTCTTTCAGTTTCAGTCATGTTGCAGCAGATTAAATGATTTCATCCTTCCGTGCAGCTGCGTAGTATTCCATCGTGTATATGTACACCACACCTTCAGAATCTGTTCATTTGACACTGGACACCTAGGTAGATTCCATATATTAGCTATTGTACTGAGTGCAGCAATGAGTAGTGGTGTGCATATGTCCTTTTGAGGGTGTTTTTATGTCCCGGCGATAGATATAGATGCCCAAGTGTGGGATCGCGGGGTCTTATGGCAGTTCCAAGTTTACTGAGAATTCTCCATACCGTTTGTACCGCAAGGTTGTTCTAGACAATATTTCCACCAGCAGTGGATGAGAATTCTTTTTTCACCACATAGGATTTTTTTTCTATTTTTTAATCACAGATTGTTTTTATGATTTTTTGTCTCTCTCTCTGTGTGTGTGTGTGTGTACTGAAGTAACACTGAAGTGCTTTTTATTTGAAATCAAGCTTGCTTGTATTGATGTGTGCACATCTTTTGTTGTTTTGATTTTTGGCTACACTCAGAGGTTCGGTTGCTCTTCCAGGCTCTTTGCTTGCTCTGGAGTTGTCCTGAGAGTGCTTGGTGGACCACATATGCTTCCAGAGAGTGGAAACAGGGTCTGCACGATTGCAAACAAGCACCTTAATCTCTGCATTAATCTCTCTGAAACTTGTGTGTATACATATTTAATATAAATATTTATATGTGGGAGTGGAAAGAATGGTTCTACTCTTTCCTGAGATTTTTCTTTTAGTTTTTGTAAGTAAAGGAATCATTTTCAGTGGTTCTGTAGAACTTTCATTATTTACATAATGAGAAAATACTGTTAACTTCTCAGTACCCAGAGCATTTTCTAAGGATCTTCATAAAAACAAAGATTGTAGAAAACAAATGGACAAATGGATTAAACATTTTAATGTTTTATTCTGACTTTACATTCCACATCATTTCCAGTTATGATTTTCTGGAAAAATAAAATAATTACTCCTTAAAACAAGGCAAAAAATATCAGCTCACAAAGTCGCTAAGGCTCTGCATGTGGGTGGGTGGGTGTGTGGGTGTGAATGTGTGTGTGTGTTTTGGGATACAGTGCTAAGATTATGATGAAAATGTGATGAGTATATGCAACCTTTGTTTCTCATGATTTTATGTTTTACATGTTTTGTAGAGCACTTAACAAAATTCAGTGGGTAGGGTTTTTAGAGACCCAGTTTAGCAGATTTTACCCACAAAATTGAAATGAAACGGCAGTTCTAAGCGGACAAACTAACCTATAAGTTACTGAATGAGATTTATGCAAGTCATATTACTTGCGTCTCCTCAGATGACTTTGTAGTTCAAGTTAATGATTTTTTCCCAACTTACTGGTGGTTTGAAATAATACCAGTACAGTAGAAACTGTGCTTCAAAATTTTAGTAGGTCATTATAATTATTCTTTAAATTACGTTACCGTTCAATACTTTATATCAAATAGGCTTTGTGTCAGATGACCTTGTCCGCCTAATGTTTCCGATGTATGTATCCTGAACACATTTGGGTAGGATAGACTAAGCTATGATGTTTGTTAGGTTAGGTGTATCAAATACATTTTGACCCTTTTTTTTTTTTTTTTTTTTTTTTTTTGCTTTTTGGGTCACACCGGGTGATGCTCAGCACTCAGGAATTACTCCTGGCGGTGCTCGCGGGATGATATGGGAAGGCGGGGATCGAACCTAGGTGGACCGTATACAAGGCAAACTCCCTATCCGCTGTGCTCTCGCTCCGGCCCCTTGACTTATTTTTTTTAAATTTTTTTTTGTAGGAGTACTGCTATTTATTCAGCCACTGATTAGCTGATTGAATTGTGCATGAACTCTACCTTACTTTTTTTTTCTTTTTCCATTTTTTTATAATTTTATTTATTGAATCACCGTGAGAGTAGTTACAAAGCTTTTGGGTCTAAGTCTCAGTCATGCAATGAAACACCCGTACCTTCACCAGTGCCCATTCTCCACCACCAAAAATCCCAGTATACCCCCATCCCACACCCTCCCCCTGCCTGCGGGGCAGATGATTTCCACATTACTCTCTCTACTTTGATCACATTCACTATTTCGACACCAGACCCACCATTATTTAAGATTTTACCCCAACACTCAGATCTGCTGAAAAGGCAACAGTAGACAATTTGTGTTCTATTGCTGGTTATGAGTAACATATGATGTCGTGTGGCTGCAGTAGGGCCATGTGGTTTTGAAATTCTGAAATTTTAACACTTAAATCTGGAGGGATTTCTGCCAAAAGCCACTGGGTTTAGAGATTTGCTCCTGAGTCTCTGGGATCATGGCCGTTGACAAGTTTCGTCACTGCTGGCCAAGTCTGACTGTCCAATGACCTCTGGAGGATGACAGCCACCAAGTCGCCAAGAGGGATCAGGCAGAGGGACAACACCCTTTCCTCCCTGGGGTGGCCCGGCGACAGTAATGTACTGTGGAGTCCGGATGCATTTCTGCCAAACGCCACTGGGTTTTGAGATTTGTTTCTGAGTCTCTGGGATCTTGACCGTTAAGCAGCTTGATCAGGAGCCAGAGAGGCCATTCGTGGGCGATGACTTGGGGTCTCGTTGGGGTGGGGAGGACAAGCCCAGCTCCACCCTCATCCCGTGAGGCCCTGTGTGTCTTGTCACTGGGGGCCCAAATGTGACTATCCAGTGGCCTCAGACGGATGGCGGCCACTGGGCCGCCAGGGGGAACAGGCCAAGGCACGAAACCTATTCCCACCTGGGTTGGCCCAGCACTGGTAGCCTACTGCAGGGACCAGACGCATTTCTACCTAAAGCCACTGGGTTCTGAGATTCGTTTCTGAGTCTCTGGGATCATGTCCATTAAGCAGTTCAATCAGAAACCTAAGAGGCCTTGCCTCCAATTATATAGCTGAGCTGGAGGTGGTTTGTGGGTGTGTTTCCCACATACCTAACTTTTGGCCGTTTACTTTCTTGGTAAACTTTGCCCCAAGTTTTTGGGGTCTGGCCAAAGGCACAGCAGCAATTTTGGGATATCTGGAAGTCTGAAGGCGCCATCAGGCTGCTGATGCACTCGCCTCACAGGTACAGATTGACCTGCTGGCGGGACCATTACCCCCCCCCCCCCCGACTTATTTTAATGATGGATTCATCAGAATTTAAACCCATTATAAATTATGGAAGATTTGTATTTTCTCTTAGACAATATGTTACTGAAATTAGAAAGCAAACTTTTTTGTTTTTTTACTTTTTGGGTCACACCTGGCGATGCACAGGGATTACTCCTGGCTCTGCACTCAGGAGTTACTCCTGGCGGTGCTCAGGGGACCATATGGGATGCTGGGAATCGAACCCGGGTCAGCTGCGTGCAGTGCAAACGCCCTACCTGCTGTGCTATCTCTCCAGCCCCAGAAAGCAAACTTTTTGTTGTAACTGTTATTGCCATAGCCAAGATCACAAGAGAAATTTTAGTCTGAATTTAAGATGTCTTGCTGTTTATTATACAGTATGTACCTGCAAGGTACCAAAGGACTTGTCTAAGTAAAATTCAGTTTTTCTCCCCATTTGCCAACGTGCTTTTCTGGAAATGGTTTTTTATTAATGGTTGTCTTTTACAATTCTATGTTCGGTCTGTAGATTGGCAGAATTAGACCATGGTGATTAAAATCTGTCTTCCTTGTAATTTTGGTTATTTAACATATTAGTAGTGGTCATTCTTTTTCCACTTCAAACAGCTTAGCCTGAGTGTTCTAAAGAAGCATTTAAACATATTCAGATTACTAGTGTAAATAAAAAGGCAACTTCTTTTTCTTTAAATAGAGGTTTGAGGAACTCTCTTGAGAAACTGAATAGTTTTTATTTGGGCTAGATTTTTTCCAGTTGATTATAATCACTAGTGAGTGGAATTTAAAAACTACCTTCAAAACGTATGTCTGAAGTCCAGCTGCTCACTGACGTATAAGTGAGGAGGTTTCATCAAGAATTCAGGGTTGGATCAAAGGAGTAATTGTTCCACACTGTGGAATTCATGTGTGTGAATTACAAGACCCGCTTGTGATTGGACGGGAAGAAAACATTTATTTCCCGACCTGTGATTGGCTGAAATGACTTCTTCCCAAGATAGTTCTGATACCCTTCCCCATTTAAGTTATGTGACAGGCGAGCTTAAAGTCCGTGCTGGTACTGACAAACCCAAATCGGCGCCGTTTGTCCGCCGTAAGGAGTCGTGCAAAGTCCGGAAGTTTTCCAGCAAAGCTGCAGCGAGGGGCGCGATCTCCGAATGACCGGCAGCGGGATCGCATCGCGGTCGCAGCCGACGCGGGGGTGGAAGGACGCTCGCCGTTTCCTTGGGGTCCTTTTCGCCCCACGTTCCGGACTGTCGCTCGCGTCGGGATCGTGTTGAGTTCCTGAAAAGCCGGGCCGAGTCGAGCCCCGACGGGCGTCGCGGCGGGGCTGTCGAGGGGCGCCGGACCGCAGCCCCGGCGGACCCCGGGGCGCCCCGCGCCACGCCCCCTTCCCAGCCCGCGCCGAGACGGGCCCCGGGGGCCGGGCGTAGCGCTGCGCGGAGGCGCGCTCCCTGGTCCTCGCGCCTCCCCGCTCGCCCGGCCGGCCGCGCCGCCGCCACGCCGGCGCTGGGCACTACTTTCCGTCCGCGGGGTTCCCCCGACCCTCTCCCGCGGCCGCCTCCGCCCCCGCCCCCGCCCCGCGCCGGCGGAAGGAGACGCGCGGCGCTCGCGGCCGCGCGGGTGGACGGGGCGGCGGAGTGGTCCTGGCGCGGCCGCCGCGGGCGTCAGGCGGCGCCGCGGCAATTTGTCAGTTCTTTGCCCTTCAGGTCCTGGCGGCGCCGCGCCCGGGCCCGGGGCCGTCCCGTCCCGGCTTCCGCGCGGGCCCTCGGTCGCCCGGTGCTCCGCCGCCGTCCGCGGGCGGGCGGTAGAAGCTTCTGGCCGGCCCCTGCCCGCGGCGGGGCGGCGGGCCCGGGCCCGCGATGGCGCGAGAGCCGCGGCCGGAGCTGGTCGGGAAGCGGTTCCTCTGCCTGGCCGAGGGCGAAGAGGCGCGGCCCGAGCGCGGGGAGGGCGGCCGCCGCCGGCGGGGCTGGAGAGCGGGGGTCATCCGAGCCGTGTCCCACCGGGACCGCCGCGACCCGGACCTGTCGGTAAGCGCGCGCCGCGGCCGGGCCCGGCGGCCACGCCCCCTCGGCGTGCGCCGCGTCCCCGGTCCCGAGCCCCGGGGGCCCGCCCCGGCGCTCCGGCCGCCCCTTCCCCCGGGCCGCGCGGCCGTCGAGGGCCCCGAGGCTTCCCGGGAACTAGACGGCCGCCCGGCCCCGGGGCCGAGGCACGGCCGGACGCCTCTCCGGGCTCCCGGGCTCCGCGCGTCGAGCCCAGGCCGCGGCGGGGCGGCCGTCCGACTCCGCCTCGCCGCGGGGGTGCTCGGGCCGCTGCGAGCCGCGCGCAGAAGGGGGATCCGGACGGGGTTGGCGCCGAAATCGACGGGCGTTTCTTTGAAGCGCTTTTCCTTTTCACACGGGGCGGGGGCGTTCATCGCGCCTTTCAAAAGGGTGGCCCTAGTTTTATTTGATTCCGAATGAAGCGAGAGACACTGAAATCACAGCGTGACGGGGCCGCAAAACCCTTCCAAGGGTCTTTTCCCCCTTAGGTTTGACAGTATCGGCGTTTTCTTCCAGTGTGTGTAGGAAGGTGTGTGCTTTTGAGACGGGGTATATGCACTCTGAGCACCTTTCACGGAGGGACAGCTTGGGGGTAAAAGGAGGAGCAAAGAGGCACGACTTGATGCTTCCTTAAGTTAATTTGTGGATACATCATCCGTGTGAGTTAATGCTACTGCCAAGGAGTATGTGATTTTTTTTTCACTGTAAGTTTTCAAATCTGGTAATGGTATACAGAGTTCGCCATCTTAAATCTGTTTTACGTATTTATTTATTGCTTTTCTTTGGGGGCAACACCTGGCGGTGCACAGGGGTCCTTCCTAGCTCTGTGCTCAGGGGACCGTTGGGATGCTGGGAACCGAACCGGGTCGTCCGTCTGCGAGGCAAACGCCCTACCCGCAGTGCTCTCTCTCCAGACCCTGAAATCTGTTTTTATCTCTCTTCACCTGGCTTAATATTTTTGTTTTGAGTTTGTTTTATGACTAGCCAATGGCATGCTTTGATGCGGTTTAATATTGCAGAGTTTGACTTTGCTCATGTTTCTAGTCGTAAATAAGAATAGTGATAACGTGAAAGATTGGCAATGGTTATGTTGAAAAGAGAATCTTAATCATTTTTGGTCTCAATGGTTCTACCAGTTGTGGCAGTTCAGGTCCTCTTTTGGTTTGTATGAAATGATTGTGCTGAATTTATTTCTTTTAATCCTGTAGTACAGTGGTTGTCTTGACTTTTATGTGGAAGGTAGTTACAGTTCGTTTTTATAAAATTAGTTAAAATTTAGAAGAAGAATTTGGTTTTCATAGTTTTAGTAAGTTAGTGAGAATTAGTAAAATTTTAGGTTAGATAGTGTTGTAGTTATCAGATTTAAATCTGTTATTTTAGATGGGAATTGATATAGTGTTATCGTGACTAACATATCAGTTTGTTAAAGTGTTATGCTGGACATTTAAAAATAGTATTGAAAAGAGTAAAATTTCCTTACATGATAGAGATGTTTTTTATTTTGATTGTTGATTGCTATAATTATAAAAGTAATGGTATTGTACACTATAAATATTTTACTTCAAAAAATAATCAAACTATTTGTGAGTTCATTGAGTTTCTCCTAACATTTTAAATGAGAAATTAATGTTGCTAAAGACTGATCTGAGCTGTCATATGGCTCCAACCTTAAGTTTCAGAATTTTCTGAATTTCTTTTTGAATGTCATTCACTTGTCTCAAACTTGGAATATGTTAGCATCAGCATAGTATTCTCCTTTTATAACTTTATTACTACAGAATTTGTAGTACTACTGCAGAGATTGATCAGTAATATGAAATTTCTCCTGAAGAGTTTCATCAGTTATCTAAAAAGACCCCTGGTAGGCAATGTTTTCATCACCATTTTTTTCTTTTAAAGTTACAAATATAAATCTGCAAATATATTAGAAATCTCGGCTTATTAGATAATATGGAACATGATTTAGAAGAATGACTTTCAAAACTTGATAATTGATTAGGTAATACTTGTTTTCAAAAGTTATTCTTACTGGGACTTACTATGTGCATTAATTACCTATCACTTATATTGACTAATATAATCTTGGTGGTTTAAATAGTATGAATTGATTATAGTATTTTATAGATGCTAAAATGACATTTAATGTGGGTCAATTAGGCTAAAATCAGGTGTGCTGGGACTTTTTTCTGGGGTAGGAGGTGTCTTCCAGGTTTCTCTCATGATTGAAAGCTGTTCCCCTCCCAGCTACTCCTAACGTTGACTCGTGCGCGGTTTAACAGCAGGACCCAAGGTTTTGCTGCTTGTAGGCCCTTCAGTGCCAGGGATTACTTGGGCCGCTCCTGTCTTGCTGAGGGGACTTCCAGCGCTGTGTTGCTCAGGAACATAATGTGCCAGGGGTCAATCCATGGTTGTTCACCTGCAAGACATGTGCTGTCTCTGCAACCCCCACACTGCCTCTTCAGCCACAAGACTTGCTACTATATTGAGGCCAGTGGGATGATTCCATGGGCTCCTATATGTTTTGCAAAGGCTTGGATCCCAGAACTACGTGGTTCCCTGAATATTGCTGTGTATCACCCACACCCCTAAAGAAAGAATATCACACAAGCAGAAAAGATATTCTGGAGGCTTTAGATCTGTGCTCTTTCTTTTACCAACTTAAAAAAATTACATCCATTGACACTTGGATGTATCACTACAAAAAACAACTAGTGTTGGTGTGGATATGGAGACAAAAGGGACCCTCCTAACATTGCTGGTGGGAACGGCAACTGGCCCATCCATTTTGTAAAACAAGATGGGCGTTTCTCAGGAAAGTAGGAATTGAATTTCTATATGACCCAGCAGTTCTGCTTCTTGGCTTCTACCATGAGCTCAAAATCTCTAGATGTGGAAAGACTTTCGTACATCTGTGTTCACTGTAGCACTATTCACAGTAACCCAAATCTGAAAACTACCCAATGAGTGTCCCAGAACAGATGAATGGGTAAAGAACCTATGGTATATTGGGGCTAGAGATACAGTACAGTAGGTAGGATATTTGCTTTACACACTGCTGACCCAGGTTTGATCCCCAGCATCCTCTATGGTCCCCTGAGCACCGCCAGAAGTACTTTCTCGTGCAGAGCCAGGGGTACCCCTGAACATCGCTGGGTGTGGATTCAAAACAAAACTGTGGTGTACATGCACAATGAAATAGTTCTGGGGTATAAGAAAAGTTGAAGTTATGCAATTTGCTGCTACATGGATGGACTTGGAGAGTATTGACAAGTGAAGTTTGAATGGGGGCAGACGAAGAATGACCTATCTTACATGTGGTGTATAAAAAAAAACACAGTAGGGGAATAAATAAGAGATATCTAAAAGCAGCGGAATCCAAGAACTGGTCTTCAGTAAGAAGTTTACCACAGAGACATGAGGTGGTAGCCCTGACACTGAGATAATGTTAGAGGGAAGACGACACTGGTGGAGGGTGTGGTGCTGAAGGTCTTATGTATAAAGTCCTACCACTGATAGGTTTGGATGCCACAGTTCTTGAAATTTAAAAAGAAATTTGTTTTTGCTGTGCTGATTTTATTGCTATGAAAATTATTTATTTTAAATGTTGGTTTCCTGTCACATGCCAGAGAATGCAGAAACAGTAGAACATACAACGGAGTATTCCTGGAATAGATTTTAGAATATTTCAAAGATACAGTGATTAGGTGGAACTAATTATCAGACTGTCGCTTATGAGCTAAAATGCCTGGTTCATCTATCAAAGTTTTTGTATTCGAAAACATTTTTAAGTTCAGGAATATGAAAGAAGAAAATCGTATGCTAATGTATGGGAAAGTTCATGTCTAAGAGAAACGCTTGTTTCCTTTATAACTTTTCATTTGTGTAAAGGGAACATAGTATGAATGTTATGTCTCATCTTTCCATGTTTGGAATAAAGATGCTTATATTTATGGACATAGTTATGTGAAATACAAATCAAAGTTTAAGGAGAGGAAATGACAAATACATTTATAGACAGAGCTAAAATATAGCATTGAATTTGTTTTTGTGGACTAGGGAGATAGTACACTGGGTAGGGCATTTACCTTGCACATGGGCTATCTGAGTTCAATCCTCTGAACCACTTACGGGCCTCCGGCACTGATCCCTGAGCACAAACCCGGGAGGATGTCCTGAGCACCACCTTTTCCCACTGGATGTTATTTACACTACTGTCAAAAATCAGTTGAGCATATAACACCAGGGTTTGTTTCTGGGCATTCATTTCTTTTCCATTGTTTCTATGTTTTCCATTAAGTCACTGTTTTGATTATTGCAGCTTTTGTAGCATGTTTTGCAGTCACAGATGCGAGTTGTTAAACGTGGTTCTTCATTTACATGATTGATTTGGTTCATGTGGGTCTCATGAGAGTCTTCATGAGTTTTACAATTGTCTTAAACATACCAGAGCTTAGTGTTTATGAGATCAGTTTAGTGATCTTTCTTGGTGACTTGTTATTCTGGTACTCTATCCTTGGGACTCTAACGTAGTTCTCCTTGGAATTCTAGTTTTATCTCTTAAATTTATATAAAGTCCAGGACTTTATGTAAATATTTTCCTTTGCATTATGGTGAATTCACTGTTAACAAAGGTATGGTATACGAAAAGGATTTTTTTTTATCTTATTAGTTGCTTTTACACTTTACTTTAATTCACTTGATTTTCATTACCCGCTTTTCTCCAGAAGAATTTGGATGTTTCAGTTATCTTAATCATTATTTTCAGAGATTAGTTATATATATTTATATTTACACAGGTTTTTGTAAATGATATAATTAAATTATAACTAATACTTTGTGTTGCGGTCAAACCATCACTACTCTTGCTTGAGATAATCTGTTTGTAGAAAATATGTATTTTTTTGTTTTTATAACCTGTGATTGGAGATAATCAAATATATGAAGCTAGCTCTATGGTGAGAAAACATTGTCTTAACGATTGTTATGAAAGTTAGCTAAGGCATAGACATTGCACTTAGGCGTTAGGTTTTTTGTGCACTTGGATATTTTTTTTTTGTTTTTGTTTTTCTTTTGAGGTTGTACCCCGGTCATGGTCCTCCCGTTGTTCATCGATTTGCTCGAGCGGGCCCCGTAACGTCTCCATTGGAGACTTTGTTGTTACTGTGTCTGGCATATCGAATACTCTCGGTAGCTTGCCAGGCTCTCCGAGAGGGGCGGAGGAGTCGAACATGGGTCGGCCATGTTGGCTGCGTGCAAGGCGAACGCCCTACCCGCTGTGCTATCGCTCCAGCCCCACTGTAATCTCATTAGAAGTAAATTAATTTTTAAAATTTTATTGAACACAGTAATTTACAGAACAAAGTTTTTAACGTATGGCACAGTCACAACATGTAAGGAGTAAAGGTAACAAATGCAAAGTGGTGGGATAGATGGGTGCTTGCCTTGCACATGGCCAACCAAGGTTTGATCCCTGGTACCCCATATGGTTCCTTAAGCACAGTCAGGAGCAATTCTTGAGCCCAGAAACAGGAATAAATCCCTGAGCACTAGGTGCTCCCCCCCACCCACGAAAACCCCAAATGTTGTGAAAGGCTTCTACGTTGAAAACTATACGACACTGCTATGACAAGATAAAAAGAAAAGAAGTAGAAAAATAGTGCTCACGGAGTAGAGCAATTAACATCATTAAAATGGTCATCCTATCCAAAGGAATATATAGATTTAAACAGTCCTTACCAAAATTTCTGACTTTTTTAGAGGAACAAAATAAGCACAAGGTTGAAATTCTACGGAACTGCAAAAGACCCCAAATTGCCATAGCGTTTGTGAGAGAATCGAAGAATGAAACAAGAATGAAAGCTTTATGTCCCTCTGCTTCAAACTACTTACTCTTCCAAAGCAACAATAAAAAACAGTATGGTATGAAATAGGTTAAATAACAGATACGTGATTTAATTAGAATAGAAACTGGGAGCCCAGAAGTAAATCCATATAAATGTAGCATTTAAAGACAGAGGAGCAAACATAAAATGGATGACAGGAAAATCTCTTTAAATGGTGTTAAAAAAAAAAACTGCATCAGGGCTGGAGCGATAGTACACAGTGGGTAGTGTGTTTGCTTTGCATGCAGCCGACCCATTTCCGAGCTCTAGCATCCCATATGGTCCCCTGAGCACTGCCAGGAGAGATCCCTGAATATAGAGCCAGGAGTAACATCCCTGAGCATCACTGGATGCAATCCCAAAAGCCAAAAAGAAAATCTAGAGCTAGAAAAGTAGATCATATGCAGTCATATGCAAAAGTATAGGATCGGATCACTGTATCATGCCATGTACCAATGTACTTAGTGGATTAAAGAACTGAATATTAAATTCCAAACCATAACATACATTGAAGAAAACAGAAAAAAAAACACTTCAGTGATGATGGCATCAGAGATTAAGCCCCAAAGATAGGGAAACAAAAATAGACATTAAACTTAAATACCTAGTAGGCAAAAGTGCTATCATGAAAAGATATTCTTCTAAACAGAAAAAGAAAGCATTCTCCATCTGACAGTATAATGTCCAAGGTGTATTACTGAATTTGCAGAACTTGAATGAAAAAAATGGAGAGAAAGTGAGCGAACTTCTCCAAAAAAGAGATACAGTTGGCTAACAGGTACATGAAAAATGTTCACTATTCGTAAAATGCAGGGACAGTGAGATGTTACCTCATCTCTACAAAAAAAACCAAACCAAAACAAAAAAAGACCAGAAACAGCAAATGCTGAGAGAGGTGTGGAGAAATAGGAATCCTTGTATAACATTGGTGAGAATGTAAAGTGGTTCAACCGCTATAGAAAACAGTATGAATGTGTCTCAAACTAATAGAAATAGGCTTTTAGACCATGGACATAGCTCAAGGGGCTGAAGTATATCCCAAGTTGGGGCCCAGGTACCACAGGGTCTCCTAAGCCCTCCTTGTTGCGGGCCGCCCAAAAAATTAAACTGATTTGTCTATAATCCAGCAATTTCACTTGGAGGAATCTATCCAAAGAACACAAAAGCACTAGTCAAAGATGCACGTACTTCTATATTTCCTGTAATTCTTTTTCAGTTGCCAGATTATGGGAATAAGAGAAGTGTCCAGTAATAGAACATGTGATGAATATACAATGGACTTTTGGGTAGAGGACAAATCACAGTGGTGTCCGGGGCTGTCAGTGCCACACTTTGCAGTGTTTAGGGATTTCCAGGACTACCCACAACATGGTTCAGGGGACCTTGTGGTTCTGGGGATTAAATTGGGTTTGGTGCTTGCAGTATTTGTACCTTGACCCCTGTAGCTCCCAGGCCTGGTAGTTCTTGGCCATTTGGAAGGGGTCCTCCTGTGGGTGCCTTGGTGCACTGTTCAGTGGTGAGGATTAAGCCTGGAATCCCACATGCAAAGGATGCACTCAAGCCCTTTGAGACCTTTTCATGACCTTCTTAGTAGTTCTAATTTATTTTCAATTTTTAGGTTTGATTCTGGGCCACAGTTGGCAGTGCTCAGGGGTTCCTTTTGGCTCTGTGATTAGGAACCACTTTTGGCGTTTTGGGGAGAATATATGGGATGCTGGGGATCCAGTGCGAGTCAGCTGTGTGCAAGGCAAGCGCCACACCCTCTGTACTATTGTTTCTGCTCATAGACTCGATCTATTTTTAAATGACAGAGGATTTCAGTGTTCTGTATAGGCTGATTTTTTTTTAAACTTCACTATACACTTAAGGTAGCAAAAGGAGGTGTAGAGGTAGCTTACTTCATGCCTCCTAGGCACCACTGGTGTGACCGTGGTGGCCTGAAGTATTACTGTCAGCAGCATGGCATTGCCTGCCTTTTGTATGGAATGATCTGGCCTCGATGACACAGTATTGCTAAGAGTGGCTGACCCCTAAATCCCAGAACACCACTTGGGAGGCTGTCTCTCCCCTCTGGAAAAAAAAATAGCCTTTGTCAACAAATGTTAGTGATGCAATATATAGCATATAGCACAGTGACTTGCTTAACACTGTACTACATGTTTGCTGAGAGAATAGATAGTAAACGTTCTTATCCAAAGAAAACCTTTGACTGTATTATGAATTGTGATTATTTGTGTTAACAGATGTAGAGTCATTATAAGTAAAGGCCCTCCCGTTGATCATCGATTTGCTCGAGCGGGCCCAGTAACGTCTCCATTGGAGACTTTGTTGTTACTGTGTCTGGCATATCGAATACGTCACGGGGAGCTTGCCAGGCTCTCCGAGAGGGGCGGAGGAATCGAACTCAGGTCGGCCATGTTGGCTGCGTGCAAGGCAAACGCCCTACCGCTGTGCCATCGCACCTGGAAATGAATCTAATGTTACTTCCACCTCAATATGAAGAAAGGAAGTTTTGCTTGCTAATGTGGCAGCCCTTTTGGCAAAGTGTTTTAGACTTCTAGAAAAGGACACACTTTTAATATTGACCTTCAGTGTAGTGCTACACACATTTACCAAATCTTTATCAGCAGTTAAAGTAAAGCTGTTACTTTCCACTTTGGATGATACTTTGGATAACAGGAAGTGTAGTTTGACTCTGAAATTTAATACTAATGTTTCTGCTCTCAAAGAGAGAAGATCTGATCCAGCAGCAGCAGCCAGCATGGGGGGCTGCTTTGATACTCTGGATCACCATCTTGCTCCCTCAGGTCAGGATTATCCTTGCCCATGAAGTGGAAAAGGAAGGGAAAGGCACTCGCCATCCTCTTTGGCCCTGCTCAGCCCTGGCCCAGGGCACTGAGGCTAGTGGCAGCAGCCAGTTTTGGGGACTGGCTTGGTATTCAGGATTGCCCTCTTGTTCCACCGGTTTAGGATTATCTCTGCCAAAGACATCCTAACTTTAATCGCCTACCCGCACAGTAATTCACAAGAAAAAACTTGAACTGCAAACATCACAATGGGAAAGCAACACAGAACCCCACCATACTTAGTGAGTGAAGATGGTAGCCTGGAAGACTCAACCAGTAATAACAAGCTGGAAATGAATCTAGAGGGAAATTGTTGAGGTTGTGTAAGAAGCTCAAAAAAAATGATGGAAGGGACCACTAGTAAATAAAACAAGAGATATGTGAGCAGAAATGAGGAAACTACAAATAGAAATGACAGAACCGAGAAACTTGGTAGGTCAGATTAAAAATTTATTGGAAGGCTCAGCAGCAAAGGAACAGCTCCAGGATAAGGTGCAGAAAACCTCCAGACAGTAGAAGAGATGGAACAAAAGCCTGAAACTAAATTAACAACTGACGAGAGAATGTCAGGTGAATTTGAGAGGAACAGCATAGGAATCATCGGAGGCCCAGTATCTGAAAACATACGACTTCAGGCTGGACAGTAAAGGTCATTTCTTAATTATCAAGGGATATCAGAAAGAATGCTCTTAAACGTATAAGTACTTAATGAGGAACTAGCAGAATGCTTAAAACAATTGTTAAAGACTTGAAGAAAGACACTGATAGCAATGCAATAGTAGTTGGAGACTTCAACACTGCTCTTGATAGATCAACTGTACTAAAGCTCAGTGAGGAAATACTTTGAAGGAAGAAAGAGGAGAAGACAGGTTTAGTAGATATATATAGAACTTTTCCATTTTCAAAAGACTGAATGTACATCCCTTTCCAATATACACAGGGACATTTTCCAAGGTAGACCACATGCTGGGACACAAAATATACCTACACAGAGTCAAGAGCATAGGAATCATATTAACTTATCTTCTCAGGCTGTGATGCGCTGAAAGTAGTAGTTAATCACAAATGGAGATTTCGATAACTTGACATTGAATAGCTTGTTACTGAGCAACCAGTGGGTCAGAGAGAAAATCAAAGATGAAGTTATAAGATTCATGGAAATGAGAATAAGGAAACTACCTGCCAGAACTTGTGGGATATAGCAAAGGCAGTGGGGAGGTGAAAGTTCATAGCTCTGTAGGCATTTATCAGGAAAAAGAGGGCCTTGTAATGGACTTGACTGCACAATTTAAGAAATGACCAGCAACTGGAGCCCAGTTGGAAAATGGCCAACAAAAGGAACCCAAAGAAGGCAGGAGAAAAGAAATAATAAAATAAAAATACAAAGAAATAAATGAATTGGATTCCCCAAAAGCAGTGCAAAAGATTGATGAAACCAAGAGCTAGTTCTTTGAAAAAATAAACAAGATTGATAAACTGCTTACAAGATTCAACAAGAAAGAGAGCACCCCAGTAAACCAAATAGAAGCATGAAGGGGATGTCACAAACAGAAACCACAGAAATCCAAAGTATCCTCAGATTACTTTGAGAACCTTTATGCCATGAAACAAGAGAACCTAGAATAATGGACACATTCTTGAACATTCTATAACCTCCTAAGCTTGAATCAAGATGATTTGGAATACCTGAATGGACTTTCATTATCAAGGAAATTGAAGTGGTAATCAGGTTTCCCAAAAACGGAAGCCCAGGCCCAGATGGATTCACTAGAAATTCTTTGAAACTTTTAAAGAGGACCTACTGCAAATCCTTTCCAGGCTTTCCAGGAAATTGAAAGAAACAGTACACTTTTAAACAGTTTCTATGAAACAAACATCACCCTGATTACTAAAAGTAGACAGAGACACCACCAGAAATGAGAATTATAGGCCGAGATCCCTGATGAACGTTGATACAGAGATTCTCAACAAAATACTTGCAAATAAAATCCAACAACTAATCAATAAAGATCATACACCATGACCAAGTAGGATTCATCCTGAGGATGCAAGGATGGTTTAACATATGCAGATCAATCAACATAATACACCATATCAGTAAAAGAAAGAATACAAACCATATGATCATATCAGTACATGCAGAGAAAGTATTTGACAAAATCCAGCATCCATTCATGATTAAAATCTCAAGAAAATGGGAGTTTGAAGGATCTTTCTTTTTCTTTTTTTTTTTTTTCTTTTTTTTTTTTTTGCTTTTTGGGTCACACCCAGCGACGCTCAGGGGTTACTCCTGGCTCATGCACTCAGGAATTGCTCCTGGCAGCGCTCGGAGGACCATATGGGATGCTGGGAATCGAACCTGTGTTGGCCATGTTGGCTGCGTGCAAGGCAAACGCCCTACCCGCTGTGCTATCACTCCAGCCCCGGATCTTTCTTTAGTACAATCAAAGCCATTTTCCAAAAGTTCAACAAACATTCTCAGTGAGGAAAAACTGAAAGCTTTTCCTCTAAGATCAGGCACAAGACAGGATTGCCCACTCTCACCACTTCTAGTCATATAGTACTAGATGTACTTGCCATAGCAGTTAGTTAAAAAAAAAAAAAAAGATACCAAGAGCATTCAGATAAAAAGGGAAGAAGTCAAGCTCTCACTGTTTGCAGATGACATTTTCTAAATATAGTTGGAAAAGGAAATGCAAAAAGATTCCTAGAAACAATCCACAAAACGGGATTTGTATAGTAATGTGGCAAGCTACAAAATTTGTTCTCAGTCATTTGGTTATGATGGAGAAAAAAGATTTCACCGTATACTTGACCAGATGAACAAAAACATATTTGCTCCAGATCTACATTTAAGAAATACTAAAAGGAATCTGAGCAGATATAAACTAAAGTTCATTAAGTATGGTGATGAAAGAGCAAAACAATAAAAGACATATGGATAAAATAAGATAATAGAATATCAGTGTGGGAGAGAGAGAATAGGATAGAATTTTTTTAGGAGTTCGCCCTCTTTAATCTAGCCAGCCATCATGCTGTCCTGACTGAGAAAGACCCCAAAACTTCAGCATCAGCAAGCACTGGAAACGCATGCAGGAGGTCGTGGTATTGCTGGTAGTATGCATCATCATTGGATTAGTTTTGGCAAATACTGCCCAGGTTACTTTGGGAAAGTGGATATGAGGCTTTATCACTTGGAGACAATGCCCAACTGTTAATCTTGACAAACTATGGACCTCGGTCAGTGAGCAGCCCAAAACAAGACGGGAACAGCGCTTGTCATTGATCTGAAGTGGTCTCACATCCTGGGCAGCCTAGAGGAAGTAGCTGAGCCCACCAGAGCTCAGATCCCAGAGCCCAAGAGCCCCCAGCAGCCGAAAACCTCCATAATCCAGTCTCTGCATTCTCATGTCCAGAATAGCCTCATGATGAATCTGTTGAAAAACTCAGGTTATGTGGGTTTTGTGACCCAAATCTCCAGGCCCTCACTGAGTCGGGGATAGGCGACTTCCCGATTGGTATCCCTCTGTTGTTCTGGGAGCCTGGCAGTCATGCCTACCAACTACCTCTGGTGCCACTATTAGCTAATTAACCTGCCATGATCCAGAGACTCAAATAAATCTCGAAAGAGATTGACAAGCTGCAGAGATGTTTCCGGACCCTAAAGTCACCATCCAGTTAAAAAAAAATTTCTCCATCTGTATCACCTGCTTCCAAACTTTAGAATTCCTGCAGAGCGCGGCTATCTCATACTCTGCACCACTGATAGACCAAGCAGGAGTAGCACACCACATTGGATGGAATGTAAAGTAGGAGGCAACCCATCTCGATTAAGAAAATATTAACACACAAGGCTTAACCTGTAACTCATGTTAGTAATCTCTTACACAGGGCTTAATGACTCCAGGGCGAGAGACAACAGTCTTCACAAACTTTCTTTCATGGAAATCGTTTTGATCATTTTTAGTGAATTATTCATAACAAGCAATGCAAAATTATTTAGGGTCTGCTGTTGGGAAAGACTTGGGTTTTGGTTGGGAAAATGGGAAATAATGGTGGTGGAAGATGTAATAGTGGTGCAATTGGAATACTGAATGCAATAAATCTTTGCGAATAACTATAAAAATTAAAGAAAAAAAAAGAACAAGAACTCAAAGTTCTGGGGAAGGGAAAGCTACCAAAACAGTCTGTCATTGTGAAAGCCAAATTCTTCAGCAGAAGAGCTGAGGAGAAGATTAAGGGAGTGGGACGAACCTGTGTCTTGGTAGCTTGAAGCCATGTACAAGAAGGATCATTAAATGCTACAACTGCTTTTCTCTTTGGGGGGAAAAAGTCTGTTTAGTCTAAAGGCACGATGTTTATATCATCACAAGCAGACTGTTTGATAGACTTATGCGATTGAAAAAACAAAAATTTGAAGCAAGGACACTTAAAAATGTAAGAAATGGAGAAAAGCATCCAATTAAAAGCAGAGAGCTAGAGAAATAATACAGGTTCAGGTGCTTCCCTTGCATGTGGCCACCCAGGTTTGATTCCTAGCATATGATATGTTTCCCAGGGTGCCTAGCCAGGAGTAAACCCTGAGCATGATCTATGTATCCCAGAAACCAAAAATTAAAATAAAAGGAAAACAAGGCAGACAGAAGTCATGCTAAAATAATCCCCCCCCCCCCCCCCAGTACTGAATAACCAGTAACAGATTGGTTTAGCCTTCCCTAAATGTGAATGGTCTAAATTCATCAAAATAGGGCCAGAGAAGAGAGTATAGGGCTTATTAGGTACTTTACTTGCACATGGCCTTCGTAGATTCATTGCCCAGTACCTCATATCATCCCCAGAGTACCACCAGAAGTAAGCTGTGAGCATTGCTTGGTGGCCCTCCCTTCCAACAATACCTTATTGTACATATAAGAAATATATATATGTGTGTGTATATATATATATATATATATATCTTATGGGCTGGAGTGGTAGTGGGTAGGGTGTTTGCCTTGCCAACCCAGGTTCTATATCCAGCATCTTATATGATCCGAGTATCACCAGGAGTGACCCCTTAGCACAAAGCTGGAATAAGCTTTGAGCACCAATGGATGTGGCCTGTAATGCTCGCCAAAAAGCTAAAAAAAAAATCCTTCACATACTACAACATAAAGAATAAAAAGTATGTATGTGGCATTTCAAATAAAAATCGGAAAATCATGGACTGGATAGGAAATGTTTTTATTTGTAATTAAGCAGTTTTATTTGTACTTATTTAGCAGTCAAAAAAGTTGAAGTTGTGTGTTTCAAGATAGCATTCATGATTGGTAATTACACTAAATGCAAAATAACTCAGGAAGTAGAAGACAATTATCAAATGTTAACCAAAGCAAATGACTGGCAAAAACTTAAAAAAACTTGAACTCTGAAAAACTTGATTTAATTAGCAGAGAGAAAAGGAGGGGACGGTTGCTTTAAGGGAATGGGAAGATCATTTTGATAGTGTGATGGCATTGCGATGGAACGTCAGTGGTTGCAGTTATTTACACATGCAGATCTGAGGCTGTACTCAAAAAACTATTGGTAAATAATAAAATAGAATAAAAAAACTGTAGTTATACCTACAAACTGGCACTAGGAAGAATACAACTTTTTTGTTTATAGACTGGTAAGTTGGGTATACACTTCTAGTATTATAAAATTTTGGAGAGGGGAGGGTCATATAGGAAGTTATTTTGAGTTCTAGGAAACACTCAGGAATCCTTGGCCCACCAGTTTTGATGGTTCAAGGTAGAACCTAAGGCTAAGGCTTAGCTTGGTCCTTATGATGCTGGGACCACCAGGTCCACACACATACTGCTCCAAGGGCCGTCTAATTGGGAACTTTGCATACAAAGCATGCACCCCTGAGCCATTCATTGTACTCCTGGCATTATAAAATTTTGATAAAATTTTAAAGATAGCCTGAATTAAAAAGACCTGAGGTTGTAGGAGGGGAGACAATAAAGTGGGTAAGGTGCTTACTTGCCTTGCATATGACCAACCCAATTTAAACCCTGACAATAAGTATGATCTCCATAGCACTGCCAGGAATGAACCCTGAGCACAGAGTGAACCCTGAATGTAGTTGGGTGTGGCAAAAAAATCCCCGCCAAATAAAAAAGTAGAAGACACAGTAAAGTCATTCCTCATCTATATGCTTGCCTTTTGTATATACAGTTTAAAACTTGTCAGTAAAATTTTTTTGTTGATTTTGGCTTTAGTCCACACCTGGTGGTACTCAGGACTTATTCCTGCGTCTGTACTTTTGGCAGTGCTTAGGAATCTTATGTGGTGCTGAGGATTGAACCCAGGTTGTTTGGGTACTAGCCCATTAGGTAAAATTCTATACTAATATTTTCAAGATCCTAGGTCTGTTGAATGTGGAACTTTTTAGAATGATTTGACTAAAAAATGCTTTCAAAATAGGTAACATCAGTCTTTATGATGCAGAAAAGTAGCCAGATGTTCTTAAAGGTTCTTCTTAATAAGTTTTAATAATATAACTTCTGGCACATTCAACTAATGTGAATTAATTATTTCAAAAAAAAGTCACTAAATTGTCTGGTCACAATTTTCATACTTGTAAAACATACAACAAGTATTTGTGATATTAAATTGTTCCCTCAAATTTTTTTGATGCAATGATTTTTTTTGGGAACGTGAAATTAAAAATAGATGGTGTAGTTTTTAAAATGGAAAGTAGAGGTTTATATACAGACTTTATGGACATAAAATTTAAATAGAATGCAACCAAAATGTTTAATCATTTTAATATAGACGTTGTTGTGAGAAAGGGGTAGATTTTGCTACAGTTTATTTCAAAGGTAAGATTATGTATAATGGCGTATGTAAAATAGTGTTCTTTGTTTTGCTTCTCATAGAAAAATGCTAGGAGAATTGTATAGTTCCATTGATTGGTTTCGATGCAGTAGAATCTGACCTTTAGCAGTTGTCTGAGAAATTGCCAGCACAGCATGATCAGCCTGCCAGACAGTTTTCCCCTTGTTTTTTTGACAGGCCTTCCGTGGTTTAGTAACATGCCAAAGAAATTTTAAGCTTCTTTTCATAATATCAGTGATTTTGTAAAATAGTAAGAAAACAATGAAAAGCCCTGATAGAATAAGTCGTAGATTGTTTTTACAAAGTCATGGGTTGCAGTTCATATAAATTTAAAATGTATGCTTATTTTTTAAGATGATAAAGTTCTATTATTTTTTATTTTAGGTATTTTGGTCTATGAAATTATCATTAAAACTTGAAATAGATTTATTTTTTACCTTAGTCATTATTCTTATGCAGTTTAAACATGCAGGTATTTCCTGAATAGGGATGCAGCTATCAGCTGTATATCAAGCGAGGGCTTCATGTAAGCAAGGCACGTGCTCTATCTCTGGCCCACGTCTCTGGGCCCTAGTGTTCGTATTTAGTTGTAAATAACAATTGGTTCTTATTTTAATTGCTTGTGTCTTAATATATAAATATTTTCACTGTAGTTAAATGTGTTGGAACAGTTATCGAAGTACTGAAGGCTAAGACCAGCATGCTGCATGAATTTGTGTGAAAGCCTGTTCTCTAAAGGACAGTATTTTTAGAGGTTGTAAAGGGTTCAGCTGTTTAGTTCTGGGAGTAAGCATGAACACTCTAAGCTCTGTTTTCTTCAGCTTCAATTGAGTACACAGGAAGGGGAAGATGGATTGCCTTAGTGTTTAAGAATTAAGTGATGAATTAATAGAACCATCAGTGGTCAGACTAGATTTTTTTTCCCTGCAGGTGCTGGTGTTCCATAGGACATTCCAGTTGCTTTTTGTTGTGTCAGATGTAGAAAGCAAAATTATATGGGAAATCAAAATTATATAGTCTTACATTAGTTCCTTTGTATGGTTTTATAACAATTACATAGTGAATTTGTTATTTTAAGTAAAGGATTTACTACTAAATGTTGATTGATGCACTTACATCAGCTTTAAAGTACTAAAGTGTAAGATTATCATTACTTATGTAAAACGTTGTCCATTAGATAGGTAAGTAAATTTTATAAGTAAAATGAAGTGTATTTGATCTCATTATACTTGTGATTTTGCATACTGATCCTAAAATTTTAATCGTGTCACTTTGCAGAAATAAAAATAAGGCTTTTAAGTGAGAGGTTTTTTCAGTGACTATTATTTATAACTGTGTTACTACACTTCTACATTTATTTTCAGAACTAGTGTCAGGAAGTTGAATTCGTTAGTGATGTGGCCCAAAGCAGGGAAAATATATGTAATCAAATTCACTTTTAAAGGTTGGGAAGACCAATCTGTCGTTTTTTCAGCACATACAATAGAGTTAGCTTTTAATCGTCTTTTGGGCAGGGTGTTCACAGAGAAATGAAGAAATTGAGGGGTGACTACTCTGATTTTCTGTTTTGCTTGCTTTTTTATTAGTTTAATTTTGGGACCACACCCTGAAGTTCTCAGGGCTTTTCACTTAGGGATCACTCCTGGCAAGCACGTGACCTCCAGCTGTACTGCCTCTCAAGCCGGACTACTCTAGTTTTTCATGATATAATAAGACTTCATATCTCTAAATTGGAACTTTATATTAGAAAATACTGCACAGCGTTAAGTATGCTTTTCTATGAATTTTATAAATAGAGGCAACAGTGATTTGTAAATGGTCCTAAGTTTTAGGAGTAATATGTTACAACATCACACTCCCCGGCAGTATGCTAATATGGCCCCTCCCTGTCCATCAGACCTTGTTTTTTTTTTTTTTTTATTTATTGAATCACTGTGGGAAAGGTTACAAAGCTTTCAGGTTTATGTCTCAGTCATGCAAATATCAAACACATTTCCCTTTACCAACACTTATTTTTTACCATGAAGAACCCCACCCCCCACCCCTCCCCGTCCCTGTGAGGCAGATGAATTCTAGTTAACACTCTATCTGCTTTGATTAGATTCATTGTTTCAATAAAAGATTCACCACTATTATTTAGAGTTTACCCCCCCCCCCAAATCAGACATGCTGAAAAAGCATTGTGAAGTGATTTGCTTTCTACAGCTGGGTTCAAGAATTAAATGTTGGTTTTGGATTTCTGCTATTTTACCTATTGAACCTGGAAGTATTTCTACTGAAAGTCAGATAGTTAAGAAATTGGTTTCTGTGTTCTGGAGTCGTGGCCGTGCTGGAGAGCCGCTCGCGGGGGGCAACCGGTGGCCTCGGTAGAGCGTGAAGGGCGGAGCGAAAGGCCCCCCTTCCCATGAGGTTTTAGTCGCCCCCACACTCCCGGCTCATACCTGCTGTCCACAAGGCTCCCATGTGGCCGCCATCTTTCTTTCCAGAGAGGAGAGGGCGAATGGGGCAACACCCTTTCCCCTCCGGCAGACTTGATGGGCTGGATCAACGCATAGTCCGTTCACTTTTCTGCTCCAAGCTGCTGGGTTCTGCATTAAGTCCTTGTGCTTCTGGGGCCATGGCCATGCTGGAGAGCCGCTCGCGGGGGGCGACTGGTGACCTCGGTAGGTCATGAAGGACGGACCGGAATGCCCCCAGACCCATGAGGTTTTAGTCGCCCCCACTCCCCCGGCTCATGCCTGCTGTCCACAAGGCTCCCATGTGGCCGCCATCTTTATTTCCAGAGGGAAGAGGGCGGAAGGGAGCAACACCCTTTCACCTCTGGGCAGAAATGATTGCCTGGATTAATGCATAGTTCTTTCACTTTTTCTGCTCCAAGCTGCTGGGTTCTGCATTAGGTCATTGTGCTTCTGGGGCTGTGGCCGTGCAGGAGAGCCGCTCGTGGGGGGCAACTGGTGGCCTCGGTAGGGCGTGAAGGGCGGACCGAAACGCCCCCCTTCCCATGAGGTTTTAGTCGCCCCCACACTCCCGGCTCATACCTACTGTCCACAAGGCTCCCATGTGGCCGCCATCTTTCTTTCCAGAGAGGAGAGGGCGAATGGGACAACACCCTTTCCCCTCCGGCAGACTTGATGGCCTGGATCAATGCATAGTCCGTTCACTTTTCTGCTCCAAGCTGCTGGGTTCTGCATTAAGTCCTTGTGCTTCTGGGGCCGTGGCTGTGCTGGAGAGCCGCTCGTGGGGGGCAACTGGTGACCTCGGTAGGGCGTGAAGGACGGACCAGAACGCCCCCCTTCCCATGAGGTTTTAGTCGCCCCCACACCCCTGGCTCATACCTGCTGTCCACAAGGCTCCCATGTGGCCGCCATCTTTCTTTCCAGAGGGAGGAGGGCGGAAGGGAGCAACACCCTTTCTCCTCTGGGCAGAAATGATTGCCTGGATTAACGCATAGTCCTTTCACTTTTCTGCTCCAAGCTGCTGGGTTCTGCATTAAGCCCTTGTGCTTCTGGGGCTGTGGCCGTGCTGGAGAGCCGCTCGTGGGGGGCAACTGGTGACCTCGGTAGGGCGTGAAGGACGGACCGGAACGCCCCCCTTCCCATGAGGTTTTAGTCGCCCCCACACCCCCGGCTCATACCTGCTGTCCACAAGGCTCCCATGCGGCCGCCATCCTACTTTCCAGAGAAGAGAGGGCGAATGGGGCAACACCCTTTCCCCTCTGGGCAGAAATGATGGCCTGGGTTAACTCATCGTCCGTTCACTTTTCTGCTCTAAGCTGCTGGGTTCTGCATTAAATCCTTGTGTTTCTGGGGCTGTGGCCGTGCTCCAAACTTAACTCTGATTTTCAGGGAGAAAGATTGGGTGGTTTACTTCTCATTGATCACTTTGTATATAGAGAGATGTCGCGCGGCCGCATAAGCGGCCGTGCGGTTTTGAGAAAAAGTCCTCGTTCCCGCATACTCGAGCTGTGTTTGTAGAGGCTTCTGGTCACCGGGGTTCCATCTGGGGGAGGCGGGATGCGGCACCTACTCCATCTGGAACTTGCCGGTGATCTCGGCTCTTTTTAGAACCTGTTTTTTCTTTTTTTTTTTTTTCCTCAGGGATCTGTGGTTCCCGCACCCTCCATGTGTTCCTTCTCTTATGCTGAACGCTTCAAAGATGGCGCTGGGGGGTGGGCTGTGGGCGTGACTTCCGGAATCAGAGGTTACCTGGGAGGTGTAGTCCGGCAGATTTGAGAAAAAGTCCTCGTTCCCGCATACTCGAGCTGTGTTTGTAGAGGCTTCTGGTCACCGGGGTTCCATCTGGGGGAGGCGGGATGTGGCACCTACTCCATCTGGAACTTGCCGGTGATCTCGGCTCGTTTTGGAACCTGTTTTTTCTTTTTTTTTTTCCTCCGGGATCCCGCACCCTCCATGTGTTCCTTCTGTTATGCTGAACGCTTCAAAGATGGCCAGACCTTGTTGACATCTTCCCCCAACCTCAATTCTGTTGTCAGTTTGAAGAAATGGGGAAGATCTGGCTGTGAAATTATGTTTGACCCTAATTCATGTTGAGATAATTACATATGAAAGAAAACACGCTTCCTATTGGCTCCGTGTGGCCTTTCTGCCTGTATTGCATGGCCAGGGAATGATGTTACAGATATCCAAATGGTCTTTGGCAGAAACAAAGTTACCCTCACCAGAAAGGAAACTTTAAATTTTAATTATGAATGGCTTTTGAAAAACACCTAGCATTGAGCTCTCATTTTAAGAAATTCGAGTATCTTTGTAAAAACATGTACATATCTGGGGTCGAAATGATGGCACAATGGGTAGGGAGCTTGCCTTCGACACTCCTAGCACAGGTTTGATCCCTTGGACCCCTCCTTTAAGTGCACAAACTACAAACTGAGTTCCCCGAGCTCTGCCAGGAGTGAACCCAGCACGCAACTGGGTTCCCCCATCCTCCTTGCCCCCCGAAGAAAGAGGAGGAAAGGGTCCAGGGAGGGAAATTGAAGAAGACGTTCTTTACTTATTCAAATATCAGGGCTAGGACCATATTGACTCTGGTAAAATGCATGCCTTTTATTTTTTTTTTCCTTCTTAAATTTTTATTAGTGAAACACCGTGAGGCACAGTTGTAGACTTACACATTTTTGTGCTTGGGTTTCAGTTACACAATGACCCATCCCTCCACCAGTGCCCATTCTCCACCACCACCAGTCCCAGTTTCCCTCCCTCCCCCCATCCTCCCATCCCACCCTACCTCTGTGGCAGGGCATTCCCTTTTGTTATCTTTCTCAGTATGACAAATCCGTGCATGCATATTTCTGTAGTCTACTCTCATCATGCATTTCCCATCCTGAGAGGAACCTCCCAATGCCCTTTATTTGGTGCTCCCTTCTCTATCTGAGCTGCCTTTCCCCCTAGCGTGTGCGGCTGTCCTCAAAGCCAATGCATGCCTTTTAGAGACCTGGATTCAGCTCATTGAACTGCAAATAAAATATAATGAGAAATGAGACTAAATATTTAAATATTTTTATCATTTTTTAGTGTGCCTTTTTAAATGGTTTGTCTTCAGATTGTTCTGAAATAAGTCAAAGTATGACAAATCCGTGCATGCATATTTCAGCAGATGAATGTTTAAAATTTGTATATGTCAAAACAGATGGTTTTCTAAAAAATGAATTTTCATTATTTAGTTTAAGTTACAAAAGTGTTAATACCTATGGTGTTGATTTATGTAATTACCTCACCAGCACCAAAGTGCCCAACATCCTCTTGCAAATTTCCTATGGTTTTTCCAGTCCACTTGATCTTTTCCCCCTCTAATTATTGATCCCCACTCTCCCCATTACTTGGTATTCTTAGTTTTGTAGTTCCGGGCTAAAGGTTTATTTATCATTTGACACTGTCTATTGTCTTGTTTTGTTTCTCTGGATTTGTTTCTCCACAAGTGAAAGATCATGCAATAGTATGCAGATAAAAGATGTGCTCCTCAGCGTTGTATATGGTTCTCCTAGTACTGCCAGGAGAGATTCTTTTTTTTTTTTTTTTTTGTGGTGCTTCTGAAAATCATATTTTTTTTTATTTTTATAATTCATTTATTTATTGAATCGCTGTGGGAAAAGTTACAAAGCTTTCAGGTTTAGGTCTCGGTCATGCAAATATCAAACACATTTCCCTTTACCAATACTTATTTTTCACCACGAAGAACCCCAATAGACCCACCCCCCCACCCTCCCAATGCCTGTGAGGCAGATGAATTCTAGTTAACACTCTATCTACTTTGACTAGATTCATTGTTTCGATAAAAGATGCACCATTATTATTTAGAGTTTACACCCCCAAATCAGACCTGCTGAAAAAGCATTGTGAAATGATTTGCTTTCTACAGCTGGGTTCAAGAATTAAATGATGGTTTTGGATTTGGATTTCTGCTATTTTACTAATTAACCCTGGAAGTATTTCTGCTGAGAGTCAGATAATTAAGAGATTGGTTTCTGTGCTCTGGATCCATGGCCGTGGCGGAGAGCCCCTCGTGGGGGGCAACTGGTGACCTCGGTAGGGTTTGAAGGATGCGCCAGAATGCCCCCCTTCCCTTGAGGTTTTAGTCGCCCCATCACCACCACCGGCTCATACCTGGCTCTCCACAAGGCTCCCATGCGGCTGCCATCTTTCTTTCCAGAGGGGAGAAGGCCCAGGAGAGATTCTTGAGCACAAAGCAAGGAGAGTGTGGCCCCAGAGCCAATAAAGTATTTATAATAAAATTTGAAAAGCAACTTTTTAAGATATATGTTACAAGGAATTATAGTTTAGGATATATTTTCAATATGACACTGTTAAACCATTAAAATGTTAGTAGAAAAAAATAATCTGAGAGACTGTGATGAGATTATTTTATCCAGTTTAGAATTTCTCTAAACTGCTACCGTGAGATGGGGAGCCAGTTCACTCCCTGCCTCTTTGGAAGTCAGCCTCCTTTAAGTGCACAAACTACAAACTGCTTGAAGTGGTATATTGCGCCTTAACCTTAAATTTCTGCTGCTTCCCTCACATTTCAGGACCCCCAGGGAGTGATATTGCAGACTTTGGGAATCACTGATACGCTCTAATGGATTTATTATGAGAATAAAAGAAGAGCAATTAGAAATTCCTTAAACAAAAAAAAAAGAACTCTACATTTTGAGCAAAGTAAAATGTAACATAATTTAGAGCCAAGAATAATACATATGTGTATCTGTATATATATATATGATTTTGATCTTAGCTTCTTATATAATTCAAGTGGAATATAGGATTCATTAATATCAAGTTTTGCATATTTTTCTCCCATGCATTCCAATATTAACAGTTAAATTATTTAGTCTGCCTGTATGAAAGTCAGAACCTGGAAAATGCTTGGACTTGTTTCTTTTTGGAAAACAAGGCTTATTCCGACTCACTTATGCCCACTAGAGCTTCTCTTAGCCCTGAAAAGAACTAATATGGTCTGATAAATGTACTTTGGGTTGAGTTAAAAAATCTGTTGTTTTAAGTGTTGCAATAAGAGAGAAAAGTAATTTATTTCTAAAAATCCATAAAATTGTTGGTTTGGGTACATTGTATTTTTTAATCTTTAGAAAGATGTGCTTAACTAAAGGAAGGGCAAATTTATGTTTTGGAAGTACTGTTAGAAATTAACTGCAATAAGGAAGTGTTGACTCTGAAATTAACTAGGTTTTTTTTTTTTGAAATTAGGTGGGTCTTTTTTTTTTTTTTTTTTTTTTTGCTTTTTGGGTCACACCTGGTGATGCTCAGGGGTTACTCCTGGTTCATGCACTCAGGAATTACTCATGGCGGTGCTCGGGGGACCATATGGGATGCTGGGAATTGAACCCGGGTCGGCCATGTTGGCTACATGCAAGGCAAATGCCCTACCTGCTGTGCTATCTCTCCAACCCCCGAAATTAACTAGTTTTATGTCTTTGGAGTCTTAGAAAACATGTCTTCAGTTCACCTGATAATTACAGTGGTCCTTTAAAATTTAAAAAAAAAGTTTATATATTTAGTGGTTCGTACTTTTATAAATACCAATTTCACATCTCATTTAGTCTTCATTTCTTCCAGCAACCATGCTCCCAGTTTTAGTTGTGCATGCTAGGGGTTACACACATGCTTGCTGTGCTCACAGGAAGTTGTAGAGGACTGCACGTCTCTTCTTACAGTGCTCGAATAATGTATTACTCAACTAAAGTGAGTTGCTTCTACACATTGAATTAGTGCTCACTGGGTAGTTACGTAGTGTGGTACTTACACATCTTTTTTTTTTTTTAGTTCATATCTGCTTTTTGTTTATCTTAATCATTACACTATGTTACTTCTGTTTTTGGTTTTAAGAGAATATAGTATCTGGTACTGGTATTTTTTCCTTTTAATTGTTAAGAAATTCAGCAGACCTTAGAAACTACAAGAGTTGTAAAGAGTTAAGTGAGGATTCAACTGTGCTAGCTGCACAGGTATGTCTTCATGCATGAGAACTTTGCAGTATAAAATTGATATAAATAAATACTTTATTTAATGATACAAACAGATTATAGTTTTTGTTAGTCACAAACTGGGGAGTGTCACAGCAATCCTTACAGTGTCTGAGTCTAGCTACTAATCCTGGAGAAGGTAAACTTTAACATCTGAAAGGTAAAATCCTGTTTATAAAGCTATGAGACGAACTAGTCTTTCTCCTTCCCTTTAAGTAAGAGAAATATTTGTCCTGGCCAAAATGGAAAACATTTTGCCATATAGAACTAGTTTAGAAACTAGCAGAAGTATTGCAGCCCTTAAGAGTAAGTAGAGGTGCTTACACATCTTTTTTAATTGAGGATCTTACCAGGTTTGTATCTCTTGCTCGTGTTAGTGTTGCTCAGACTGTGGTCCACCCTGAAATTGCTTGTGGCACTGGTGAATCACAGGTAGCATAGATATTAAGCATAAGCTGTGGACTGTCGGGACCATCCTTGGCACATGCAGTAGCACCAGGGATTAATGTTCAGCCTTTAGCTTCAAGGTGGACATGTGTGAAACCACAGATTTATTGGGGTTACTAACTTCTATTTTTTTTAATTCTGATTTTCTTGTCACATATATTGTATGTTTTTATTAGACTAATCTATTAGACTAAGTTGAACTTTTAAAAAAAATGTTGATTTTGGAGAAGTCTTAGCTCTGCTTAGCTCAGCTCTGAGGTGCATTTTTTTTCTCCTTTGGTACAACCAGATTTATGTACAAAGAAATTTTCTCTGCACACAAAGCATACATTGGTAAATTTGTAGGTGACATCGCATGATTTGTTTTTGTTTTTGTTTTTGACTTAACATGATTTAAAGATTATTTTTTTCTTAAATTACCGTAGCACTGTAGCACTGTCCTCCCATTGTTCATCGATTTGCTCGAGAGGTCCCAGTAACATCTCCATTGCAAAACTTGTTACTGTGCTTGGCATATCGAATACGTCATGGGTAGCTTGCCAGGCTTTGCCGTGGGGGAAAATCACAAATTGTAGTTACTCAAATTGTACTATGGTTCTGATGTAGGGCAAGGTGGTAAGATTCTAAAGCAAATCAACAAAAAACCTTGCACTTCATGGAGCAGGAATTGCTAGGGGATACAATTAACAAGTAAATGAGGAAGGTACCCTCACTTACCCCCCCTCCCCCCCCCCCCCCCCCCCCCCCAGCGCAAAGCCAAGAGGAAGCCCTGGGTACTTCCAGGAGTGATTCAAACACAAAAACAAAACCCAATTTGCCAAATATCTACCTGCAGAAAGACACTAACTTTTTTATTTGTGTAGGCAATGAGATTATTGAGGTAGAGCTGTGGCAGGAAATAAGATTTTCTGTTGTGGTAGGCAAAGAGATTCATTCTGGCTGCTGCTACCTTAGCAGCGGCCTTACAGATCTACTTGTTGAACAGCTGGCTATCTTTCGGACTAAATTTGTTCTTCCCTCCACTGTCTTCATCCCTCAATCCCTTCTTTTCTCATTAATTTTTCTGTTCCTTTGCTTCTTTGAACCCAGGATTTTACATAAAGCAAGACAAACATTCTCCCGTAAGTTACATCCCTGGCCCTGTAACCTTATCTTGTACTTCAGATATTCTTCTTAGGCCCTCTGTTTTCTTTCTCTTTTTTTTTTTTAATCATTAAAACACCGTGATGTACAGTTGTTTATAAGAGAGTTGTTTTGGGCATACAATGTCCCAACACCAATCCACCCGCCATACCCCCTTCCCTCCACTAGTGTCCCCAGGTGCCCGCCACCTCCCAGCCTGCCCCCATAGCAGGCATATAACAAATTTATTTCATATTGCTTGCTCCAGTAGCACCGTGAATTACAAAATTAAGTAACACGATTTTTGTCATGACCGTTTTTTTATAAGTGCTTAAAATGTTTTAAATTTGGAACATGTAGTTTCGTTTTATCCTTTCTTTCCACCTTGGTGAAGCAAGATACATTTTTATTGAACAAAACTTATTTAGAAAAATGTGAGGTGAGAGAAAGAAAGGAAGTATGTATTTAAGAGAGAACATGGGCTTTTCCAGAGTGGAAAACCAAGCAAGCGAAGATCACAGAGACATAGTAAGCTAGATGTGTTCCAGGAAGAACAGAGCTGAAGAACAAGCTGGGTTTGTTGTTGTTGTTGTTGTTATTTTTATGAAGTCTGTATTTATATATGGTTCCCTAAGCACTGTGATTCCTGAGTACAGAGCCAGAAGTAATCCCTACGCATCACTGGATGTGGCCCCAAAACCAGGAAAAAAAGAAAATTTTCTTGAGGGCTGGTGTGATAGTACAGTGGGTAGGGTATTTACCTTGCACAAGCCTTACCCAGGTTTGATCCCTGGTATCACATGTCATCCTCTGAGCCTACCAGGAGTAATCCCTGCATGCAGAGTCAGGAGTAAGCCCTTTGCACCGCCTAGTGTGGGTCAAAAGTTAAAAAGGAAGAAAAAAGTGTGTGTGTGTGTGTGTGTGTGTGTGTGTATATGTGTGTGTATATATATGTGTGTGTATATATATGTATATATATATGTCTTTTTGTTTCTTAACTTTTTGCTTTCCACTTTCACAGCGGTTTCTTTGTTTTTGTCTTTTCGGAATTTTTATTTTGGACATTGTATCATGCTGCTTTTTCTACTCTATATTCTCATAAAATCTTTGTGTAGATGTGAAAACAAAAAGTTCAAGTTAATAGTCTAAATGTTTTACTGGTACTGTGTTTGTAATTTCTGTTAGCACTTTAATTTTCTTGACCTTTTATGTTCTCCAAGTAGTTATTTTTTGGATGACCTCTGATTATATATTGCATTTTTTCTCATACATTTTAGAGAAGATAAATAACTTTTTCTTAACTCTTCTTCAAGTCTATATAATATTTGATGTATTCCTCATGAAGTATCTGATCAGTCCTTTTCATTATTTGAATAGTATAAAGTTGAAAAAGCACATTGGGAATTTTTATACTCCCAGTGTAGACTGATATAGACTGATACGGATTGTCAAGAGTCCTTTACATAAATTTGTTTCTTTGCACACTTTTCTTAAAAATCTATATTTCTCAAACCAGTGCATTTCAGAAATTTCCTTTTTGTAGTTTTTTTGCTTGTTTATTTTTTAATAGGGCCCTCCATTGGACTAGATAGTACAGTGGTTTGGCCATTTGCCTCATACATGTTTTTTTTACCTTGGGTTGATCCCTTGAACCACGCATCATCCCCAAGGCCTTGCCAGGAGTTATCCCTGAATGCAGAGCCTGGAGTAAGCCCTGAGCACCACACCGCTGGGTGTGGCTCCTTCCTTTCCCCTCACTGTATCTGCCTCCCCCCCCCCCAAAAAAAAAAAGAATGAGACGGGGGCCTTTCAGAACCCTGTGGGCCATTCCTAGTAACACTCAGCCCTAATGTATGGGTTCAGAAGTTCTGAGTACCCTCTTGGTGGTGTTCAGAACTCCACATTCTGCCTGGCATCAGTCAGTGTGCTGCATATTATTAAGCTGTCTCACTAGCCCCCTAGAATGTTTTGCCAGGTTACAAAGTCAAAGTGCATGCCTTGGGGCCAGAGCAATAGCACGGAGGGTAGGGTGTGTGCACAGGCTGACTCATGTTCAGCCTCTGGCACCCTCATTTGGTTCCCTCCCTGGACCTACCAGGGGTGATCCCTGAATGCAGAGCCAGGAGTAAGTCCTGAGCATGTCTTGGTGTGGCCTCAAAAAAATCAAAACAAAAAAATGACAAAAAGATGCATGACTGGTTTAGACTTGTGCTTATTTAGAGTCTCTAAGCAAAAACTGAGTTTTAAAGTGGTCAGGTGTTCTCTGTCTTCTTTTCTCTTTCAACTTCATTTACTTTTTAACTATGTTTCTTCTACCTTTTCCAGTTTCCTACTCAATTCTCCTTGGTGGAGAAGATGGATGCAAAAGAGGAGGTGTGAGTAAGTTCTTGATTCTCTCTGCATCTATTAACATTGCGTCATCTTTTCCATGCAATATTCTGGTTTCTTCTTAGTTCATCCTTTTACAGTTATGTAGTGAGCCTGTTTGGTTTCCCTTTAAATTATTTATAAACTTAGCTGCAACAGCATTCTTTCATGAATTATGATATTAATTTATAAAATGTTACTTACATTTCTCTCCTTCCATTATTTTTATGTATGTTATTTTTCAGTCTAAGCATACAGTCAGTGACTGGCCCCCTGGCCCCCTTTATTCAGCACACGTGTGTGTATGTGTGTGTGTGTGTGTGTGTGTGTGAGAGAGAGAGAGAGAGAGAGAAAGAGAGAGAGAGAGAACCATTAGTTAATTTTAACACTTATATTGATTTTTTAAAGTTATTGGGTGTTTTTTTTTTTTTTTTGGCCATACCTGTGTGGTATATTCATAGCTATTCCCGGCTTTAACTTGGTGCTCGGTGTACTATGTGATGCTGAGGCTCCCGTGTGCTTCAGCCATTTGAACCATTTCTCCAGCTACCTAGTCTTAGTATTCCATACTGTTTGTTGGCTTTGCTAAATTAATACGGATCTGGAAGTATATTGAAAATATAAAGTTCATCCTTGGATTAGTAACAAAATATCCTGGGACTGTGCAGTGAGTTTCTTAGTGATGCATTTCCAGATCATACTTCTCCCTTTTCTTTTTTTTCTTATTTCTTTTATGTTGCCCGGGATTGAACCTAGGATCTTACACATATGAGGCATGTGATTATGAGCTTTGCTACTGAGTCACATTCCTTGACCCAAGATCATCTTATTTTCTTAAAACAGCTTGAGTGGTCCATTTCCCTTTCCCTTTTTCTTGGTATTAATTTCAAATATTTTTAATCATTGCAAATTATTTCATAGCAAGACCTTCCCCTCCTCTCTCCACCCCTGCAGTATGCAGGACATCCAGAATGAACATGCTATATTTTTCGAACAGACAGAAAATTGCCCTTTGGTGTAAGACAGGTTCACAATAGTGAAGAAACCAATCTACAGGGCCTTGCCAACCAGCATACATTGGAAATTGCTTTGAGTCACACAAGAAGCTAGTAGAGCACTTGTAAAGTAAGAGGCATGAGTTTTAGGTTTTTTTGTTTCTTTATGGAGGCTTCACAAGTAGTACTTCTATGGGCCATTCCCAGCAATGCTTTACAAATGGGACACATCTGGAGATGGTATCAGGGATTGAAATAAGGTCCCTGCGTATGCTTTGACCTCTGAGCTATCCTTTGCCATATTAGGATGCTATAATGTACCTATCAGGCTGCTGAAATGCAAATTAAGAGGTGAGAATATAGCAGAATATAGCTGTGATTCTGGAACTCTTGGTAATTATTTCATACTTTGGAGCATATTGTGACTGGGGCTTATTCTAAACTCCGGGAATTGATTTTCCCATGTCTTTTTTCTCCATTAAGATATTTTATTTTATTTTTTTGCTTTTTGGGTCACCTGATGATACACGGGGGCTACTCCTGGCTCTGCACTCAGGAATGACCTCTGGTGGTGCTCAGGGGACCATATGGGACCCTGGGAATTGAACCCAGGTTGGCCATGTGCAAGGCAAATGCCCTACCTGCTGTGCTATTGCTCCAGCCCCCATTAAGATATTTTAAAAAAATAATTCTTTTCAGTTATGTTTCATACATAGCTATAATTTTATTTGCTCAGTACAAAGGATTTAATAGATTGTGTAAAGGCAAATGGGGCTTGGTGTTGTTGCTTAGTGATAGAGGGCATATTGTATGATGTGAGGTTGTGGGATTACATCCGTTGTACTGGAGAAAAAAAATAGCAAGAGGAAAGAGAAGTGTGTCCTGCTCCCTTCTCCCCTGTTCACTTCCTTATCCTGGTTCTGGGGCACACCTAGTTTTAGGGTTTGTTCATGGCTCTGCACAGGGATACCTGGCAGTGCTTGGGGGGAGTCATTTGTGATTATGAGAATTGAGCTGGGGTCATTTGCATGGAAGGCCTTACTTTCTGTACTAGCTCTCCAGTGCCGAGAAGTATACATTAATGAAAAAGTTTGACATGTTCTTTGTAAATCTACACAGTTACTTTCCTATTACTTTGTATTTAATGGTAAATTATTATAAGCCTTTTAAATTTTAAGATTCTAGGTTAGTGGTATTGTGAGGGGTGGGTAGCGGCTGTATTCAGCTGAACTCTGAGACTTATTTCAGCATGATGCACAGGATCATGCAGTGCCTGGGATCGAACTTGATACTCCCTCATAAAAACCGTGTGCACTACTTAAGAGTATTTTTAAATCAGCCAATTTTCTTTTCGTGTGTTTCTTAAGAGACATCTGTTTGTGGACATTAGAATGGAGATAGCCGTTGTCATCGTCTTTTTTTTTTTGGCTGTTGGGTCACATCCAGCAATGCTCAGGACTTTTTATTCCTGGTGTTGCTTTCCCCCAAGGAATGTATGGGATGCCAGGGATTGAACCCTGATCACGCTGCATGCAAGGCAAATGTCCTACCCATTGTACTATGGCTCCACCCCCTAGTCTTCTTACTTTCAGGAAAGGGCAAATGCTAATTTTAGAAGTCAGCACTTTCATATTGTCCTGTTTTGTAGTGATAGTTTGGCCTATATTATAAATTATTGGAATGAACTTTATTTTTCTTTTTGGGTCACACCCGGCAATGCACAGGGGTTCCTTCTGGCTCTGCACTCAGGAATTACTCCAGGCAGAGCTCAGGGGGACCATCTGGGATGCTGGGAATCAAACCTGGGTCAGCTGCATGCAAGGCAAATGGCCTACCCGTTGTGCTGTTGCTCCAGCCTCTGGAATGTACATATTGAGAAAAGCAGTTATTTAACTAAAAATTAAAAGTATGAACTATGATACAGATATTCTCATTAGGAACTTTAATGTTTTTACTTTAGAAACTTGTAGGAAGTAAGCAACCTCTCTACCTTTGAGATTTGATGCACTGTTTCTTTTCTTTATAACAAAGTTTTGTAGATTGAATTTTTATTTCAATTACAGAGATGTGGCTTGGGGAGGGCGGGGGTTGAGGAGGGATGTTGGACCACACCTGCTTGTGCTCAGGGGTTACTCCTGGCTCTGTACTCAGAAATTACTTCTGGCAGCGCTTGGAATACCATATGGGGTGCTGGTGATTGACTCCCAGCTGGCCATGTGTAAGGCAAGCTGCCTACTTGGGATACTGTTATCTCCAGACCTGAGATGTAGCTTCAGAAATGTTTTTGTCCCATTCCCATCCCTATTTCCATCCAGTCCTATGCTGTGCAGTTACTGGGGTAGGATAGGTATGGCCAAAATGTCTGGTATGGTGTACACAGGGGTTTTCTGACTTGAGTGCTCTCACTTCTCTTTTTGGTTTCAGTGCTTACTAGGATCTGTATGCTTTGATCAAAGTTTTGCTGCTTCTAACACACCTTACTTCTTTGGTCTAAAGAGCACATACTCTGGTGATAATGGGGTTGCAGGCAGCAGAGCTGCTGGACTGTGTTTGGTACATGTGGGTAATGCTGGGAATCAGACTTTTAAAGTGTCTGCTCACACAGTAGTATTGAGCTGTCCTTGGGCCGAGATTTAGGTGTTTATATTTGGAGTTTTGCGGGGGGCGAGGGGGTAAGTTTCCTATAGCAAGCTTATTTCAGGCAGGGATGGGGAGGACACTGGAACCAAGGTGGAGGGAAGTGGACACTATGGTGGAGGGTGTGGTGCTGGAATTTTCGTGTGTGAAACCATATCACTAATGGTTTTCTGAATCAAGGTGCTTAAAATGCTTTTAAAAACTCTAATTCTGCTATAATAATATTCAATTATCAGCTGATGGAATGACATCTCCTTCCTAGTTTAGCATATTTGTTTATAAGATGCACTGCATTGACAAGATTGATCAATACCATGAATTCTGAGAATTTTTTACGTTAAATAGCTACCTTTAAAAGCATCTTAAGTGAACAGTTTTAGTATCAGTGATCAGAATTTTTTCTTCATCCTTATGATGTAGTTAGGTTTGTCATATCTCTCTTCAGAACATTGCTTCTAATACTTCCACATTAATATAATCTTTCTGCATTAACGTAAAGATACAAGTACACAGAAAACTGTCTATTGAAACTTCCCAGTTGATATGGAAGTTCTGTCTTAGACTCATTTATTGAAATCTTTAGTCTAAGGAAAAATAGGAAAGCTTATTTAACAAGCTGATACTGGTGATACAATTTGTATTGTTTGCCATCTGGCAACTTCATTCAATAAGGCCTACATTCTTCCATTAAATAAAAATTTAAAAAAGGCCGGGGTAGCCATAATAATGTCCAATGACCTAGATTTCCGATCAGGGGATATATACATCAAGAAGAAATCACACTCCTAAAGCTCAGTAAGAAAACACTGGCTCTGAAGGACGAAATTGAAGAGAGGAGGCTAATATCCAGGGCATTTTATCCCCCAGAAGCTGAATGGACACTCTTCTCCAGTGCACATAGGATGTTCTCCAAGATAGACCACATGCTAGGCTATAAAACATACCTCCATAAAATCAAGAAGATAGAAATGGGATCAACAATCTTAGATCATGATGCACTGAAAATAGGAGTTGGTCACACATGGAAATGGAGAATCAAATCAAAACACAAAGAGATTAAATTGCTCACTATTGAACAACCAATGGGTCAGAAAGGAAATCAAAGGATATCAAAAGATTCCTGGAAACATGAGAATGAGGACACAGTCTACCAGAACTTGTGGGATACAGCAAAACCAGTGTTCAGATGCAAGTTTATAGCTTTCAAGCAAGGATGAAAGAGACGTTACTGGGGCCTGCTCGAGGCAATCGACGATTAACAGGATGAAATGATAACACACATGATGATGATAAGCATTCTTCAGGAAGGACAGGTCTACATAAATAACTTTGCTTAACTTAATGTAACTTGATATAATAAAACATCGTATGAAACTAATAGCCAAATACAGTTAGAAACAAGGGCAAGGAGGATTGGTCCATGGTTGGAATCTTGCCACCAAGATTGGTGGATGAAGGGAGTGCAGTTAGGACAAAGAAGGGACCACTATGACAATGGTAATTTGGAAATGACCATTCTGGACAAGAGCTGAATGCTGAAAAGAGGTGAAGTGATATGCATTATAGTCTTTCAGTACCTGTATGGCCAACCACGATGCCTTAAAAGGGGAGGGCAGGAGAAAGGGAGGGAGGGGAGAGGAGACTGACAGCGCCGAAATAGAAGCAGATTGTTGGGGGTGTGGATTATTGAAACCCAGTGGTGAGCAACTTTGGTTATCTCATGAGGAGCAAATTTTAAAAGGGCAAAAATGATTTAGGTTTGCGCTTTATTCTGTGTTCTTTCTTTATATTTCCTTTTTTATGATTCTTCGTTTGCTTATTCACTCTGGAAAAGCCTTTGTTGTCTTGTAAATTATACTTTTTTCTTTCTTTTTCCTACATCTTTCTAAATAAGTTTCAGTAAAAACTGTCTTGCTTCACCAAGACAAAAAGCAATTTAAATTATCAGTAAGTAAATTAAGGTATATGGCAGGTTTTTCTATTTATGAACCAATTTAGTACACCTTTTTACATATTTCTTGGTAGTCTTCCTGCTGTGACATCAAAGTGTGAGCCATTGATAAGCACATGGTCCATGAAACACAGGACAAACTGGTCAACAAAGTTAAAATGATAAAAGATTTTTCTAAGCTACAGTATAATTGTACAGTTTTGAATATTGTAGAAATGTATTTATTTTGATTAGCAGTTTTTACTGAAAAGTGTATACATTTTTATTTTTTAGTAAGTTGTATTAATTTAAAAAATAATTACATAAAGAAGTTTTCGTGTATTACATAGTGCATATTTTTACCTTTTTGCATTTTCATATTTTGTGTGTTAGGAAGTTAATCCTTTAGACTTATTTAAAATAATAGTAAACAATACAGGTGTTTCATACTGGGTGAAATGCAGTAAGTCTAAAAGTCAACACTTTTAAGGAACTACTAAGCATTGCATACTTCTATTTACCAGCATTAAAACTTTTTTAAATTACGTTTGAATTTTGTGACCAACCTGAGGGTGCTCAGGGGTTTCTAATGACTGTATTCAGGAGTTAGTCCTGGTGGTACTCAGGTGACCATATTGGATCCCAGGGAGTGTTGTTGATTGCAGGACAAAAAACCCTACCCCTGTACTTCGTCTCCAGCCCTGACCAGTATTTTTTTAAATGTAGAAGAAACTCTTCACAGATTTTCGTTTCTGTGATGCCATGCTAATCTTCATTATTATTCTAATTTTAGTATGTGTATGCTGAAGTGTGCAATTACTTATTAGTTACTGGTTCTAATAGCTGAGACAAAAACCCTTAAACTTGTATAGGCAGACTAAATAACACTGTGTTCCCCTTAGTATTCTTACTTGAATAAGAGTGTAAGAGTGTAAAATCCTGACAGCTTTAACTGTGCTATTTTCAGTATTGTTTTTGAAGTGAGCAGCAGTGAAGGATGAGATAATTTCCTTAGAAAGAGTAGACTTTCTTCCACTTGCTATAAAAGTAGAAATACTCCCAAGGTCACTGTCTTCTCCTCTAGCCAATCTCTGCATGCCCAGGTGTCCTTACTGGACTTTTGGCATTCTGCCCTTGGGGAATAAGAATAAAGAGCATGCTGATATTCTGCTTTAATAAATAAGTAGTTTATGGTGTGAGTTTTTAAAAATTCCAGGAGTTTTGTGTTTTTGGCCCATGAATGAGTAAAAGCTAGTTTATTTATGTGTGTATTTTAATTTCTGTATATAGTCAGCTCTAAAGCTCTTAATTTGTTGTTGTCCTTGTTTTATTTGGGGGCCACACCCAGGACTCCCTCCTGGAAGACTTGGGGGACCATGAGAGTTGCTGGGGTTTGAACCCAAGTTGATAGTGTGAAAGTCAAGTGCCCTACCTGCTGTATTATCTCTCCAGCCCTTATGAACTCATTTGAAGGCAGGTTTGTCAGACAGCAAAGAATATGTAAAATTATAGTTTTCTTTTATACCCAAGCTCTCGTAGAGCCCTGAAACTGATAGCAACATCCCAAAATGGCATATTTCTGCTGAAACCTTTGATTTTATATCAAGGGCTTTAAACCTGAAATAATTTACATAGTGTTTTTCTGTCCTCTATGATTAGGAAGTGTTTACAAATCTTTGCTCTTCAGCTGCTTGACTGAAATATTTTGTTAACAAGGTAGTTCTACTGTATGAGGAAGATAAAAGCGAAGTGATGCTCATATTTTTCTCTTTTCCTTTGTTTGAGATGGGGGCACAGCTTGCGCTCAGAGGTTATTCATTCTTGGCATGATGCTCAGGGCTCACTGTCTTGTCCCCAACAGTGCTCAGGGCACACTCCTGTCTTTGTGCTCAGGAGCCACTCCTGGGAGGGTTCCCAGGACCATATGGGATATTGGAGATTGAACCTAGGTCTGCTGCGTGCGATATAAACGCCTTGCCTGCTGTACTATGGCCACTTATGGGTCACTCCTGATGTTGTTGGGGGGGGGGGGGGGGTGTCGTCAGGCCTCCTGCAGACAAAGCATGCGTTACTACACTGGAGCAGTCTCATCAGCATTTGTTCAGATTTCCATAAGCATTGTCTCAACTTCAGTATTTGTTTTAATTTCCAAAAACATGTTTGTATTACAGTTTAATAATTAAATAGGATAATCTTTGTAAGCTTTCATGTATTGGGGAAATTGGTATGCTTTGACTCCAACCCCTCAAGGTATTTTTTTAAATAGAATTACTGTATTTTGGATTCCTACTTAGAAATCATGTGGACAAGTTATCGAATTAGCTCTTCTAATCAACAGAACCACAGAGATTTCAAAATTAAACAATTTTTACTTAAGTGTGCTTTGCAAAGCCAGCTGGAATTTGATTTCTGGCACCCTTAGCCCTCTCAGGAGTGATCCCTGTGTGCAACGCCAGGAGTAAGTTCTGAGCACCACTGGTGTTGTCCAATGTGGCTCTCCCCCCAACTCCCTCATAAAGGGAAAAAAGTGCTAAGTAGCAGGGTCTGGGATCTTACTCTCTAACTCAGAGGGCTTGCCAAGTGCTAGACCTGTAAATTGAACTACACTTGTACTGCCATCTCTCTTTATAATTATAGTTTTATTGGAGCAAAGCTGCTAAATCGTCAATGATTGCTCTCAAAAAAAAAGTTTGATGTAAGTAATTATGACAGAGGCCATATTTCGGTTTGCAAAGCCTGTTTGGTCTTTTATAGGAAATGGTAACTTATCTCTGCTTCCAGAATCATTGTTGTAGACACACTTCATTAGTTTTACATTCAGAGGTGATGGCCATTTTTACTCTGACCAACATTGTGTAAATTGCGTTTCCTAATAAACGCATGACTTATTCTGATACATTTTTTTGCCACACCCAGCAGTGCTCAAGGCTGACTCCTGGCTAGTGCTTCGGGATCTGTCCTAATGGGGCTCAGAGTATCTTGTGGAATGCCCTGGATTAAACCTGGGTCAGCCACGTACAAGGAAGTTGCCCTGCCCACTGCACTGTTGCCCTGACCCCTTATTTTATGGTTTTGGAACCGTACTGTACATTGCTTAGGAGTTATCCCTGACTCACTGTTCAGGAGTTCCTCCAGACAGTGCTTTGCAGGGAGACCATATTCTACTAGAGCTCAAACCCAGCTCTCTAGCATCCAAAGGTGGGCAAGCTGGCTTTTTGAGCTATCTTCCCAGTCCTTATTCCTGTGTAGTTTATTTTTGGTGAAGTTAGTTTTATGTCGTCGTCATCATTTTTGTCTTTGTCCTCCTTTTCTTCTCTGCCTTCATCCTCACCCCGCCACCCTCCTGCTCCTTCGCTCCCAGCCCCTGTGTGGTGCCGAATGTTGAACCCAGGTTAGTTGCATGGGAACGAATTCCTTACCCAGGATATCATATCTCCAGCTTCACCCTCGTTTCTCTTTTAATGGCTTCTCTCTTGAAGTTTTATAATCTTGTATTGTTGAAGGAACTTTATGTTTTCTTTTTCGTAGGTATATGTGGAATTTGATGATCTTGAATGGGATAAACGAGAGTGGGTCAAAGTTTATGAAGATTTTTCAACCTTCTTGGTGGAATACCACTTAATTTGGGCCAAGAGGAACAACCCTAGGCAGACTCAGGGAACAAAGAGCAAGCAGATTCAGTGGCCTGCGTTGGTAAGGTGTATTCCTGTTTCATTATATATTCTTTATTTATTTTAAAAGACTAAAAGCTTTTAGTTTATATTTCATTTGTTTATATTTCTCTTGATTATTCTTAATTTCCAAATACTGCAGAAATTTCAAAATACTTTTTTGTTTTGTTAAGACATGTTTGTTGGTATTCTTACTCATATTTGGTTCACAAATGGTTTGATTCTGCTAGGTAAAATATATAATTAAAATTAAAGGTGGCTAAGACATAGTTGACTGGTTTTGTGAAACAGTTTCGCTGAATGAAACTGTTAGTAGATGATAATGAGAGGATATTTTGAGTAAAGTATTCGATAACCATTTTTTTTGTTTATTGAAATTGGTCAGAATATAGTATATTATTATCAATAACAGTAGATAGTTATTTTGTAATCTGTATTTTCTAATGATGCAGTAGTTGTTGTGTAGTCATTCAAGTAATAGTTATTGTGTAGTAATTCAAGTAATAAAAATATAACATCCATTTAAGAAAATACAGTAGATTTCATTGACTTTTCAGTTGATTTGAAGTTTTATGAAAGAAACAGTTTTTAATATCATTTTATTTTTATAAAATTGTTCATAGTGATTACATCTTTACACCACTGTTATTTCCTATTTTCCCAACCGGCACTCAAGCCTGTCCCAATAGCAGGCCCAAAATGATTTATTTTGTATTGCTTGATATGTCCACGATGTATTCAGTATGCCAAAAACAGTAACAAGTCTCGCCATTTGCTGTGAGACATTACTGGTGCCCGTTTGAGCAAACCGATGAACAAAGGGAGGACAGTGCTGCAGTGCTACTTGATCTGATTAATTTGCTAAAAATGATCCAAAAAGATTTCCTTAGAAGAAAGTGCATGAAGATTGTTGTATCTCACCTTGGAGCCATCAAGTTCTTGTCTAAGAGAGTATTAACTTGTTACAGGTGAAAGAAACACTTTAAATATGATTGTTCTGTTAGGGGATAATGCCACCTTTGTTTAATCATTGCTTCTTCTATTTTCTGACAAGTGTCTGGCATATAGTAGGTATGCATTGTATATGTAAATAAATTTTATACCATCAATATCAAATATTCTAAGCCGCCAACTACTGGGGTCAAAGTAGGAGTTGAGACACTCTGCTTGACTTTACATTCTGCTTGACTCCAGTTCGAAACTACAGCACCACATGTGGTCCCTGAGGATGGCAGTGAATTGTTCCCGAGTCCACTTAACCAGCTGTGCTCATGGATATTCCCTGAGGACGGTCCCTCAGGATCATCACTAAGCACAGCTGGCTAATTTAAGACAGCTATTTACAAAGAGAGTATAAATGTCCTCTGTGAAGCTTCATAACTCTTAAACAGCTTGGGGAAATTTTTGTTTGTTTTTTGGGACCACATTCAGTGATGGTCAGGAGTTACTCCTGGCTCTGCACTCAGGAATCACTCCTGGTGGTGCTCAGGGACCGTAGGAGGATTGATCCCTGGTAGGTTGGGTACAAGGCAGATGCCCTACCCATTGTCCTATCTCTCTGCCCCCCCAGCATTTTAAAGTAACTGCCATGTTACTTTCCACAGTAGGTATGTTATTTTATTTTGTTGTCAACTCTTGGTGTTTTTACTGTGGATTTCTGAATGCAGGGCCCAAAGTTACCTAAGTACTGCTGTGTGGCCCAAAAACAAAACAATAAAACAGAAAAAAAATTACTGTTGTATATTTTGTAAACCTGGCCTCTAGCCTAAATATAACTCTCAATATAACTCTCATACACTGGGGAATCCAAAACTGTATGAGATGTTTTATTGTGATGTTTCTTTCACTGCAGTGCTCCGGAACTGAATCCTGTGTATGTAATGGTTTAGTTTATTTCTGGGCCTTGCATTCTTTTTGAGGGGTGGCCGGAGCGATAGCACAGCGGTAGGGCATTTGCCTTGCACGCAGCCAACATGGCCGACCTGAGTTCGATTCCTCCGCCCCTCTCGGAGAGCCCGGCAAGCTACCGGGAGTATTCGATATGCCAGACACAGTAACAACAAAGTCTCCAATGGAGACGTTACGGGGCCCGCTCGAGCAAATCGATGAACAACGGGAGAACCGTGACCGGACCGTGACCGGATGTAAAGGTGTGATTGAGCTACACCTAGTGGTGCTCAAGGGATTTTCCTAGCTCTGTACTCAGTGACCCCTGGTGGTACTTGAGAATCTGTATGTGGTACTAGGTATTCAAAACAGAGTCTGTGTGATGTGAGGCATGTACTTTAACCCCGGTACTATGTTGATGGCACCTGGGTCCAACTATGCCCTTTTTTCTTCTTTTTTATGTAGGAGTACTGCTATTTATTCAGCCACCGACTGGCTGGTTGAATTGTGCATCAGCTCCACCTTACTTTTTTTTTTTTCATTTTTTGTAATTTTATTTTTTGAATCACCATGAGAGCAGTTACAAAGCTTTCAGGTCTAAGTCTCGGTCATACAGTGGAACACCCGTACCTTCACCTGTGCCCATTCTCCATCCCCAACAACCCCAGTATACCCCCATCCCACACCCTCCCTCTACCTTTGGGGCAGATGATTTCCACATTGCTCTCTCTTCTTTGATCATATTCAATATTTCGACACCAGACCCACCATTATTATTTGAGATTTTACCCCAACACTCAGATCTGCCGAAAAGGCAACAGTAGACAATTTGTTTTCTATTGCTGGTTATGAATAACATATGATGTTACATGGCTGCAGTAGTGACCGCGTAATTTTGAAATTTTGAAATTCTAACACTTAAATCTGGAGGGATTTATGCCAAAACCTGCTGGGTTCTGAGATTTGCTCCTGAGTCTCTGGGATCATGGCTGTTAAGCAGCTTGATCAGGAGCCATAATGGCTGTTTGTGGGCAGTGACTTGGGGTCTCATCGGGGTGAGGAGGACAGGACCGGCTCCACCCCCATCCCATGAGACCCCGTGTGTCTCGTCACTGTGGGCCCAAGCCTGACTGTCCTATAGCCTCTGGAGGATGGCGGTCACCAAGCCACCAAGGAGGAGCAGGCGGAGGAACAGCACCCTTTCCCCCCCTGGGGTGGCCTGGTGACAGTAACCTACTGCGGGGTTGGGACGCATTTCTGCCAAAAGCCGCTGGGTTTCGAGATTTGTTTCTGAGTCTCTGGGATCATGGCCGTTAAGCAGCTTGATCAGGAGCAAGAGAGGCCTTGCCTCCAATTATATAGCTGAGCTGGAGATGGTTTGTGGGTGTGTCTCCCACATACCTAACTTTTGGCTGTTTACTTTCTTGGTAAACTTTGCCCCAAGATTTTGGGGTCTGGCCAAAGGCACAGCAGCAATTTTGGGGTATCTGGAAGTCTGAAGGCGCCATCAGGCTGCTGATGCACTCGCCTCACAGTTACAGATTGACCTGCTGGCGGCACCATACCCCCCTTTTTTTCTAATGTCAGAACTATGCTGATTTCCTGCTGTTATTGCTGCTGAGAATAATATCCTAGGACTCATTGCATACAAGGCATGTGCTCTACTGAGCTGCAATTATTATAGCAGTACCAGTTTTGATTATTATAGCTTTGTAGTAAACTTTGAAATCAGTGTGTGTGAATTTTCTTTTTTTTTTTTTTAAGAAGCCAATTTATTTTTTTTTTTGGGTCACACCCAGCAATGCTCAGGGGTTACTCCTGGTTTTGCACTCAGGAATTACTCTTAGCGGTGCTTGGGGGACCATGTGGGATGCTGGGGATCGAACCCGGGTTGGCCGCGTGCAAGGCAAACACCCTACCCACTGTGCTATCGCTCCGGCCCGAATCTTCTAACTTTTATTTTACAAGATTGTTTTGGGCATTTGGAATCCTGTGTGATCCCAAGAGCAATTGAATTTTGTCGTGGGTTTTTCTATTTACATACCAACCATTGTTGGACTTTGCATTGATCGGGATTATACTGATATATATATATGTATATGAGTTGCTTTACATGTTGTGTGCCATTTTATTAGTATTACTCACCCCGTACGTGAATAATGGATTTTATTTATGTCTTTTAAAATTCTTCAAATAATATTTTTGGATTTAACATGTAAGTCGGAACCTTGGTAGGTTTTTTTTGGGTTCCCTCCCCCCCAGTTATGGTTCTGGGGTGGGGGTCGCTCCAGAGATGTTCATACTTGGGACCGTGCAGAGTGGGACTCAAACCCGGGCCTCCTGCATGTAGAGCATGCATTTCAGACTTTGTGAGCAGTCTTCCTGTTCTAATAGTGATTTTATTTCTTATTAATTTATAAATAACTGATCATTTAATATAACTATGTAAACTTTTCGTCTTTTGAAAGTCTAGTAGAATTGTCACTCAAAATATAAGATCTTAAAGACAATAAATATTAAGTCTTCTATTTTCCACAAATTATTCATATGCATTATCTCTAGTCATTGTCTGTTTCCTTCTTGGACCCTTGCCGCCAACTTTTTCTCTCCCACTGCACTTGTAAATTTTGGTTACCTATTTTAACATTTTGTTTTGAATCCCAAATAATTTTAAAAAGGAGTTTCATTACTTACAAGGTACGACATTGGATGTTACACTTTTATATCTGCTGATTTGATAGTTAAAAATTTTGTTTCATGTCTAATTTTCGTCACTTCAGTTAATAGGACTTCTAGCCATTAGCAGCTTGTGTGTTAGATTTTTTTTCCAATTATTCGGACTTTGTGGGGTTTTGTGTCTTAGAGTAGTACAGGTATGTATTTGCTTTGTATTTTATAGTAGCATAGGTATTAACAATACCTGGTACTTATTTCATGGTTTACTCAGTTAAATGTTGACTAACGCTTCTTTCTGAATTGTATGTTTTTTACAAAGAAAACTATGTGACAAAATATTTTCAGTTTAGAGAGAATAAGTTTTTCCTACCTGTTTATTTGGCTAATAGATAAAATTTGAAATGAGAATTATTTTATACTTTAGAAAATGATCATTCTGTTTCACAAGTTCTGTTGTTTTCCTGTTTATAGACTGCTCATATACAGTTATACAGAATCATGAAAATGATGAAACAATTTTCGGATTTGTATGGCAGAGCAAAATACTCTATTTACAAATTTGAGAAATTCAAGAATACATACAAGATGATTAGAGAATGAAACATGGGCAGACTGATTTAATGTTCCTGATTCTGTGCTTTTATGTTTTTTTTTCTACATAAACATTTTTTATTATCCTCTTTTCCAGTTGTTTCTTCCTCTGGTGATACCTGCTAAATATTAAATATTGGACATAGCAGTTTGTTTACTTACTCTTAAAAATTAGTTAATGTGTCTGTCTGTTCTTGAAATCATGACTGTACAAAATGTGAGATGGTATTAAAGTATATTTAAAAGTTTTTGAAATAAATAAAACGTCAATGGAATGTGGAATACTCTTAACTCCTAGTTACTTCACTGATACTGTCTCATCTTTCATTTCAGAAGCAAAACATGTATGGGAGCCACATTATGTAACATGCTAAAGTGGTGTGTATTTGTATTTGTGTGTGAGATGGGGGTAAGTGGTCATGAAAAAATTGGTCTTGTATGATTGGGGTGGTACCTCCTGAGGCCATTCTGGTGATAGAGGCTGAGATGATTACGTTTCAATCTAATTTATAAAATGTCTTGTTAAATTTTATTCAGTTTTCAAATAAAGTAAAATATGGTGAATTACAATTACCCACACCAGAGAAAGGAAGTGTTGGCATTCATAATTAAAATCATCGAATTACCTACCTAACTGGGTTAGGGCCCTGGCTCCATCTCCTTTAGGGAAATCTTCTGTGGGGAGTGGGGCTTCGACCCTAACCCAGCTGGGCTGTAAAACTGCTGCGTTTTCTAAATGGCAAAATTTCCCACTGCTTTTCTGCTGGCCCAGCCAGAGTTAAGCTCACCATCCTGTGTTCCTGTAGAGCCTTGTACAATTCTGTTCTAACAGCTAACACGGTCTGCTTTGTATTACAACTATTTGTTTGCATGTCTGTCTTTCCCTTCTAGATTGTAAGTTCTTTGAGGACAGGAAAGAACATGTCTGTAGTAATCTTTGTATCTTTCATAGAAGTTTAGCACAGTGCCTTCCCTATCTCTGTTATAGTAAATAACTGCTCTTTGTTTACTGTAAATAAAGCACACCCAGCAGTGCTCAGGGCTTGTTTCTGGATCTGCATTCAAAGATCACTCCTGGCTTGGGGGACCAAATGGGTGCCAGGGAATGAACTTTGCTTTGTATGCAAGGTCAGGCACCCTGCCTGCTGTGCTGTTGCTCCAGATCGCAAGTGTTCATTTTAAAGTGATGAAGTTTCTTTGTCCCAGTTAATGAAAATGAACCTTACCTAGACACATAACCAGTTTCCTGGCTCTTCATGCCAAAATCAAAGAATAGAAAAACATAACCAGCCAATTACCACCTTTAACATGGCAAATAATAGACAAAAAACAGTTAAAATGATGTTTGTGACTCTGATGTAGTCAAATATAAACGTTATTCCTTGACTTTTCATAGGGAAAGTGGGTTTTTTTTTTTAAATGTAGTAGGAAAGAACATGTTCTTTGTTAGCCAAATATATTAGTCTATAATAATTTACTTAACTTTTTGGATTGAGTTTTAGAAAGGATAGACATCTTCTCATTGTAATGCAGTGTATTTTTCATAGTTCATTCTGGTTTAACCAGGAATTATGATTGGACAACTCATAAACATGTAAGCCTTTTAAATATATTTTGTGCGTTTTGGGGTCACATCTAGCTGTGCTCAGGGCTTACTCCAGACTCTGTGCTCAGAGACCAATCCTCTCAGTACTTAGAGAACACTATGTGGTGATAAGGATGGACCTTGGGTTAATCCTGTGCAAGGCAAGTACATTACCACTGTGCTATTTCTACCATATCAGAGAGTATACTTACTGTGAACTACAAGTTCAAAAAGAAAGACTTAATTTTTTTTTTTTTTTGCCAAAACAAAAGTTTGTAGTCAAACTACAGAAGAGGAAGAGTAGATTGGCATAAGGAAACAGCTTCCTATTCCAGCCCGGAGAGAGAACAGATAGCAAAGGAGGTAAATTATTTGCTTTGCCATCCAGTTTCAATACCCCACACTTCATACGGTCCCCCAAGCGTTGCCAGGAGCGACCCCTAAACAAAGGCCTCCTATAAGCAGCTTCATACCTAACCATTGTAAATGCTTCAATTTTTAAAATTGATATTCTGGGATATGTAACTTTTAAAATGTTAATAATGTGACTACTGAAAGGCATTGACAAACGAAGTAAAGTGAATAAATCTTGATATAGGTATTAAAATTATGCATTTAGAAAATATTGTAGAGGATCAGGGCTAGATTATACTTGCCTTGTAGTGTGAGAGGGCACTGCCCCCCCCCCATAAGCCCACTAAATATTAAACCATTTTTTTTCAGACAGGAAGTATCCTTTCTAATTTCAGTGGAAATAATGAAATGAGCAATTTTGATTTGATAGTCGTGCAATTTTATTTTGGAAATAAGTTTCTTTAGTCAATTTAATAGATTTGTTTTAGTCTTCTGTTAACTTATTTTGATAACTGATAATTTAAGCATATGTTATTTTTGTTTTGATTTGGCTTTTGGACCATACTTGGTGATAGTCAGGATTTCTCCTGACTCTGCTTGGAGATTATTCTGGTGGTGCGTAGGGGACTATTTGTGGTGCTGGAGATTGAAACCACATTGGCTGTGTGCAAGGCAAGTGCCTGAGCTTCTGTATTGTACTTCTGGTCCCAGGCCCTGGTATATGCTGTTAATAGCATGAAGAATTGCTGCTTCCTAATAGAAGTGTCAGTTTAAGCAGTGACAATGTAAAATTTCAAGTTTGCTTTTAACGGTCTGATTTACTGTTTGCTTATAGATCTGCATGGCTTAAAGTGACGTGGGAGATCTTCTGGTCTAAGATTTAGGGAAATTACTGATTAAAAGAGAACTCTGGCAATAACCAAGAAAATTAATGTAATGTATTGAGACAGCATAAGCTTTGAGGAGACAGCTCAGAGGACTGAATGCATGCTTTCTGTTTAGGAGTCCTAGTTTTGATTTCTCAGCACAGGCATCGTGGGTTCCCCAAGCATCTGTGGTACCGCCTGCCCTCGAGCATCAAGGCCCTTGAGCAAGGCTGGATGTGCTTTTCCCCCATTCCCCTGAAGAAGACTCAGGGAAAATAAAAAATGCTATAATATTTGTATTGGATTTTTTTACTCAAATTACTTTACCATTTGCTGTTAATGAGTGGACTTACTTATTCTGTCACCGTTCTCCTGTTCTTACAATGGCATATACCTAGTTATAAAGATGTGTAACAAAATATACTGATAAGACCTCAGCATAGCACAATAATGAGTTTAGCCATGTTTACCCAGTTTTAGTAATTTCCAGAAGTGTAGTGCCTTCAAAAAGCTTTGGGACTTGCTGAACTTACCATTAGAATTGATAAGTCACCGATAGGACTCACTGAAAACTGTGATAGTTGTGCCAGTAGTTTATTGCAGAGGAATAATGTAAAATAAAATAAGTTAAAAAAAAAAAGATGCATCTCGCAGTATAGGAAAGGTCCGCAAGTAAACCTTGACATTATAGTAATATAGTGTTACACACTAGATTTTGCCAACCAGAGACATGTTGCTGATTGACAAGGCCTCTTATAGGCGAAGCATGTACTCCAGCCTTTTGAGCTACCTCTCCCATCCCTGTCTGTGTATCAGAGTTGTAGCCTTTTTTCCCCCTCTCAGAGATCAAACTTTTATACCTTTAGTTATAACTTTTTACTCAGGTTGGAACTGAAGGGCTAAAATCTGCTCATCTTTAGTTGGACTGCTCTTTGCCTTTGCAGGCATACAAAGACATTTTTATCAAGCAGAATATCCTAGGGACTTACAAATTACAGAGTCTTAGCAGCTCAAGTCTGAATTAGATCTCTTTTGGGTGAGGCTTTTACTCCCCTTCACAGTTACGTTCCTGCCTTTGTTTGGTCTTTGCTTTTTGGGGGGCAAAAGGGGCTGTATGTGGACTCCTAAGCAGTGCTTCCAGCAATTCTCAGAGGCCTGCAGCTCTCCTCTACACTGTCTTCTTTTTAATCCTTTTTGGGCTTAATGCAGTGGTGCTCAGACACCACTACTGACTCAGTGCTCCAGAATGGTTGACCCTTCGCCATGCTCAGGGCACCGATGTGGTGTCAGCTGCATGAAAGGCAACTGTCTAAACTGCTGTGCTCTCTGGCCCCACTATGCTTTTTGATGGCAAAATTATATTTTTCTGAATAGATACATTTAGTATTAGCAGTCATATGAAACAGCATTAGTAACAGTATGAGCGACAGCATAGATAAGAATTGATTTAAGTTATAAAAAGCTAATCTGATTTATAAAGCCTTTATGTTTTTATGTGTATTTTTGTATACTGATATCATTTTTTGTTCCCTGCATCATGTTTTACTGATGCTTGGCACCTTGAGCACAAAAGTTACTATAGGCAGGCTTAGTTATACCTGGCTTTATTCAGTTAACTTCTGTGTTCCAGTTAACTGTTTCAGTTTACAATCTTAGACTAGGAATTTTCTGTTGTGTGCTTGCATGTGTGACTCATCTGCCTCATGCAGGGAAGGACATGTAATCTGAAAGATTCTTGTCCGTGCTAATACCATAGTTCTGTTGCATATAGCATGTAATATTTTGATCCCGCCTGGAGTCATTTATAGTCATAGCACACTGATGTGAAATGACAAGTATCCAGAAGAGCCTCTGTGACTTTGGAGGTCCTTGAGATTGCCATTGGTGTTTCCCTTAGTCTTAGCAGCTAAGGCAAAGGGGCGTTTCTCCAAGGCTGCTTGTCCTTTTGCCACAGTGTTTAGATGACTTTTCTCTTTTGTGTGCCTCTGTTGTTTAATATGGTATGCATGTTATTGCCTTTGTGTACTAGTGGCATACATTGTATGTTAGTGGAGTACTGTTAGGATATTTCTTTTGTATTGAAATACTGTGTCCCCTCTGTTAGGATTAGATGAGTGGTAGCACTGCACCACAACACTGTCCTGCTCATCGGTTTGCTTGAGTAGGCACCAGTAACATCTCCCTGTTCAGACTTACTATTGTTTTTGGCAGTAACAGCCGGAAGCTTGCCAGGCTCTGTTGTGTAGGTGAGATGCTCTCAGTAGCTTGCTGGACTCTCGGAGAGGGACAGCGGAATTGAAGCCAGGTCAGCCGCGTGCAAGGCAAATGCCCTACCCACTGTGCTATCGCTCCAGTTCAGATGAGTGGTACTAAAACATAAATCCAGTTAGGTTAGAATGTGCTGTTCCCTGGGTACTTGGGGCCAACTAAGTGATTCCTGATCCTTTTCTCCTATGAGAAACCCATTTCCCCCTTATTCTGTTTAAATGGTTTTTCATCCATAAACACAAGGGTGATGTTTATGCATAGCACTCGCTAGTGTGTTGCGCATTCTTACGCTGGCCTTACTCTGCTACAGACTGGGACCACATAGGCATTAGATTATCAAGCGAATTAGGAGTGATAAGTCTTTGAGGAGTTGTATACTATGTGGTCCAGTAGCTCACTGGGACCAATACCAGGAAATACCTTCCCATATGTTATTTTTTTTTATAGTATATGTAGCCTGAAAAAGTAAGAGAATATTGGCAGTTAGAGTTATGCAAAGAAATTTCTTTTTTCTTTTTGCGTTTTGGATCACACACAGAGATTCTCAGAGGTTACTCCTGGCTCTGTGCTCAGGAATTACTTCTGGTGGTGTTTGGGGAACCATATGGGAGGGCAGGGATTGAACCTGGGTCCGCCACATGCAGGAAAAATGCTCCACCCAGTGTACTATTGCTCCGGCCCTGCAAAGAAATTTCTAGCTTTTTTTTTGTGCAGTTTGAAATTGACTTGGGTATTAATAGCGTTGTTTGGTTCCATATTAGCATGACCCATTAATATTGCTGCAAAGGCAGATTTTTGTACATATTTTTCCCCTTTTAATACTAAATAGGAGAAACCTTTGCCATTTAGACATAATTAAGCTCTCCATAATGCATTCAGGCAAAAGGAAGTGCATTCCAGTTTTCATCGACATTTACCTTAATGCATTCAACCATTATATCCCTATTAAACTGCCTCCTGCCCCCCATTTGGGGTTCCTTATAGTCAAGATTAAGTTAAGTCTTCATTAGGATTCTTCAATAGATTTATATCCTTAATGGTTGGGGCATGGCAAAGAACCAAGTCCTTACCTTAGACTGTGAAAACATCAACTCATACTACTTGAAATTAGATTTCTTTATAGTCTTTGTCTTCTGGTTTTAGTTTATTTTTATATGTAAAAAATATTTGCAGATTTAATAATGAGCTCGGTTTTATTTTCTAGTGCTGGCGGTTGAACCAAAAGCCTAATATATATGCAAGTCTTTCCTAAGTTAAAAATTTTAAAGTTTCCCCAAATTAGAATGAAAAAAAGCAGATTTGTTTAGGGCTGTTTTTTGTTGGGAAACCAGTAGTTCACTGAACTTCGTGACTGCGTCTATAAAATCTTCTTTTGGGGTGCCGGAGAGATTTTGTACAGCAGGTAGGGCATTTGCCTTGCATGCAGCTGGCCCAGGCTCAAGCCCCAGTGTTCCATATGGTTTCCTGAGCCCACTGGAAGAGATTCTTGATTGCAGAGTCAGGAGTGGCCCTTGAGCATAGGTATGGCTCCCAGGACAAAAGCAAAAAGTTCTTGATACCATCAGTATCTACTTCATTTACACCATTTCTTCATATTCACTCAGCCAGAATGAATCCTGTGACTTTCTTTCTTATCCTTTATTCCCTTTTATTTAAATATTTGTTTGTGGGCCATATCCAGTGACTTTCAGGAGTTACTCCTGGCTCTGTACTCAGGAATTACTTCTGGTGGTACTCGGGAACCTCATGGCATGCCGGGGATCGACCCCAGGTTGGCAGTGTGGAAGGCAAGTACCCTAACCACTGTACTGGTGCTTTGCCCCCCCCCCCCCATTCTCTTTCAGTGTTCATTATCTTATTTCAGGATAACTCGCCCCTATAGTAAAAGATCTGTGACTAATAGCTATAGTTGGCTTTTACTCCAGCAGTGTCACTGACTTAAGCTGTTACGTGTACATAACAATAATGAAGGTAGCTTTTTTCCCCCCCACTTTTCTTCTTTTACTTTTCCTTTAAGTATTTATTGAATCATCTTCCTTCAGGAATTGGATCTCTTGTTTTAAAATCACATTTTTACCTGTTATAGCCTGGTAACTGATCATAGTACAGCTGCAGTTTCATATACATGGCAGCTTTTTGACCACCCAGCAGCACAGAGTGTTATTTCACACCCTTTTATTCTCTTTCTCCCCAAGCTATATATTTTAGCTCTCAGCACCTGTTTCATGAATCCTACCACGGAGGCCAGCTGCAGTGAGTTTACGCCAGCTGCAGGGAGTTTAGTTTACTGTAAGGTTTGAAGGAAGACTCCAAATGTCATTTATGCCATGCACAGGGGACTATGTGGTGCCAGTGATGTCATTGGGTCGATACATGGAATACCCTTTAAGCCCCCCTACTTCCCTTGTATCATGTCTTTGTATTATGCTTTGCGTATTATGTTTTGCGTAAATTAGTCAAAATACTTTGGTTTGAAAGGCTAGAACACTCTAATGACCATTATCTTAAACAGTACAATCAGGACTGGTGAGATAGCTCAGCAACTGGAGCTCATACTTTGCATTAAGAAGGCCTGGGTTTCATTCATGGCTCCACATGGAGCACTGAGCAGCACAAGGAGCAACCCAACCAGGAGTAGCTTCTAGAGCGTGTGGCTCAAAATCCCATAAAAGGAAGAAGAAATACAAAGTTGTAGATATATAGATGCCCCCTTTTCAGTTGCAGTCTCTACTCTTTTTCTCTAGTGAAGTACCAGTATCCCAAAATTTTCATTCTGCATGTTTATGAACTGAAAACATCCGTATGTTTTGGGGCCTGGAGTGATAGTATAGTGGGTAGGGTCTTTGCCTTACACGAGACTAACCCAGGTTCAGTCTCTCAGCAATCCATGTGGTCCACTGATCCTTGAGTCCAGAGCCAGTAGTAAGTCTGAGCACCGCTGGATATAGTCCAAAAACCAAAACCAAACAAATCATGGATATGTACATATTTTTTCTGCCACAACTGGCATTGCCTGGGACTCTTCTTGACTCAGTGCTCTAGGGATATGGTACTGACACTATTTAATTTTTCTTTCTCTCTCTCTCTTCATGGGCTGGAGCGATAGCACAGCGGTAGGGCGTTTGCCTTGCATGCAGCCAACATGGCCAGCCCGAGTTCGATTCCTCCGCCCCTCTCGGAGAGCCTGGCAAGCTACCGAGAGTATCTCGCCCGCACAGCAGAGCCTGGCAAGCTCCCCGTGACGTATTCGATATGCCAGACACAGTAACAAGTCTCCAATGGAGACGTTACTGGGCCCACTGGAGCAAATCGATGATCAACGGGAGGGCCTTTATTATTGTGTCAGTATCAGTTAATTAACATTAATAAAATTACTAGAGTTTGAAATATTTCACAAGTTTTTAAAAATACTATTACTATTATTTTGGTTTTGGGGTCACACCCCGCAGTGCTCAGGACTTACTCCTGGCTCTGCACTCAGTGATCAGTCCTGGTGGGTTCTGGGGACCATATGGGATGCTGGGGTTCAAACCCAGGTCCGTAGCATGGAAAGCAAGAGCCTTACCCGCTGTACTGTCACTCTGGCCCCAAAATATTTCACAAGTTACGTGTGCTGTATGTATTGTTATGCAGTTTATCACTCTTATTCATGTACAGCGCCACAGAAAAGAGAGTACAATACAGTCACAAGAATCTCTCATGCTACCCTTTTTTTTTTCATAATTTTATTTATTTATTTTTCTTATATTTATTGAATCACTGTGGGAAAAGTTACTAAGCTTCCAGGTTTAAGTCTCGGTCATACAATTATCAAACACCTTTCCCTTCGCCAGTACTCACATTTCACCACCAAGAACCCCAATATTCCCCCCTCCCGCCTCACCCACTGCCTGTGAGGCAGATGATTTCTACTTAACTCTTCTTACATTGATTACATTCATTATCTCGACAAAAGATGCACCATTATTGTTTAGAATTCTCTCCCCCAACCCGCCAACAATCAGAATTGCTGAAAAGGCATTGTGAAATACTTTGTTTTCTATAGCTGGTCATGAGAATCATATAATGTCATGCAGCCATGATTTGGGATTTCTGCAAAGAGCCAGATAATTACGAGATTGGTTTCTGTGGGTCTGTTGTGATAGCCGTGCGGAGAGCTGCTCGTGGGGGGCAACTTGTGACCTTGGTAGGGTGTGAAGGACGAGCCATTACTGCCCCCCTTCCCATGAGACTCCTCATGCTACCTTTTTATAGTCATATCCGGCTCTTTACCTAATCCCTGGGCACCCCCAGTTTGTTTTTCATCTTTTAAATTTTCCCATTCGGCATTTAATTTTTTGAGACTGGCTTTCTCAGCGAAACTCCATACAGTTCCTTTAAAGTTTGTCTGTGGGTGGCTGGGTGGAAATCAATAGTTTGTTCCTAATTATTGTTGAATAATATTCGCAAAGTTTGTTACTGCTTTTTGATGGGGGATTTAGGATCACACCCAGTGGTACTCACGGTGATGCATGTTGAAGTAGGGTCAGCTGCATTCAAGGCAAGGAGCTTAACATTCACACTCTTTCTCCAGCCTCTCCCAATATTTTCTGAATTAGTCACTGGGGGGGGGGGGGTGAGTTATTTTCAGGTTCGTGCTATTTTGAATAAAATACAAATATTTATATACAGGTGGTTGCTGACATAAATCATCCTTTTTCTTCCCCTGGGATAAGTGCCTGAGTATAACTGCTGGCTTGTATGGCAAGCGCATGCTTAGTCTGACAAGAAACAGCCATGCATACTCTTTTAGAGAGAAAGTGTGCATGTCACATTTTTTATCAGTAATGCTTGAATTATTCTGTTCCTCTGGAATTTTGTCAGTATTTAGTATCAATACTAATCAAGGTTCCATCCCAATGGAAAACCAGCAGGACCGTACTACTGTTCAAGAAGGGAGACATCCATGACATTGGCAACTATCGCCCGATCTGCCTATTGTCTGTCATCTACAAGTTGTTCACTTGAGTCATCCTGAATAGGATTGGCAGAACACTAGATGAAGGACAACCATGCGAGCAAGCCGGGTTCCGCAAAGGATTCAGCACCATCGACCATATCCACACGATAACCAAGCTCTAATTGAGGTTTCTCGGGAGTTCAAGATGCCGCTCTGCTTAACGTTCATTGATTTAAAGAAGGCCTTTGATTCTGTTGAGACGGAAGCGGTCATTGAAGCCCTAGCCAATCAGGGCATTCAAGCCCAATACATCAGGATCCTCCGTGAGCTGTATTGCGGATTCACTACCAGGATCTCACCATTCTACAAAGAAGTGATCGTTGATGTCAAGAGAGGGGTGTGGCTGGGTGATACCATTTCACTGAAACTCTTCAGTGCCACCCTCGAGAACATCATGCGACGACTGGAATGGGAAGGAATGGGAGTGAAGATAGATGGTCGGCAACTACACCACCTCCGCTTTGCTGATGACATTGTTTTAATAACACCAAACATCAGCCAAGCGGCACAAATGCTGGCCGACTTTGACCGTGAGTGTGGAAAGGTAGGACTACAGCTGAATCTTACGAAGACAATGTTTATGAGAAACAGCCTTGTTCCTGACGCCCCATTTGCTCTGAACGGAACGACCATCTCCGAATGCAACAGCTATGTTTACCTAGGTCGAGAGGTCAACATGACAAATGACCTGGCACCCGAGCTGCGCAGGAGGAAGAGAGCGGCTTGGAACGCCTTCAAGAACGTCGAAGAAATAGCTAAGAGGACCAAGAACCTCCGGCTCCGGGCACATCTCTTTGATTCCACTGTTCTTCCTGCATTAACATATGCCTCAGAGACCTGGGCCCTACGCAAACAGGATGAGAACTCTATTCAGGTCTCTCAAAGAAGAATAGAAAGAGCTATGCTTGGAATATCACGTTTCACTCAAATGAGAGAAAGAATCCGGAGTTCTGACATCCGTCGACGATCAAGAATCAGGGACGCTGTCTCATTTGCCAAGGTGTCGAAAATAAAATGGGCTGGTCACGTAATGAGATTTAAAGACGACCGCTGGACTAGAGCTGTTACCGACTGGATTCCACAGGATGTCAAAAGACCGCGTGGCCGCCCACCTTCCAGATGGTCAGACTTCTTCGTCAAGATCATGAACGATCGGTTTGAGGCCCTTCATGTTCCCGGAGCGAACAGATGCCATTGGGCTACACTAGCACGCGACAGGGACAAACGGAGACGTTACTGGCGCCCGCTCGAGCAAATCGACGACTAAAGGGAAGTTAAGTGATTAAGTGATTTTTCATGGCATATTCTCTTCAGTGAAATATCCACATCTTTACTCTTTTTGTAACTGGATCATGGCTTTTTTTCTGCCTGCTAATATAAATATTAATATGCATACACACATTCTCTTCCCTCACCGTCCCCTTTTGTTGTTGTTGTGATGGTGGGAGGTTGTATCATCTGCTGTGGTACTGTTTTCTTTTTGGCCTGGTGCTTGGGTTGGAGGTGGGTCATACATTTGGTTGCCATGCTTATATATTCACCTGTGGAACTCACCCGAGTTTGTGCTGCTTTATTTGTGGTGGTTGCGCTTGTATTCACCAGGGTTTGCACTCTGTTGAGGCACAAAAGTTTTCGTTGTGATACACACTGGGGATCGCTGTGGTGTTTCTTCATGTGATCGCCATGGACTACACTTCTAGCCGTTCATACATCTTTGTAGTTGTGCCTAGTTGGTGTCGTACTTCTCTTGGTTGAACGCGCACATGCACATTCGGCTGCAGGGTCGTTGGAAACCACTTGCTTCAAGGCTGGCAGCAAGCAGGGCAGCTGGAAAAGGGCTCAGTACGCGGGGATTTGAACCCATGCTTGGATGCTTGCAGGGCAGGTGCTTTGTGAGGATTACTTCCAGTAATAAGTAATATGGCCTCGCCTCCAGAAAGCTGAAGGTTAACAGGGTGCCAGTGGGGCGGTGGGGCGAGGAGGTAGGAGCACAGCATAGGACAGCGGGGCCAAAGCAGTAGGACATGCGGTCTACAGTAAGTGGCGAGATTGAGAAAGACCATGGTGGGAACAAGGGTGAGAAAAGCTGCTCTTGATTGAGCCATAGTGCTAGATGAATCTATTTGCCATGTATTTTTATTCATTACTTTGCTTCTGAGTGATTCTGTATAATGAAGATAATACTAAAGTCTCCTTTTCTTTGCCTGGTAGGCAGTCTCAGCCAGAAAGAGTCCTCTTTCCTGCTGGTCTGCATTTTCATTTGTTTCCTTATGGCTTCGCTTCTTTGAAGGTTTCTTTTTTTCTTTAGCCCCCAAATTCTTGGCCTAGTAGCACAGCCTTAATTATTTCACTGTTTTTATTTTCGTATTTAATATTTTGCTTAACTCGCACGTGATTACTATGGTTTTATTAGATAGTATTGCTTGATATCTAGAAGGTCAAAAGCCTCATTATTTGAAACTTGTGCTTCTTGTTCTTTTCTTTGCATATTTTGAATGTTTACCTTTTCATGTCAAGTAAAGAAGGTAATTTGAACTAGTTCTATCTACTTTTTACTTTCTGGGTCACACCCAGCGATGCTCAGACAGTAATTCCTGCCTCTGCACTCAGGGATTTCTCCTAGTGGTGCTTGGGGGACTATATGGGATGCCACGTAGTGAACCCCAGTGGGCCACGTGCAAACACCCTATCTGCTGTACTGTATCGCTCCAACCCCCAGTTCTGTCTGCTCTTGAATAAAACTAAAATACAACAAAGAGAAAAATCTTTTCAGAAAATTCAGTATTTATCATTTTTTTAATGTGGCAACTTAACAAAGGAAACCTTTTTCTTTATCCTACAGAGCCCTTACTGTGTAGCTTCTAAGAATCTTCAGAGGGCTATAGAAGCGATACAGCAGTTAAGGTTAATATTGCCTTGAACGTGACTTACAGAATTTAGTCACAGGCACTGCGAAGTATGGCCTCAAAACAAAACAAAAAGGGTCTACACAAAATTTGGGATGTTTGCTTGTCATTAATGAAATATTAACTTAGTTTTTGCTCACGTTAAAGAGCATATACGTATCTTAACATAGGTGTATTTTTAAATTGAGTAATTTTCTTCTCTGTTTCTTTGGGCCACAACTGATGGTGTCCAGGTGCTGCTCCTGGCAATAACTGAGGGCCATACAGAGCTGAGTACATTCTTTCTTTCTTTCCCTTTTTTTTTGGTTCTTGGCTTATACTCAGTGATGCACAGAGGTTACTTCTGGCTCATTCACTCAGGAATTAACTCCTGGTGGTGCTCGGGAGACTATATGGGATGCTGGGAATTGAACGCGGGTCGACCGCATGCAAGGCAAACACCTATCCGCTGGACTGTTGCTCCAGCCTCCATATATACTTTATTCTTGGAGGCTTTTTATTTGGTTTTGTTTCTGTTTTGTGTGTCATACCTTGTGATTCTCAGGGATTTCTACTGGCTCTGTACTCGGGGAGCACTCCTGGCTGGGATACGGTGTACCTGGGATCAGTCGGAGGTTGTCCTCCTGTAAGGCAGACGCCCTATCTGCTGTATTATTTCTCCTCTTTCAACCCCACTCCTTCGCTGTGGGAGTTGGATCACCTAACTGTGCTCGGATTTTTTCAGGGCTCATTTCTGGTGGCTTCAGGGGACCCCACCAGGGTGGGGTGCTGGGGATCAAACCCCAGTCCCTGTCATGCAAGGCCATGTGTCTTACTTGCAGGTTCTCGCTCCATAGGCCCCTTCTGTGTGTTCTGAATGCATTTAGCCCATTGAACTATATCTGATCTTGTAATAGGGATTCTAGAGGAGACAGAGAGAGGACCTAATTTGCATTAGTTAAATATAATCAGAGTCATCTTTCTCTCAGGAAATTAAGTAGGAGTTCCTCTTGCTTATTAATTTTAAGAGCTATTAATTTAAAACTCCTGTTAAAAATTAGGACATGCTAGATTTATATAACTTTTATTTGCAGGAGGTGGTAGGGAGGGGGTGGGTCTGAAGTGAGTTCCCTTTAAGGTATTTCCAGAAGCAGAGAGTTTCCTCCACTCTGCAGACAAATATATGAGGGTAACATCAGAAAGGATGATACTTTGAAAATAAAGTGCCTGAGGTGAGGTATGAAATGAGTCATAGTAGAGTCGAGATTGTCACAGTGCTGGGTGTGCTGTTCAGACAAGCTTATAAGTGTATTGTAGAACTTGCCCCAGTTTCCAAGAGGAAAGAGTTAAGATAAAAGCATCAAGGTAGGTGAGACAATTGAGTGCTAATTATTTCCTCATTCCCCTCATTCCAGATGTTTAGAGAAAATACAGTGTTGTGCCCCCCCATATGTTGGGCATAGGGGAAGATAACTCAAAGGACTGATGCACATTCTTTGCATATAGAATTCCTCAACTCAGTTGCCAGTGCTGCGCTATCGAACTATTTTGCTTTTAATTTTAGGCTGAACATGGCTTGGTACTCAGGGGTCACTCACTGTGGTGCTTCAGGGGGACCAGGAATCAAACCCAGAAGCAAGTAAGGCCAAGTGCTCTACCACTGGGCCACATTCCTGGTCCCCCAAGATTGCTTTAAATAAATCCTTAGAAATATAATTTCTTTACTTTTTGGGCCATATCTGGTGGTGCTCAGAGCTGCTTATTCCTGATGGTGTTTGGGGGACCATATGCAATGCCAGGAATTCAAGTTGGCCGCAGGCAAAGAAAAAAAGACTGTGTATTCTCCCCAGCCTGACAAAAAGTTTCTACTAAATTGTGGCTTGATTTTTTTCCCCCCCCTCTGTATATAAAGAGCAGTTGGGCGGACATGGGTTTTATAATAAAGTCCATGTTTAGCTCTTTTTTTGTATGCATCATGAGATTGTGTCACTTACCTTTTGCAGCTAAGCTTGTTTTAGTTTTACCATAATGTTATTAGGATTATTAAATTAGATAATGGCAAACCAGAAGGTTTGTTCTTTTTTTTAGTTAAAAAGATGATCAGATTATCAAATATTCAGGAAATGTGAAGTGTCTGACAAAGCCTGCAGAATACCACTCAGTGTACTTCCCCCCCCCATAGATAAGGGCAATTAGGATTGCCACCATTGGGAGATTACTGTGGTGCTGGATTTTCTACAATATTTAGAAGAATCTCACTTCAAAGGACTTAGACCTTAAAAGTTTGCTTTTCGTGACCAGCAGTCTATATTTGCATTCTTTAATTGAGAGATTTTCTGTGAGGTTCTTAGTCTGTTTTAACATAGGATTTGTGTGAAACCAAGTAGTTGTGATTTCAGCCTCATAATAGCATCGAAAATATTGAGTGCTGAGGATTCAACATTTTTTGTACTTGATGTCCTAAACATCGTTCAGATTGAGTTTTTAAATAAAAAATTTTGTGCTTTAGATTTTAAGTAACCTGACCGCTGTCTCTAGGAACTGAAATACAGAAAGCTTGTGGTAATTCAACAAATTGGCATTTAGAATTGAATGTGGTTTTATAGTTCTGAAAATAAAACTGCTTTATTTTGGAGCTCATTGCACCGTATTTTACTTTGACCCTTTTTATAGCCTTGTTTTGTAAGCTATGCATTTATCCTGGGTATATGAATAATTCAAAGAAAAACTAAATACCGTGGAAGGACGGGGGGAGATAGGTCAAAGGACACCAACACATTAGCACCTCATGCCATGGTCAGGTTGAAACAACTGCATCCTGTGCCGACATCCATCAGGCCCACACTGCTGGACCGAGTATTGCTAGATGGCTAGTGGACTCCAGAACCCTCCACGTGCTAAGAGAGGTCCAAGAAGTGGGGAAACGGCTTGGAAGTTTATCTCGTAGCCTTGTCAGTACTGATTTTCCAGTTTCAGAGGAATATTTTATAAATCGTCAGTCAGATTGCTTCTAGAGTGCCTTGCTTTTCCTTAGCCTTCACCAGTATAACAATATGTAAAAGTTGTCCTTTCACCCAATAGTCTTGTCTTAAGAGAGCAATGATTAATTTATTTTTATTTTTGGCTTCTTGGCGATGCTCAGGGGTTACTCCTGGCTCTGCGCAGAGAAATTACTCTTGGCCATGCTCGGGGGACCATATAGGATGCTGGGGATTGAACCTGGGTCAGTCGCGTGCAAGCCCTTCCCACTGTATTATAGTACCAAGCTCCTGAGAACGATAATTTTGAAGTCTGAAGTCCCTTGATTAGACATGAAATATACCAGGATACAACGTAAATGAGAGTTTTGTTTGTTTGGTTGGATTTTTTCTTTTTTTTGGTTAGGGGACTTAATGGCCTCTCCCTTCTACATTTGGCCAACAGAGCCAGTTGTTTCAGTGCTGAGGTCTAACTATACGTGACTGCTTGGGGCTCAGAGCTATTAGGAGCCACCAGGGTCATATTTACTGGTGCTCAGGGAAGCCATCTGGTGCTGTGAAATGGGTTCACTGTTGGTTTCCTGCCCTGGTCAGATATGTGCCCCTGACTACTGAAGCTATCTTTCCAGCAGAGATTTTAGAATTGTACTGGACACACGGGAGCAAGTAGGGTGCTGCCTTGTATCAGCCAACCCAGGTTTGGTCTCTGGCACCACATCGATCCCTGAGTGTTGCCAGACATGATTACTGAGTGTAGATCCAGGAGTATGCCTGGGCACTGCCATTTTTGTTCCCAAACACTCCACACCCCCCAAAAGGAGAAGAAAGCATTTTTTTAATTAAAAACATTCATTGTCAGTTCTGTAAAATCTTCTCACTTGATCACTTGACATCCTGTTACTCATTGATTTGCTCGAGCGGGCTCCAGTAATGTCTCCACCCGTCCCTGTCACGTGTTAGTATAGCCCAATGGTGTCTGCTCCTTCTAGGAACACAAGTTCCAAACTGATCGCTCAGGGTCTTGACGAAGCAGTCTGACCATCTCTTAGGTGGACGGCCACACGATCTTTTGACGTCCCATGAAATCCAGTTGGTAATGGCTCTAGTCCAGCGGTTGTCTCCAAATCGCATTACATGTCCAGCCCATCTGATTTTCGATGCCTTGGCAAACAAGACAGTGTCCCTGATTCTTGATCGTCTACAGAGGTCAGAACTCCGGATTCTTTCTCTTATTTGAGTGAAGCATGATAATCCAAGCATAGCTCTTTCGATTCCTCTTTGGGAGACCCGAATAGCGTTCTCATCCTGTTTGCGTAGGGCCCAGGTCTCTGAGGCATATGTTAATGCAGGAAGAACAGTGGAATCGAAGAGATGTGCTTGGAGCTGGAGGTTCTTCTTCCTCTTAGTTATCTCTTGGACGCTCTTGAAGGCGTTCCAAGCCGCTCTCTTCCTCCTGCGCAACTCGGGTGCCAGGTCATTCGTCATGTTGACTTTTTTTTTTTTTTTTTTTTTTTTTCCCCCTTTATTTTATTTTATTTTTTTTAAAGTTGTAGATTTACAATTTTTTGTGCTTTGGTTTCAATTATACAATGATCAGATACCCATCCCTCCACCAGTGCCCATTTTCCACCACCATGGGTAATATCCCTCCCACCCCCATCCCCCCATCCCCCCGTCTCTGTGGCAGGGCAATCCCCTGTGTTCTCTCTCTCCTTTCGGGTGTTGTGGTCTGCAAAAGAGGCATTGAGTGGCAAACATGTTCAGTCCATAGTCTACTTTCGACATGCATCTCCCCTCCTGGGAGGATCCTCCAAACATCCTTTATTTGGTGCTCCCTTCTCTATCTGAACTGCCCTTTCCTCTAGGATACCCGGCTGGCCTCTAAGTTATGGAGTAATCCTCCTGGTGCTGATCTCAGCTATTCTTGGGTATTAATCTCATACTTTGTTACTTTATATCCCCCAGATGAATGCAATCTTTCTATGTCTATCCCTCTCTTTCTGACTCATTTCGCTTAGCATGATACTTTCCATATTGTACCACTTGTATGTAAATTTCATGACTTCATCTTTTCTAAGAGCTACATAGTACTCCATTGTGTAGATGTACCAAAGTTTCTTTAACCAGTCATCTGTTCTTGGGCATTCAGGTTTCTTCCAGTTTCTGGCTATTGTAAAGAGGGCTGCAATGAACAAACAAGTGCAGATGTCACTTCGACTATACATTTTTGCCTCTCTGGGATATATTCCCAGGAGTGGTATTGCTGGGTCAAATGGGAGCTCAATTTCTAATTTTTTGAGAATCGTCCATACTGTTTTCCAGAAGGGCTGAACCAGTGGACATTCCCACCAACAGTGAAGGAGTGTCCCTTTCTCGCCACATCCACGCCAGCATCGGTTGCTTTTGTTCTTTTGAATTTGGGCCAGTCTCTGAGGTGTGAGATGGTATCTCATTGTGGTTTTGATCTGCATCTCCCTGATGATTAATGATGTAGAGCATTTTCTCATGTGCTTTTTTGCCATTCGGATTTCTTCTTTGAGAAAGTTTCTGTTCATTTCATTGCCCCATTTTTGGATGGGGTTGGATGTTTTCTTCTTGTGGAGTTTAACCAGTATTTTGTATATCCTGGATATCAACCCCTTGTCAGATGTGTATTCGGTGAATATCCTTTCCCATTCTGTAGACTGTCTTTGTATTTTGGTCACTGTTTCTTTGGAGGTGCAGAAGCTTCTTAGTTTAAGATAGTCCCATTTATCTATCTCTGTTTTCACTTGCTCGGCCAGTGGCGTGGCATCTTTGAAGATACCATTAGCTTCAATGTCATGGAGGGACGAGACAGGGATGCCCACTCTCTCCACTGCTGTTCAATATAGTACTGGAAGTACTTGCAATAGCGATTAGGCAGGAAAAAGATATTAAGGGCACTCAGGTAGGAAAGGAAGAAATCAAGCTCTCACTATTCGCAGATGATATGATACTCTACTTAGAGAACCCAATAACTTCCACCAAAAAACTCTTAGAAACAATAGACTCGTATAGTAAAGTTGCAGGTTATAAAATCAATACCCAAAAGTCCATGGCTTTCCTATACGCGAACAGTGAGAGAGAAGAAAGCAACATGAAAAAAACAATCCCATTCACAATTGTGCCCCAGAAAATCAAATACCTAGGAATCAGCTTAACTAAGGAAGTAAAGGACCTGTACAAAGAAAACTACAAAACGCTACTTCAGGAAATAAAAGAGGACATGAGGAAATGGAAAGATATCCCCTGCTCATGGGTCGGGAGACTTAACATTGTCAAAATGGCAATACTACCGAAAGCATTGTATAAATTCAATGCAATCCCTATAAGGATACCCATGACATTCTTCAAAGAAATGGAGCAAACACTCTTGAAATTTATATGGAACAATAAGCCCCCACGAATAGCTAAAGCAATTCTTGGGAAAAAGAAAATGGGAGGAATCAACCTCCCGAACTTCAAATTGTACTACAAAGCAGTAATAATTAAAACAGCATGGTACTGGAACAAAGGCAGAACTGCAGACCAATGGAACAGGATTGAATACACTGACATCTCTCCTCAATCATATGGTCATCTAATCTTTGATAAAGGTGCAAGTAATGTGAAGTGGAGTAAGGAAAGCCTCTTTAATAAATTGTGTTGGCATCACTGGACGGCTACATGCAAAAAAATAGGCTCAGAACTCTGCCTAACACCATGTACAAAAGTAAGATCAAAATGGATTAAAGACCTCAACATCAGACCAGAAACCATAAGGTACATGTTGACTTCTTGACCTAGGTACACATAACTGTTGCATTCGGGGATGTTCGTTCCGTTGAGAGCGAGTGGAATGTCAGGACTGTTTCTCATAAGCATTGTCTTCATGAGATTCAGCTGTAGTCTGACCTTTCCACACTCACAGTCAAACTCGGCCAACATTTGTGCCGCTTGTCTAATGTTTGGTGTTATTAGAAGGATGTCATCAGTGAAGCGGAGGTGGTATAGTTGCCGACCATCTCTCTTCCCTCCCATTCCTTCCCATTCCGGTTGTCGCATGATGTTCTCGAGGGTGGCACTGAAGAGTTTCGGTGAAATGGTATCACCCATACCAATTCCAAACGAGATCGGACCACCGTATCCTTTGTGCAAAATTTTACTTCACAGAGCGGGGAGGAAGAGCTGCAAAGTTTAAGAAGAGAACTCCCAGAACGACCAAGATCAACTGGGAGCTCTTTGGCACTATTGTGCCAACATGGGAAGATGCCGTCGTTGAGAACATTGACAAGGAATACAATCGACTGGTTCAGCACCTCCGTGATTGTGTGAGGAATGCGCAGAGAGAGATAGCCACGAAAAGACTGTCTTCGAAAACTCTCGAGCTCATTCGCCAACGTGGCTTGGCGCAAGCCTCAGGTAACCGCAAGCGAACGTCCGAGCTCGCAAAGCAGTGCAGAGAAGAGATCAAGGAAGACCTCAAAGAGAGAAGAGCAGCAGCGCTGGCAGATGCGGCAGAAGCCACGAGAAGCATTCGCAAAGCCCGCTGGATATGCGCTGCTCTCCACCTCCCCCCAAAAGACCTTACAGTGATTACCCAGCTTAAAATACTATTTAAAAAAAGGGGGTTTTTTTGAGGCTGGGGAGATAGTACAATGGGTAACATGTTTACCTTGCACACAGCTGACCCAGATTAGATCTGTGGCATTGTATCTGTGCCCTGCCTGGAGTGATAATTGAGCACAGTGCCTGGAGTAAGCCTTGAGCACAGCCAGGGGACTCCCTCCTTGCCCCTACCTAACCAGAATTCTCTTAGTACTCTCGGGATGTATTCTGTTATAGAGTACCTGTCTCACATGTGTGAATCTTACGAGTTCAATCCCAGGCCCTGGAGGAATAATTCTTTCTGTAATTGGTCTATTACTTTTCTCCACACTTATCCTTTTTAATTCCTGACCCCAAACTCCCATTTAAATTTAGTATTAAATTCCCCTTTTCTCCACCCCTCTTAAGCTTTAGATCATCCAATATAATTTAATCCTTCATGGCATTTGTTATGTATAAGTAGGATATCTTTCAGAACTGCAGCCTGTTCTGGGCAGGAGTCCTGTTCTGACCTGGTTTTGTGTTTCTACCCCAACAGAATCTAGTATTTGATAGTTAAATTTGTGCTTAGTTTGTAGAGGGTGATTTGAGGTTATGCTCAAGACTCTTACCTCTTTCTGGGAAACTTGGTATGTGTTTTGAATTTTGATTTTTTTTTCAATCTATACATGTCTTAAATGAGTAATTTTTTTGAGCATAAAGTATGTAGTAAACAAAGTAATAGTGTTATTTGAAGGCATATGAGATAGGTTATTTGAAAATTGGGGGAATAACTTGATCCTTGGTAGACATTTGGTAATTTTAGATGAAAGCATTGTTTACAACTTTGTTTTTGTTTCCATTATTGTTTATGATTTTGTAAATTAAAGCATAACAGGTTATCTTAGGTTGAGAAAATAAGCTCAAAGGGCCGGAGAAGCACGGTTTGCATATGGGAGCCCTTGGTTCAATTCCTGCCGCTGAAATGGTCCCACCAGTGCTAGTACATCCGCTCCCCCTCTCCAAAGAAAGAAAAGAGAACAGTTCTTGTATCTGCCATCTCATTTATTTGTTTTGAGTCATCTTATATCATGTTTTAACTATTCTGTGGTTTTATGAGAAATTTTGTTTTGGGGGCACGCCCACCCATGCTCAGGGCTTACTCCTGGCTCTGCATTCAGGGATCTCTCCTGGTGGGCTTAGGGGACCACTTAGGGGCGGGAGGAGGAATTTTCCCAAGTGATGCTCAGTAGGCCCACCGGTCCAGTGACAGTTTTTGGCCAGCTGGGCTTGTCAGTTCAGTACAAGAGTCCAAGGATGTGGTGTTAGACTTTATAGTATCAGGGATACTCTCACCCCCACTCCCCTCCTACACACACACACACACACACACACACACACACACACATACACACAGGCCTCTAGAGCCACACCTAGTGGTGCTCAGGGGTATTTGGAGTCAAACCCCAGGTCTGGCATGCACCCCAACTCCTGAAATATCTCTTGGTCCCAGTACTGTTGCACTTAAAGCTGTGTTAAAATAATTTTAAATCGAACCAGTAGTTCACAAACCTTAATTGTCAACTACAGTTATATTTAGTTTAGAATTGAGGAATTTTTATAGTTTTTAGAGTTTTTTAAAGAAGGTTTAAGTTAAAAATACATTTAGTTTAAAATATAATTAAATATGTAGGTACAATTCATCAAATCATCTGGTCACTTCATAAACAAGTCACTTTTCATTGTCTTTTGGTTTGTCTTTGATGTCAGGGACGAGGAGCTAAAAACCGTAGCCTCACACATTCTAGGCACTAGCTTTATCGCCGAAGTCTGACCTGGTCCAAGAAATAATAGTTTACAGATGTAGGTTGGGGGGCTGGCGCTCTAGTACAGTGAATGGGGTACTTGCCTTGCACACGACGGATCTGAGTTTGATTCCTAGCACTGCATGTGGCTCGCCATGCAAAGCCAAGGAGTAAGCCCGAGCACTGCCGAGCGTAGCCCCAAAACAAAACATAAAATCAAAAAATAAGACATACTCTTGGGGCCAGAGAGATCATATAATGCATTGAGTGATATCTATTCCCGACTCTCACCAGGAGTGATCCCTGAGCACCGCCAGGTGTGGCAAAAAAATAAAATACGCATGTACTCTTACTTTTTGACAGCTTACACGCTCTAGGAAGATTGCTGTCCATAGTAGACAAATAATACTTACATTTCAACACTATAGGAGCTGAAGAGATAGAAAGGTACTTGCCTTGCATACAGTCAACCGTGGTTTGATCCTTAGCACTACATGTGGTCACCTGAGCACTGCCAGGAGTGTTTCCTTAGACAAGCCAGGAGTAAGCCCGGGCACAGTTCGGGGGCACTCGCACAAACGCAGACTTGCTACCACAGATTTACAGATGGCCGAGACATGGGGTGGGAAGATGTTCAACAGTTGGCATTAGATAATTGCAAGTTCAAACAGTGAAATATGATCACGTGCCTACAAGAACAGAGAAAACTCTAAAGATACCTAGTGTGAGTCGGAATATGGAGCCGCAGGAGGTGTCCTTTGATAGTGGAACGGCAAAGGCATCGCTGCTAAGTTTTGAAGTTTCTTACAGAATTGAATATTCTCTTACCACAGAGCACAACAGTCATGCTTCTTGATATTTATTTACCAAAATGAGTTCCAAACCGAGGTCTACACGGAACCTGTGCATTGATGTTTGTAAAAGCTCTATGAATAATCGCGTCGCTTATTTTTTTTAAAAGCCAACAAGCCACAAAAAAGACACGGAAGTAACTGTTGTTGGTATTTCTAAATGATTAAATCCAATCCCAATATGTTAAAAGTTGCCTGTTCCAACTGTATGACATATGCAAAACCATGGAAATAGAAAAGGATCAACGACGAGGGCATGTAGAATAGATCCAAATAGAATATACAATGCCAAGAGTTAATTCTAATGTAAATTTTGAACTTATCATGTGTTATTGATTTATATCAAATGATTTGTTTTTGTTTTACTGTTTAATGGGGGAGGATGAGGGAAGTTATACATATGTGGGAGTGGAAAGTATTTGGCAACTTTGTGAATTTTCTGTTCGGTGCAACTGCTCAAATTGTCATATATATACTTATATATATTATTATTATTATTTTTGCTATGCCAGAAATCAAAGCCAGGGTCTCACACAATCATGGCAAGTGGGCTACCACCGAACCTACATCTCTGGGTTCATAAAGTTTATTTAAATAAAATAAATGGTAACCATAAGTTTGGTTACCACACTTAGGATGAGGAGAAAGGGGCCATACTATTCATTTTTAGTACTATCAGTATCTTTGGGGGAGGAGCACACCTGGTGATACTCGGGGCTTCTCCTGGCTTTGCACTCAGCAACTGCTCCTGGCGGTGCTTGGAGGACCATGCGGAATGTCAGGGATCAAGCCCTGTTGTCTACGTGCAAGAGAAGCGCTACCTGCTGAACTTTTGCTCCAGCCTCTGTCAGTATCTTTTATACTTAGTGTAGCAGTATAAGAACTTGCTGATAAGAACAAAAGTTATATGTGAGCATCAGTCAGTGCCAAGGGAAGGGATCTGGAATCCTGCAGAATCAGTACATCTGGCCTCAAGTATAATTACCCCAACCTTGCTAAACAGTTGAATAAAACCATATTGAGTGTCATGCAGGAATAACTGTTTTAGAGGTAACATAGCTACTGATACGTAGGTGACATAACCGAAGATTAATGCACAGTTTAGATTGACTTGGTGCTACCATTTTATGTTCTTTTCATCCCATTCATTGTTGATGCAAGTTGTTCCACCCAAATGTCTTTACAGCTACCACATAGTCCTTCTACCCAGATTTTGGGGGTGGGGGGGACGGGCGGGGGCACATCCAGCTTGCTCAGGGCTTACTCTTGGCTTTGTGCTTAGGAATCACTCCTGATGCTGCCCAGGGAACTATATGAAGTGCCAGGGATTGGTTCTGAGTCATCCACTTGCAAGCTAAGCACTAAACCCCAGTATCATCTCTCCAACGCAAATTAAATTAAGTCCTTTCTTTCTGTGAAATTACCTTTCTGGTAATCGGACAGCCGATTTTTGAGCCCTGAAAGCTACCTAGAGTATCAGCCTGACAAGCTACCCATGATGTATTCAGTATGCCAAACACAGTGACAACAAGTCTCACAATGGAGACCTTACTTAAGGGCCTGAAGGACAGTGCTACAGTGTTTTGTTTTGAGAACATACCCGGTGGTGCTTAGGACTGACTGACTCCTGATTCTGCCCTCTGATCATTCCTGCAGGCTTGGGGAAACTTATAGGGTTCAGGGGTTAAAACTATGAGCTGTGTGCAAGGTAAATGCCCTGCCTCAGTACTGTCTCTACTGCCCCTGGGCAGTGGAAATTATTACTATATTACTATTTTCCTAACTTGAACCAAAATCTATACATAATTTCTATATATTGCACCTTATTTTTTTTTTAAATTTTTTTTCCCTTTTGATCCTTTATTTCCCGTCTTTTTGCTTTTTGGGCCACACCCGGTAATGCTCAGGAGTTGCTTCTGTCTCTGCACTCAGGAATTACCCCTGGCAGTGCTCAGGGGACCATATGGGATGCTGGGAATCGAACCCGGGTTGGACACATACAAGGCAAATGCCTTACCCGCTGTGCTATTGCTCCAGCCCCTGCACCTTATTTTTTTAAGACATTTTTGTAAATCTTTTTTTTTTCATGGACTCACTTGAAAATTTGATTCAATCTGTAATAGTTCTTTTTTTCCTAAGAAACAAAACTTATTTATTGTTGTTATTATTTTTTATTTATTTTTTTAATGGACTACACCCAGCAGTGTTGAGGGTAGAGGTTAGTGGCTCCATGCATACCGGGCATTTCAACCCAGGGGTCCTGCCTGCAAAGCATATACTCGGACCCTTTAAACTGTATGCCTTCCAGCTCTCAGCTGTCATTCACACTCCCCCCCCCCTTATTTTTTCTTTTTAGTCACCACCCAGGACTCTGCTCAAGGATCACACCTGGAGAGGCTTTGTGGGTCATATTTAGTGCTGGGGGATGAAACTTGGGTTAGCTGTGCAAGGCAAGTATATTGGTTTTGGGGCTACATCTGGTGGTACTTAGAAATTATTCTGGCTCTGGACAGGGATTACTCTTGGTAGGTTCAGGGGATCGATCACATAGGGTGCTGGGGATCCAACCTAGGTCAACTGCCTCTGTAGGGCAAACACCCTCTCCCCAGTCCTGTTTCTCAGATTTTTTGTTTGGTTTTGTCACGATTTGAGGCTTCACCTGGTAATGCTCTGGGTCTGATCCTGGCTCCGCACTCAGGAATCTCCTGGTGATGCTCTGGGGACCATATACTATTCTGGGGGTAGAGTTCAGGTTGGCCATGTGCAAGGCAAGTGCTTTATCTGCTGTAATATTTTAAATAATTTAAAAAGACTGTCTAGAATTAACTCTGTTGCCTTTTTTTTTTTTTTGGTTTTTTGTTTTGCTTTGTTTGGTTTTTAATTTGGGGATAACACCTGGTCGTGCTGAGGGGTTACTCCTTGCTCTCCTGGTGGTGCTCTGGGGATCATATGGGATCTGGGGTTCGAACCCCCCCCCTCCTCCGCCACCCCCGCCGCCGCCCCCCCTCTCCCCCCCCAGCAGCCACAGCCAGAGGAGACTTTGGGGAAAACCTGCCTGAGTTCCGCCAGGCCGCCCGCCCACCTCAGTTTTAATTTATTAACACATAATCAAGACCTTTGGTTAACTATTGCCAAGGTTTCTAACCAATCCTTACATGACTTGATTATAGACAATCCTTTATTATACAAATCATCTGATTTTGTTTATATTCTCATGCCTTCTGAATAAGATGCCTTTAGTTTTCATTTAGAATGATCTCAGTATATTTGGACAGAACATATTTGGGACAGTCATCGTTTGAATGTTCACATCACAGGAGATTTTTAGCATACACTGAATTTCTGTTTCGCTTCATCTTTGTAACATCCATACTCTCTGAGACAGTGCTTAACATGTTTGAGATATTCCAGTGAATATTTCTAGAATGAATGAAACTCCCTAATCCTTTTTTACATCAAAAGCTGCCAAGCAAGTTTTGCCACATATTATACTAATGTGTGCCCATGAGGGACTGGGTGGGAGTGTGTGTTGCACCATACTTAACTGGTAGCTTTTTGGAGCCTAAATTGTAGATTTAACATTTACTCTTATTACATTTCATTACACAGCAGTAAATTATTTTGTTGTTATTTGGATAGATGTCTTTTGTTGGTTGTTGTTTGGTTTGGGGGCACATCTGGCAGTGCTCAGGACTTAGACTCCTGCCTCTGTGCTCAGGGGTCTCTCCTGGCAATGCACCAAAGGCCATATGTGGAACTTCAATCCAGGATCAGCTGCATTCAGTTCTCTCATCCTGGTTGAACGTCTTTGCCATATATAATACTGTATATATTATAGGTATACTTCACAAATACTTGATAACTGAGTGAATATTTAATGACTAATAACATGTAGTTACTGAATCATTAATTTGAATATATTTTTCTAAATATACCAAAAGTATCTCGCCCGGACAGCAGAGCCTGGCAAGCTCCTCGTGGTGTATTCTATCTGCCACAAATAGTAACAGTAATGGGTCTCATTCCCCTGACCCTGAAAGAGCATTGGGGAGGATAAGTCAGGAGAGGCTGCTAAAATCTCAATGCTGGGATGAATGGAGACGTTACTGGCACCCGCTCAAGCAAATCGATGGACAATGGGACCACAGTGATACAGTGATAGTGATATTTTTCTAAAACTGGGACCTTCTATTATAACATAGAATAAACTTTTTAGATGGTAAAAATCATATAGGCCAGAGAGAAAGAGAGCTCATTTGTAGAACACATTCTGTCAGCATGCCGTGAGTTTGATCATTGGTCATGCATATTCTTCCTTTACCTTCCAGTACTGCTAAATGCTGCCCTAGACACCACTGAGTGACCATATTACTGGGGTTTGGGGTATTCTCCCTGGCATGAAGCCAAGACTCAGCACTGAGCCATCAAGCTCTTCTCCCCTAGCCAAGCATCTCTGTGAATATTTGTAGAAAGAATGAAATTTCCTCACCCCTCCCCCAGAGTGTCACAGGTTTGGCCTTTAGTCTCTCCCCCTCCCCGACTGCTATAATTGGCATGATTTAAGAAAAAAAAAACCAACTATAATTTTGGGCTGTCACCTGCCTTTACCACTGTCTTAATTAATAGTTTATCACTTGATCACTTGATCCCCCGTTATTCATTGATTTACTCTAGCGGTTGCCAGTAACGTCTCCATTCATCCCTGTTGCATGCTAGCGTAGCCCAATGGCATCTGCTCGTACTAGGAACATGCAACCTCAAACCGATTATTCAGGGTCTTGACGAAGAAGGCTGACCATCTTGTAGGTGGGCATTCACGTGATCTTTTGACGTCCCGTGGAATCCAGTCAGTAATGGCTCTAGTCCAGCGGTCGTCTCTAAATCTCATTACGTGACCAGTTCATCTGATTTTTGATGCTTGGTAAATGAGACAGTGTCCCTGATTCTTGAGCGTTGACGGAGATCGGATCTCTGGATTCTATCTCTCATTTGAATGAAGCGTGATACTCCAAGCATAGTTCTTTCGATTCCTCTTCGGGAGACCCGAATAGCATTCTCATCCTGTTTTCATAGGGCCCAGGTCTCTGAGGCATATGTTAATGCAGGAAGAACAGTGGAATCGAAGAGATGTGCTCGGAGCTGGAGGTACTTTGTCCTCTTAGTTATTTCTTCAGCGCTCCTGAAGGCATTCCAAGCCGCTCTCTTCCTCAGGCGTAACTCAGGAGCCAGGTCATTCATCATGTTGATTTCTCGACCTAAGTATATATAACTGTTGCATAGTTTATATGACTTGGTATTTTCTTGCTGCAGCACAGGCAGTTTTAATCAAATTTAAGATCTTTTGTTAAGTATTGACTACACATCTTGTCTCTTCACATCTTGAGGTACTTCCTTTTCACTCTTAATACTGTGAGTAGAAAGTAAAGAATATCAGTGACTGAAATTCTCATCTTTTTAAGCATCAAGGGGAAACTACCTTTTGATAGTATTGATAGAATTATTTGGGCCTTATTCCCTTTTTGAGAAGCTGCATTGCTGCTTTCTAAATCTACTTTAACTACTTGATAACTTTAGGAAGTCAAAACATTTTAAATTGTTATTTTGAATAAAAAATTTTCTTTTGTATCACAGTAGTGCTCAGGGAATATTCCTGGCTTAGTGCTCAGGGGTCACTTCTGGTGGGCTCGGAACTGTATATGGTGCTGGGGATTGATCCTGTATCAGCTATGAGTAAGGCAAGCATTGTACTTGCTGTACTATTGCTCTGGCCCATCATTTTGACTTATGAACCACATCAAGCATTGTTTGGAGACTAATCTTGGCTTGGTGCTTGGGGACAGTACAGTGTTGGGCGTGGGGGGGGGGGGTCAAATGCAGAAATCAGCACGGAAAGCATTGCTCCAGTCTTTTGTGCTATTTCCAAAGTTATCTTTAAGTATTTCAGCATATCACCAAACAGCTTTTTCTTCACTAACCCTCAAGTATTCGAATTTAATATTTTAGCATGTGGAAGCAAGAGTAATGTATAGCTGGTAGGACACTTGCCTTTCACACCCAGGTTCAATTCCCAGTACCACATATGGTCTCCAGAGCCATCAGAAGTGATCCCTGAGTATCGCCAGGTGTGGCCCAAAAACGAAAAAGAAAATTTTTTTGGTATGTGAAGTTAGTTCAGATAGCTCCCTCTCCCCCACCTCACCTGAAGAATGAGCAGTTTTCCAAAGTAAATTTTTGGTAGCGCTGTAGCACTGTCCTCCCGTTGTTTATCAATTTGCTTGAATGGACACTAGTAATGTCTCCATCGTGAGACTTGTTGTTACTGTTTTTGGCATATGCCACGGGAAGCTTGCCAGGCTTGCCCTGCAGGCGGGATACTCTCGGTAGCTTGCCAGGTTCTCTGGCAAGAGGGATGGAGGAATCGAACCCAGGATGGAAGAATTGAATCCTGGTCGGCCGCGTGCAAGGCAGACGCCCTTCCTGCTGTGCTATCACTCCTGTCAGTAAGAGTTTTTTTTTTTAATTTCTAAATACCTTATAATTATCACAGTGTTTTAAACTTCCTTGTCATAGATTATTTCTGTTGTCTTGAGCAGTTATGAACTGCATCTATTGCAGACTTCGTTGTTTATTCCGCTCACTTCAGCAGCCAGCTGTTCCTTATTTCTCCGTCTCCTCAGGCATCCATATTCCTCTAGACAAAATAATACTAAATATAGGTCAGTTATAGTGACATCTTAGTGTTCAAGTGAAATCATCGCAGTTCCCACTTCAAATCAAAGCTGGAATAATTAAATTTAGTAAGGGAAAGCATTTTTTGTGGAATTCTTATTAGGAGAAAAACTATCCCTCTTGCACCAGAAGTGTTGCCAAGTTATAGAAGGAAAAGTTCTTTAAAGGAAATGAAGAAGTGCTACTCTGGAGGCCTGCGAGATAGTATAGGAGGCACTTCAGTTGCAGTGCATGAGGCCGACCCTGTTTAAATCCACAACACCACATTTATTCCCCTAAACACTGCCAGAAGTACTCCTGAGCATATAGCCAGAAATAGGAATAGACCTCCAAAGTGATCCATCTGTCTTCCCTACCTCCCCTTCAGGGAAAAAAATGAAAATACTACGTCAGTGACCCATGACTGAGAAGAAAAATAGGGTTGTTGTACAGGGTGAAGGCACTTACCTTGCGCTTGTCTGGCCCTGGTTTGGACCTTGATACTGCATATGTCCCCTGAGCACAGAACCAGGAGTTAAACTACAAAATAACTGACACACTGTCACTGTCCTCCCGTTGTTCATCAGTTTGCTTGAGCGGGCCCAGTAACGTCTCCATTTTTTTTTTTTTGAGACTTGTTGTTACTGTGTTTGGCATATTGAGTACGTCACGGGAAGCTTGCCAGGCTTTGCCATGCGGGCGAGGTACTCTCAGTAGCTTGCCGGGCTCTCCGAGGGGCAGAGGAATCGAACCCAGCTCGGCAGGGCTGGCTGCGCAAGGCAAATACCCTGCCGCTGTGCTTTTGCTCCAGCCCGACTGACACCCTGTCCCAACCAAAACTAAAAGACAGTAAAACAACAGTATTATTCATATGCAATAAATTTTAGTGCATATGAAATTAGGTCAAAATGGGCCTTCTTTTTTTTTACTTGTGACCACTTTACACTTGAAACATTTTTTGCAACCCATGGTATATTGGTATATATCAAGCTCATATGCAAGTCAAATAGTCATTCACCAATAGTAAATCTCTGGCTCTTAGGTACGTGGTTTTTTTGCATAAATGGCTTTATAATTTGGACTTGAAAGATACAGTCTAGGGATTAAGGCACGAGCGATAGCACAGCGGGTAAGGCTTGCCTTGCACGCCGCCACCCCAGGTTCGATTCCTCCGACCCTCTTGGAGAGCCCAGCAAGCTCCCGAGAGTATCCTGCCCTCACGGCAGAGCTTGGCAAGCTCCCCGTGGCGTATTCGATATGCCAAAAGCAGTAACAAGAAGTCTCACAATGGAGACGTTACTGGTGCCCGTTCGAGCAAATCAATGGACAGTGGGAGGATAGTGCTACAGTGCTACCCTTCACTTGACTCACCCAGTTTTATTCCAGGCCTGACATCTGATCTCTGGAGCATGACCAGGAGTGAGCACAGAAACAGGAATAATCCCCGCATGAGCTTCACTGGATGTGGCCCAAAAACAAGCAGCAAAAGTCATTTTTCTGATGTATAAAGGGAAAGTATCAAGTAATCAGTGCTAGAGAGAGCCCAAAGAACTGGCATGCATGCTTTGCATGTGGGAGACCAGTTTTGATTTCTGGAACTTGATGATCTCTTAAGCAGTACTAGGTGTGGCACAAAAAATGGAAACTATATATGAAAGCAGGGGAAACTAAGTTCACCAAGAAGCATTATCACAGTATTACTGACTTTTGAGGTGTCTGCCTCTGAAGAACTACTGCTTTCAGTAATCCTAGAAGAATTATGGGGACTAGAGTGGTAGTATAAGCATGATTCAATTCCATGGAGGGCATGATCTCCCCAAGCCACACAGGAATTGATCCTGAGAAATGAACTGAGAGTAGCCTATAAGTACAGCCACGTGTGACCCCAAATAACAAATAAGAAAAAAACGCATAACTTATAAATAAATATAAATACTTCCTTTAATGATTAAATGCAAATGACTGTCCTAATTTCAGTATGAAATACTGTTTAGAAGAAAGTAAAGAACAGAGAAATAATGAAGGGCTGGAGTGTATTCCTAGCACATGAATGTCCCAGGCTTGATTCCCACCATCTTATGGTCCCCCGAACAATTCTGGGATAACCCTGTTGGTCCTGACGCAGCTGGGCCCAGGCATCACCAGGCCACACATCATCAACTGTGATCCCCTGTCATTCCTAAACTCTGCTTCCAAAGACATCCCCCACATCCCCAATAGGTGAACATTTAGAACCAGATATAGTTCGAAATTATTGATATCATAATTGAAAAAATGTTCATCTTAATAGTGCATACCTATTAAGTTGTAGAGGGGGAAAATAGTTATTTTCAAGTTGTTATTATTATTAAGATGTCTGTGCTGTGGTAGATCTTTGGTTGCCTTTTCTTTTGCTGTCAAAGGGCCAGAAATAGTACTTGGCTCTTTAATAATTCGTGGCCCGTAGATAGTAAATGGTATCTCATATTGATTGAATGAGTGTGTGAACTGTCATTATAAACACATTTCAGTATGTGTGTTGCATACTTGATTGTTTTGTTTGGGGCCATATCAAACTCAGTGAGTGATCAGAGGTCACTCATTACTCAGGGTTCACTCCTTGTGTAGGTTTGGGAACCACGTCAGTCTCACACCCAGGATCCTTGACTGCAAACCAGATACTCCTGCTCATTAGGCTACCCTTTGGCCCAGGAAAGAAACTGTAGGTTCCTATCATGAGGAGATTGTTATAGAAAACTCTAGTTCGCTTTCATATAAGGCGGTGTCAAACCGATCATGTTTGGGGGCTGAAGAGAGAACACAGATAGTACATGGGGGTGCTCTAATGGTCCCTTAAGCACTTCCAGGAGTACTCATTGAGCACAGAGACAAGCTCCCCAGAGCTTTCTGAACGCCATTGGGTGTGATCCAGAACCAAAACAATTCCCTGAAAAAATCTTAACTCTTGTTAGTAAACCGCCGTCTTTCCCTTCCTGTGTCTAAAATGTACATATAATGCTAGTTCATTGAATTTATACAGCTACTTTTAAAATCTGCTTACTTGGGGAAGTATACTTGTTTCAACCTTTATATTTATAAAGTTGATGGATTTACCTTTCTTGTTCCAAAACAAATGGAACCAAAATGTTTAACACTTTTTTTTTAATAGACTATAGAACTTAAAATTTGGGGGTGGTGTTTATAACGAAAGTTTAGATTGACCCAATAGTAGGGTACCTTTCACTTTCTGTAATAGTCACATGCGACACTAGTGTATTGGGCTAGGGAGAGATGCTAGGATGAATGCCATCTTGTGCTGGAGGTCCCCTGAACACCACCATAAGCCGACCTGCAAAGCACTGCACTGTGAGTGGCTCCTGTGTACCACTAGCTGTGGCTCACAAACTGGAAACTTAAAAACCTAAATCCATGTTCTGTTCAACTTGTCATCATGCAGTACTTTTGATAAGCCGTAATCGGTCTATAGATGACAAATCAAGTCCCTTACCAGATAAACAAGGTAACAGGATTGCTCAGTTTTACTGTTCAGGTTCTCACTGTCATTTGATTAAAGCGAAATAGAAACTTCATAGAAAAGATCCTGTGAACTAACAAAAAAGGTTTTATCTTTAAAAACCTATATTAATTCAGAATTTCAATAACTGCTTTGTCTCTTAAGAATAGAACTTCCAGCTCTGCGTAACAAGGGAAGATCAGGGTGTCTTTCCTCCCTTGTTACTCAGTAAGAGAAATTTACTTGGTTGACACTAAATTTTAACCTTAATTACAAATACAAGGCTCTTAAGTGTATATTAGAAGGAACAGATTTTCTTAGCATGGCCTAGTGTTGCTTTCCTTTCATAAGAGGCTCTGTTTGCTTTCTCACCTCTGTTGATTTATTCAGCTCGTAACCTAGAAACCATCTAAAAAGGAAGGAAGTCAGAGATGTGTATTTCTGGGCAGTAACTGAAGTAGTTTCCTCTTCCTCCTCTAACCTGGTTTAGAGGCCAGAAAAAAACCTTTCCTTCCCCCCAAGCCCCACAAACAACAACAATCACAAAATACAGCAGTAAGGAAAGAAAAATTAACAGTACTCCTTCACTTCCTAAAGACAGTAAGAAAGCTGTAAGCTACAAGAACCGTCAGCGTAAAAGACTGAAGGACTGCTCTTTTCAAAGTGGTGCTTTTTGCTTTTTGAAAGGTGAAATTACAAAGCCTTTAAGAACCCAAAAGAATCTAAGGAACCTAAGCAACTTATGCTCGATATCAAATGGTTTCTCTGTTGGTTTTGTTTGTACTAGAAATTCACTATAGAAAAAGGGCAATACGTTTTTTTAAATGTGAGGACTGAAAAGATGGTACAACAGGAAAGGTGCTTGCCTGGCTTGGACTAGCTTGGGTATGGTCCACAGCACCTCATAATTGTCTCCTAAGCCTGCCAGGAGTGATCCCTGAACAAAGAGATCCAGGAGTAGGCTTTGAGCACCAGCAGGTGGCCCCAAGCTAAACACCCCCCCCCCCCCAATTGAAGAGAGAACTCAAGGGCTGAGCACATGTTTGGGCTTTGGTTTGTGTTTTTTGGGTCTTTGCCAGGTGTGCTCAAGGCTTACTCCTAATCTGCACTCAGGTTTAGGGGACCATATGGAGTGCCAGGTATTGAACCCAGGTTGGCCGTGTGCAAGGCAAATGCCCTACTTGCTGTACTCAGTCCTGTCCCTGAGCGCATGTTTTGCATTATAGAGATCTCGGTTGAATCCTAGTCATTGTGTGACCCCCTGAGCACTGCTAGGACTGACACCGCCACCATCCCTCCCCGTCACAGACCACGAGTAGTAGCCCCTGATCACCACTGGGAATGCTGCCCAAATAAAACTTTTAGACCCAACTTAAATATTGTAAGATGTGTAGTTTTCAATTAATTGCACTTTTCTGCATCTTCATTTATATCGTCTTGACTTTAAAGTTATTACCATAGTGGGAGGAGGAACATGTGGTGGGGTGCTACCAGTTACATTGGTAACAGTGCCAAGAATTTACCATCATAGTCAGTATCACTCAGTGATATGTACAAGAGTTATAACTGGTCACAGGCATGCAAGCAAGCACTCATTCTGTGAGCAATGGCCCCTATGTTTTTTCATCAAAATAACAGAGAAACATTAAGATTCAACTATGATGAAATATGAAATAGTTACTAATATTTTTGTTGACGTTGACTAGTATTAGTAAGCATATTTTAATATTGTGATAAATTGTTGGCTATGAGCTGTTCTTTGTACTATTTGTTTCTGAGGAAATTGATAGAACCTGAAGGACAAAGAGGGTGTTTTTTTTAAAAATGTATGTATTTATTTTGAGCTCTATCTTGCGATACTCAGGGCTTATTCCCGACTGTGCTCAGGGATCCTTCCTGATGATGCTCAGGGGACCCTATGCTGTGCAAGGCAAGCAGTTATCTCCATGGTCCCAAGACAGCTGTTTTAGTTTTTGTGTTTTGTTTTTGTCAGGGACCACATCTGGCTGTGCTCAGGGCTTACTCTGTCTTTGTGCTGCAGATCATTCCTGGCAGTGCTCAGGTGACCATACGTGATGCCCAGAGATTGAACAGGTTTACTGCATATAAGGCAAATGCTTCGCTCACTACTCTCTCTGGTCCCAAGATAGCTGCTTTTAGTGCTCATTTTATATATAGTCAGGCACGAATTTGTTACACTCTGAGGTGAACCCTGTGAAGTATTAAGGTCATTCTTGGAAGAATTGTCAGTCATATTGCGGTGGTTATAAAATTTATTCAAAATGTGATGTAAGTAGTCGGAATGATAGTACAATGGGTAGGACTTACATGTTTACAGAGAACCCTTACTGGGTTCATCCTTTTAAAAAAAATTCATGTATAGTGTATATTCTCAGTTGAGACTAATCGCATTTCAGGTGCTCAGTTGACATGTGTTTAGTGACTGCTGGATGAGCCAGTTCAATTCTAGAGTTCAGAAAGAAATTAAGAACATACTAGGTAACCCAGAAAAAAAATTTTAGACTTTGAGATTACAGTTCTTTATGACAGGATTAATTTGGGGTTTTTTTCGGGGGGGGGGGGGGGAGGACCAGACTCTGCAGTGGTCAGGGGACCATATGTGGTGCCAGGGATCAAACCTTGGTCTGCTGCTTGCAAGACAAGTGCCCTTCTTGCTATTGCTCTGACCGTAGATCAAGATTTTTTTAATGTTTTTAAAAGAGAAACCTTCAGAATATTTTTTAAAAATCTGCTGAAATAAACTTTTTTACACGTATTTTTTGGTTTGCATTCGAGATCGGTGACGATGTCATTAAATTTCAAACTGTTGCTCTGTTAAACATGTAAAATTTTTCCGAGGACTTTTCTACATTGGTACATTTTGAAAGGAGAGCATAAGATCAAAAGTACTTTTCTTGAAAAATTCAGTGGGTAAAAGTGCGCTTCATTTTTCGCCAACTTGAGCAAGACGTGTCGCTTGTTTTCTGCATGCCTGGCCTGGGTAGATGTGGAAAGCAGAAACTTTCTATTTGCATTCGCCTTGCGAGGGAGACAGTCAACTCGGGCTCTCCGTCTCGCCGCCAGCCTGCCTTTGTCTGTTGTTAGGATCCTGAGCCAGCCTCTATGGCCGCGGCCAAATGAGTAATCGCCAGTAATGTGACTCGTGCTGGAAGTGACTCCATCAGCACCTGTGACGGGGATTAGTTACAGTTTACAGAGCACCGCCTCTTCCTTCTCTCGGTGCCCTCACGCTCGCTCCCATCTGGGCGTCTGCGCCGCGGGGCCGCCACGGCGCGTTTCCACGCAGGCGGCGGCGGGGAGCGCGCGCTCCGCGGACGGGTGGCTGCCGGCGCCGCTCCGAGCGCCGCGCGGTTATGTAAGCGACCTCGGCGGCCGGTGCTGACCCAGATCGAGGATGCGGTAGTGCCCGCCGCGGGCTTCCCGTCGCTGGGCCGCGCTGCCGATGACAAAGAGCGCGCTGTGAGCCTGCTCCCCGCGGGGCCGAGCCGGAGCCGGAGCCGGAGCGGGAGCCGGAGCCGGCAGGGACCGTCCTTGGCCGCGGGGGCCCGGGCGGGCTCAGCCGCCGCTGCGCGCGGGGCTCGGCTGCTGCCGACGCGGCGCCGACGCTGCCGGAGCTCCGGGGCCCGGTCGAGGCCCTTCGCCTGTGACTGTCGAGCGCTGGGGAGAGTTGGCCTGGGTCAGGGAGACGCACGGAACCCAGATGGAAGCAGCCGCGGAGCTCCTTGACCTTCGAGGCCGAGGGGTGGATTTCTGAGATTTAAAGACTCCTTGAAATTCTCGAACCAAGTACGGCTTGTGTTTTCCTGCTTCCTTAGCTCCTTTGTCTTAATTTACATTTGGTTTTGCTGCTCAACCTTTGGAATTAAGGTCATTGCCGGTGTAGGTCTGGTTTCAGTGTCATTGTTTTCAAGAATCTTTGGCTTTCATTTGTTGAGGAAGAGGTTTGTTTGGTAAGAAGGCTCGTCCTTAAACTGGCGTTTCAAGATCGAGTTGTTTTCGGGTGGGTTTTTCGCGTGGATGTTCTCGGCCAAGTGGGGATTTTGGAATTCTTGTTTCCTGCGGGCTTGTTCGTGGGGGGCTGTACTCCTGTCCCCACCCCCAGTTGTTTTCTCACAGCATCATGTTTTTCTGTAGAGCTGCTTGGGTGGGAGCGTGGACTTTGTTCTTCTCAGTCGCTCCTTTCCCCCCCCCCCCCACCCCTAAACCTTGACTTCCAAAATGTTCCTTATCTTCTTTGCTGGCCACTGTTTTCCTTTAGTAAAGATTTCATCAGTTCGTAGTTGATGAGCGTGCTTTTTCCTTTAACTTGGAGCAGAAATGCTCGGTGTTGACTGCTGATGGTTAGAAACTGCGGGCGTGAAGTCTGAGAGTGCTAAACGGTGAGGTTCAGCGTGGTTTGCTTGAGCAGCTGAGCTGTAGCCGAGCGCTGTGGCTGGTTTATTTTAAAAATGTTTCTTTTCGAGGCGGGCTCATCTGTTGGCCTCTTCCTCATGTGAATGGAATGCGGTGCAGCACGGAGCCCCAAACAGGATACAGTTGTTCTGAGCATTCTTCCTACCAGGCTGTGGCATGGCAGGGCCTAGCAGAAAGGCAGGACCTGGACCCAGCGGTTATTTTGGCTGCAACCTATTTTTAAAGTGTTGTTAACCCTGAAAGGGCCTTAGAAGAAGTCTTAACCCATTCGACTTTTTCTAAATTTCGATACTCTTTTTTTTTTTTCTTTAACTAGTGCCTTTCATTGACTTTTCAAGGCCTTTATCTATTGTTGATTCTTCTTAGGGCCATGTTCGGCTGACTTTCTTCTGATGGTAGCTCGCTGCTTCCCCTTAGGCTGTGGAAGTTCCTCATAGAATGATGTCTCTTTAAAGTATTGGAGTGCTTAGTTATGCATGAGTTCTACTTTCTTTACATTCCTGTGTATGTAGGCCCATACATACAGTATTTACAATAGATTCATCATCAAAGCTGTAGGACGCATTTTGCCTTAATATTTTTATCTCTAAGCTAACAGTATTTGCCTTTGAAATGTGTTCAGCGTGGAAACAAAAATAATAGTTACGTAGGCTACTTGCCACTCAAAAAAAATCAGGATATATTTTATTTTAACAAAGTGGCGTCTGAAGTGTTTCCATAAAGCAGGAACAGTCACACATTTTCAGTGTTATCATTCAGTGCATATTGAAACATTTTTTAAGAACTACTAATGTTTCTGTCAGTACTCGGTTAGAACACAGTGATAGTTTAAAATAAAATGCAAATGCCTGAGATTTCTAAGTCTAAATAAATTATAAGAAGCATTATATACTTTGTACTTTCATTTGTATGTAAGTATATATTAGGAATGGCATTATAAACTTTTTTTTTTTTTTCGGTATTTTGGTAGCCAGATTCCACTACTGACTTTTAGGTACTTTACAAATAGAAATCTTAGTTAATTTTAACCTAGAAATGAAATCTTTATCCTCCATAATTCTAATTTAAATTATGATAAACTGTCCTGTTGAAATTTACCCTTAGAACTCTGACCCCCCCCTCCCCCTCCCCCACTTTAAAAACAGTTCTGAGCGGTTCTCTTCACAAGAATGTTTTTCTTATTATAAAATGGCTAGGTCTCATAGGAAATGCAAACCACCTGTATTATTTGCGTAAGAAAGAAGCACTCAGACAGGGGTTTTACTTCTTTTTTTCAAACCTACTTAATTGAATTGTATCTTTAGCAACTTAGATAATACCTTTTGTGAACCTTTTTGTTAACCTTCACCAGCTGACCTGACATGGGACTGTTTGAAAAGAAGTAAGAGCGTTTGATAAAGTTCAAGGATTAAAAGTCCTCTTGAGAAGGTGCCAGTGTTTCTAGTTAACTAAACACAGAGTTTTAGTATGAAAAAATGCACATATTTTATGTCACACAATGGCAGACATTTTAACATCTAAAAGCGTTTTGGTTTCTTAGAAACTTTAATCATTTGTTACATTAAACAATAGGATTTTATGCAATGACAGTTTTAGAAATTGAGTCTTGGGTAAGTGGAAATTGTTAACTGGCAGTAGCAGCAATACACTCGAGTAGTTTGTATTTTGAAAATGTCATTACTTTCTCGCCCAAATAAAAAAGACAGTTACATAGTGCTGTCCTAGGTCATGAGGAGGGTGGATCTTCCTGCGATTATATTTTCTGATCGTGATACTGAAAATAAGTGGAGCTATCAGAATTTTCTCGTGTTCTTTCCATTTAGAAAAGATTTTTTAGTTTATGGTGTTGGATGGTATAAACTTTTCACAGATTCCATGATGAATAAAATTGAAGCTTTAAAAGTAATCTTTAAACAAAATTTTTCCCCAGCGTTTATTTGTGTGATGAGCAGGAGTTATTTTTCTTTAAAAAGTAGTAAGAGAAGGGGAAGCACAATGGTTTTGGGATCTCCAGAGGAGTTTTGCTGTCTTTGACTAGAGGTTTGGTTTATATCCAAATGGTCGAGCAAATTTTTTGCCCTGTAGCAAGAAAGATTTCTTGGATGAACTCGGTGGTTGTTGATTCCATTGACCAAATTTAGATTCTTTTATCATAAAGTCACTATATACTTTCAAGATGGTGGAATTTCATTTTCATTTCTAAGTTTTTGCAACAGTAATTATTGAATGTGACTCCCATTTGGAAGTGTGAGAGTAAAAAAATGTCTAAAGTGCTTTGATTTAATTCAGCTTCTTTTGCCTGTGTCGCTCCCACACCCTGCCCAGTCTAAGGAAAATTGTTTTGTTGATTTTGTTTTTGTTTTTAAATTAAAGAAGAGCCCTTGAAATGATCAGATGCTGATCAGATGCGGGCTGACTCCCCCAGGTCCCCCACATTTGTTTTTGGTGGTAGAACCCAGGGAGGGACTTGACGGAAAGGTGGGTTCATGTTGGTCCTCCAGACTTCTTTCTTTTCCTGCTCCCTTCCCCCATGCCTCTCACAGAAGCAGCTGGATTTTTATTTGTGCTTTGGGCTGGGGCGGGGGTGGTGGGGAACAGGGCGGAGTTTAAAGACCAGATGCATCCTGATCATTTGAAAGCCTTGATGTGGATAAACTAGGGGGAAAAACTATGCGTGTAAGTCATATCTACTAGATTTTATAAAGAAGAAAACATACGATGTTTTGCAAGAATTTTCTCTCTTACCCAGTTTACTTTTTCAGAAGCAACCTTTTTAAGTTTAGAAAATTTTATACACACATATTCTTGATTATTGTCCTTTATATGGACAGAGGCTTAACTAAGATTTTTTCTTATTCCTTATGAAATCTACTTCATTCCTGTATGATAGATATTAAATATTCTATTCTGGAATATTCTATTTTGAAAGCATTATTTTAGTCAATAGGAAAACTCCTAAACCGTTGTGACTGCAATACATTGTATTAATTACCATTACATTTCTTTTTTCATCTTACAGACTTTCAAACCCCTAGTTGAAAAGAGTATACCCAATTCAATCACTGCGGTAGAATTCCTTGTAGATAAACAACTGGATTTTTTAACCGAAGATAGTGCCTTTCAGCCCTACCAGGTAAGAGATTTTAGGTTGCTTTTAAAAAATTAATAATTCATTAAGCTTCACTTATATTCATGTATTATTGTTTCTACGATTTTTTATACATGCATTATTTTAAGTACTCATTTTAGCCAGCATTTAGATATGCAAGGAAACCAGTCCATCAGACAAATTTTGATTAGAGGATAAATGATGTATCTAATCAAGTGTGTACTGAGCACCTCTACGTAGTATTCTATTTCTGGGAATAAAAGTGAGCATATAATATAATTAGTCCTGGCCACTTAAGAAATTTTCATTATTATAAAATAACTGGTTAGATATTAGTATGAACTATCTTTGTCTCCAAGTCTAAAGGTCAAGAATTAGGTCAATTAGTGTAATTAAATAAGATTAGTACATAATGTATGCATGCATACCAGTATAGCATAATAGTAATTCGTTTTCTTAAAAGTTACTTTTCCTTGAGGTGTTCTTTGTTTTTGAATTTTAGTTTCCAAATGTTATAGTTAATTATAAATACATTTATCGTGTGGAGATGTGTGCTGCTTTTATATTTTAACCCATGTGAAGGAACTCATCAAAATTGTGTTAAATAATTGTGGATTTTTCTCTCCCAGTGAATTCTGTCAGTTTTTTCAGACATAAGTGAAATACATTTCACATATAAGTATCATTTCTGTATATTTGAAGTCCATATTGAATTAAGTTGCATACTTTCGTATAGTTGAAATACTTTATATAATTGCACTGAAAGTAAGGATGAGTAAAGTAAGTTTTGTTTCTACAATAAAACTAAAAGTCAGTGCTCATTTCATTTTTAGTATTGACTTTCAAAAATAAAATGTAAAGACTTTTCATGGAATGAACAAGGGCTTAAGTTAATGAACTGTAATTTGTTGTATATGGAGTTAAGATACTTAGGTAATTAAAGTACTTATGTGCTTCCACTGCATCTAGTAAAATTAGATGATAGTTCCGCCATGTAAATGTTATTTCTTACTGAAGTGTACACAGGTGTACTTTATTCTCTTTGCATTATTTTTCTATCAAATTACCTTGTCTGCATACTGATACTTTGGTTTTTTGTTTGCGATATTTACAAGCTAAAAAAAAAATCACAGCAAGTCCCAGTTTAATACTGGAAGTATTAGAGCATTTCCCTAGGGTTTTGTATTATTTGTTTTTACTTGTGAACTTGATTTAGTTTCCTATAAGTCATAGTTTAATTTTTTTTCAATCCCAACAGTGGGTTTAAAGAAAACCCTAACATTCTCTTCCAACTTGAATATTTTAATCTCTGTTGTTTTTGAATAGCATTCTGGAAGATTTTGCTTGGATTTGATTTAGAGAAGTGAAATCATTTTGTTGAAAGTATGTTTAAAAATAAACTCTTGCCAGGTGGCCCAAAACTCTCCAATGTGTTTATTAATATTAAAATAAGTAAAAGGTGTCCTAGCATTTTTATAATTGCTTTTTGTTCATTTTAAAACGCTTTTAGATTCTAGTAATATTTGTTTTTCCTCTTATGAAAGAAGCACAAGAAAGAGCTTTAAAGTCTTAACTGATATGGTGAATTTTATGATATTCTTGTTAGTAAGCCATTTATATTGCTCCTAGTTAGTAAAAGTAAGTTGACCTCTGTCCAAGAAAGGAGTTAGTATCTTCCAGAGGTGAAGTGATCTACTTGACATGTTAACTCTTATTAATAGTTAATTTCTCAGTTTGAAGGAATCAGGAGAAACTACTTGTTATTTGATTCTAGAATTTCTAAAAAATTTTAGACGTAATTGTTGGCTTATACTAGAGCTTTTTTCTGTGGTATTTTAAAATGAGATTTAAAAATATTTTCTTCCTTATGTTCAGTTGATTGAAAATTTCTTCCAGAAACCTAAGATGACTTATTCTCATTTTTTTTAGATAAATTTGTGGAGGACAGATATTTAGTAAGTAAAGCAAAAGTAGAATATAAATAATTGCAGTGAGTATCCCAGAGCATTTTTCCTCTAACCAGTTATCTAAGCACTATATTAAATTACTTAGATTCTACACAGGGCAGATGTAATTGGCACAGATTTTGTAAATAGTGCCTTGAAATATCTTAATTTTAGGATAATGTTATGGTGCATTAAGAGTCGTTCAGGAGAAGATTAAGCAAGTTTTAACAATGGTTTTCTTTAAATTTCATGGCAGTTTTTCTGAATCTCGGTGCTAATTGTTCTTTCTAGAATTCTGAAAGTGTGATAAGGAAAAAAGCTTTGGAAATGGTTTGTGTATCTTTGTCTTAAAATATGTGGTGTTTTGCTGTGAGTTCAGTTATTTAGTTAATTAATTTTGGGGGGGGGGTACCATCCAGCATCTTGGTCCTTGAATTTTTTGCATTTCACCCTATTCATATAGTTTTAAGTTCTTCAAGTAGTCTTTTTTTTTTTTAACATAGCAGTGATACAAAATACGAACAGGTGGTTAGGAAAAGGATGATTTGGAATGAATATAGATCATTTCACTTTTAGGTCACCAGTTTGACTTCTATTCTCATAAATAATGCCAGTGAATTGGATATCAGCTGTCATATGCTAAGTTCATTACCCTGGTGTGTGGTTTTTCTTTTTTATGTGATGTTGGTTGAAATTGGGGTGCCAGCCGTCATACAGATTTTATGTTTTAGAGTTTTTATTCCTCTCTTGATACTTAGGATCAAATATAGGGCTTTAGGGGCTGTCATTTAGCAATGATAGAGACAGTACAGTGAGACAGTGTGCTTGCTTTGCCTACTGACAACCAAAGTTCAGTCTCTTTCACCCTCCTTGTATGGTCTCTTGAGCACTGATGTGACTCACAAACAAAAAAGAAAAGAAGCAAATATAAGGCTTTATACATGTAAGCTACCACTGAGCTGTTTCCCTGACCCAATTTTCAACATTTTAGAAAGAAAATTGATGGGGGAAAAATCAACATCTTAACTGAAAATAGAGCAGATGCATACGTAGGTCACTGACAGAATATACCATGATATTAATTCTTTACTTTCCTTCCCTGTACACACAAATGAGTTTCTGCTTCCTCCCTTTAGATTTTCTGATCATGCCTGGCTACAATAAACTTTCTTTGAAGTAGAGGGGGAAGGGAAAAGAGAGCAGGAAGTTGAAGGAAACTGTAGCTTCTTACTATGCCTTGTAACTGATTGAGAAGGAGAAGAAAACAAAATATATATATATATATATATATATATATATATATGCTAGGGATCAAACCCATGGGCCCTAATACATGCAAAGCTTGCTGTCTATAAATGGTTGGTTCTTAAAGATACTTTTTATAGCTTTGGAGTTTTTATGTATATATTTTTTCAATTAGTATGGGTTTTTTTGTAGTCTTGCTTTTTTGAAGGAGGCTTGCAAAAGGTTTTAAACTGCACAAAGATTTAAAGTTTTAAATCAGTAATATAAAACATTTTGATAATAAATATGAATACTCAACTTTTAACATGGTTTTGAAATCATCTTGCTCTAGATTTTGGCTTCCAGCCAGATACACACCTGCAATTTGCAGGTTGGTTGCTTCATAAAGGATATAGAAGAGATTATTTCTTACCTGAAAGTTGTACATGACTCATATCAATTAATCTGGGTTGGTCTAGCTTGTTAGTCCAGTATTTTCTAGGGATCACAATCCTCTTTGCTTTTAAATGTAATGGAGGGAGAATATAAAGGGTACTAGTTTAAACCCATTAGAGTCTTTACAAGAAACAAGAAAATGTACTTGTCTAAAATAATTTGGTTTTTATGTTTTTAAAATTCTGGGTCATAATGAGCTAGTCAGAGCTTGGAGGTAAGAGATGAATGGTAGTTTTCAGTATTGTGCTGTGGGTTTCTCCCACCCTTTTGGGGCTGGGGCACACCCAGCTGTGTTCAGGGCATACTCCTGGCTCTGTGCTTAAGGCTCCGTTCTGGTAGGGCTCAGGGGACCTTAGAGTGTGCTGAGGGTCAAACCAGGTCTGCAAGTGCCCTATTCTGTTGTACTCTCTGCTGTTACTATCTGATTGAAGGAAAAGGTGGAATCAGCCCCTACTAAGTTCTCCTAGTACATGTACCAAAGACTTCTTAAAATGCAAATTTCTCTTTTTTCTCTCTCTCTCTCTCCCCCAGATTTGTCTTTAAGGGGGCTGGCTTGCACCTAGTGGTGCTCAGGAGCTATTCCTGGTTCTGTTCAGAGACCATATGTGTCTGGAATTTGAACTGTATCCTTGAGATGCAAGATAAGCACCTTGATCCCTGTACTATCTTGCTGCTCAGAACAGTTCTTACATAGTTCTGTGTTTTCCTTTACCATGTAAGATGTTTACAGGTAGAGTTTTCCATGTTTAGATCCATTTAGCCCTCAGTGTTTCCAGCAGTGATTTATATAAATTTATTGGTATTTTCAGACTACCCATAATATAGTTGTAGCTGAGCATATCTGATTTACTGCAAGTAACTAAAATGATTTCCCAGTAGTTTAAGGAATGAGGTCTAGCAGAATTTTGTAATTACTCCTCTAAAATTTGTTAACTGTTCTAAGAAATTTGGAATTGTTTTATAATCAGGATTATAAACCCTAAGTGATATAAAATTTGTGCCTCAGCAAAAGTAGACAGCTGGTTGGTTGTTACTAATTCTGATGCTTTGTTTTTTAAATCGCACACAGGGGTGTTCAGGGCTTTCCTCTTGGCTTTGAGTTCTGTGAACCTGATGATGCTGTGTGTCCGACAGGGATCAGCAGTATAGAAGGCAAATAACTTAACTCCTCTCTATACGTGCTACCTCGCTGGCCCCTTAAATGTCATTTTTTTTCTTCTATTAAATATTTGACATAAATTGAGCCACTAACAAGTTAAAAAAAATCTTAGCTAAAATGTTTCCCCCAGGTACTATAAATATGATAATACTACTGCTGATTGCTGGGCTGGAGCGATGCCACAGCGAGTAGGGTGTTTGCCTTGCGTACAGCTGACCCAGGTTCAATTCTTCCTCCCCTCTCGGAGAGCCCGGCAAGCTACCAAGAGTATCATCTCCCCTGCACTGGCAAAGCCTGGCAAGCTCCCCGTGACATACTCGATATGCCAAACACAGTAACAACAAGTCTCAGTTACTGGGCCCTCTCTAGCAGATCAGTGAACGGTGGGAGGACAGTGCTACAGTGCTACTGCTGATGGTTAAACTCTTGTGTTACTTTGGCAGGTCGAGAAGAGTTCTTCAAACACCCCTCCCCCTTTTTCCTTTTGGGCTCTACCTGGCTCTGAGGCCCTGCTCAGGGCTTGCTCCTGGATGTGCTCTCAGAAATCTCTTCCTGGCAGGCTCTGGGGGCCATATGGAGTGCCAGAAATCGAACCCGGGGCAGCCGAGTATAAGACAGATGCTCTACTCGCTGTGCTGAAGCTCTGGCTCCAGTTGTTGGGTTTTGTTTTGTTCTTTCTCTTAGTTAAGTTTACATCATTTTATGAAAGTATAACCTTCCTGTAGTGTGAATGGGAATTCGACCTATTGTCAAATTTTACCCGCAGACATTTGGGAGAGGGGGTCTGACACCACCCACAGTGCTCCAGGTGGAATCTGAACCTCCTGCACGCCAAGGATGCGTTCTAGCCTGTCGAGCTGTCTTTCGGCCCGAAGCTCTCTTTATTGGACTTTGATTGCATTATAAGAAACACAGGGAGCACCTCTGGGAAGAACATTGTGGGGAGGGTAATATTTGAGGAGCTCAACCCACGTCCTCATTCCCTCCCCCCCATGCCTTCGCCACGAAAGATCTGCAAATCTGAGGTAATAGTTAAGGAGAGCAGAAAAGGGATGAATAGCACTCTTAGAGTTCCAGAAACTGTTGATCTAGTTTATTTTTTTCTAGAAATTTGTAACTGGAAATTTCATGATAAATTCAACTTCCCTTTGTCTTTTTTTTAACCTCTGCTCTTCGAAACATCCTAACAAACTTCATTTAACAGTTATTTAAATTCTGCAGTGTCCCAGTTCATAGCAACCTGCTTACGTGCTCAGTAGTTTTAAAAGTTGATAAAAATGGAAGTTGTAATTCTGCTTGTCTGATCTTTTCTCCCGCATTTATAATCCATGACAAGAATTCATTAGAAACAATTGCCTTGAAATGGATGGGACAGAGGTAGGGAGTTTGCGTTGCATGTGGCCGACCTGGGTTCAGTCCCTCAGCATTCCATCTGGTGCCCCATGCAGTTCCTGGTGTGGCTCCAAAATAAAAACAAACCGAAAACCCATTTCCTTGGAATAGACTTGAGTTTGGTTTTCATTTGGGAGCCAGGCCCTGTGTTGTTCAGGGTTGTGTACTCCGAAGTATACCCCTAGCTGCGCCTCTGAGACCACATGTGATGCTGGGGGTTCCAGCAGAACGGGGGTCAGCCGCAGAAACTCTAGTTCCTGACAATCTCTCCTACCTCCGTCCCTGGGATTGACTTGATTTTAACAGGAGCGAAAAGTGCAGGGTAAAGATTACTTCAAGAATGGAATACAAAGCAGTCAGATTGAAATGACTGGAAGGAAGTCAGAGCTGGAGGGAGCTAATTTGAATGAAGTTGGAAGTGAAAACCAGAGCCAGGCAAGCATTTCTTGTAGCAGTTACAGGATGGTCAGGAGGTAGATAAAATTCAGGGGCACTAAGAAAATCAGTTTAATGCTAAAGGAAAATTTGATCTTGAACATTAGATATACTTGATAAACATGCATGAGATGAATTTAGAAAAGTTTTGCTTAGTACATTTAGTTAGTGTCTTGTGTCACATAGACCTTATTAATCTTTGGAAGCTTTACAGCAGAAAAACATTACAGTGACATCTGATTATCTTAAAACAGAGGTTCCCAAACTTATTTGGACTCTTACCACCTTTTCAGAATAAAATAAAAAAAATTCCACAGCCCCTCCTTCTCAGATCTACCTTCTTTAAGTGAACAAATGGAAAACACCCCTCAGTTCCAGCCAAGACGTTACCCCCTCGCTGCATTTTTGAGAAGCGCTTAGACCAGCTGCAGTTAATTGATAGGTTCTTCATTAATCTTTTGACCTTTATAATCAGCTTGATCACACTGAGTAAAACTTTATGAATTTCAAAGTCACTTTATGCACCTGGTTTCAAATTTTTTTTGACACTGGGATAGCCAAAGAATTCTAAATAAACAGTTTTTTCAGCTGTAGGATAAGAAGGAATACCGTAGTTCTCAAAAATTGTTAGGAAGATTAAATGAAATGATATATTCAGGAGCTAGCACCACACAGAAATTGTTTGATTAAATGGTAGTTATTTAAATGTGTTTTACATTTTCTTTTTTAGTTAAATGGTGCCTTAAACTGGTAGATGTTTGAAATTTTCTCTTCCAACTGTGTTCAGCCATTGGACATTTCTCTGCCAACAGCTGTCTTTTTTTTTTTCTTCCCCTAATTCTTCCTATTGATTATAGGGAGTTTTTCACTGTTAGTAAAGCTTTGGTCAGAACAGAGAATGTCTGTTTCTTTCCTCTTCCCTTCTTTCTAAAGAGTGTGACTAGAGAATTTCATAAGCTGTAAATTCTTTTCAATATTAGAAAAAATGCAGGGCCCTACTTTGAAACATGTTTTTCTCTCAGAAAGTGATAGTAAGTTGTGGGGGAAAAATGTTTTTCCTGTGCCTCTTAGGGTAACACCATGTGGCTTGTGCTATCATTTGGAGTCCTTTAAGCATTGAAGATTGAAGAGAATTGGCTAAGTGGCCTTCATGTTCCTTCTCAACAATAAGCCATAATTATGAGAAGTTGTTCAAACTGGAAATGGAAACTTTTTACCAGTACTAGCTTTGCCAAACTCTGTTCCTAATTATTTTACTCTTAGAGATAGGAAACATTCAGCTTAAACATAGGTTTATCTCACAATACCAGATTCAGATAAAGGTTAAAGCAAACTTTAAAAAACAGAATTGTTTAAATTGTATTTTTTAGAACTTCCTATTCTATATTTTTCATATTGTTCCTGCATAACTCACATTTCCAATTAGAGTTTTCATATAGATAGCTCTTTTCCATTTTACTTGATTTTATTTTAGCATGTTAGAGGTACCTATGAGGTACCGATGAGGTCCATAAAAATGAGACCAGTGAGATTGCAGAATACATTACTGTGCTAACAGTATTAATAATATACCATCTTAACCATAGCTCTAATCTGACTGCTTGGTGGATTATTGGCTTGGTAGGATCAGCATCTGTGGGCAGGCATAGGGGTGGTCCAGGCGATGAGGCCAGAACAGGAAGCTGCTATTGTGTAGTACTTGGCTTCATTCCATTTCGAGTCAAAAGCGACAGCTTGCAGTAGTGAAGCCAAGCTGAAGCCTAGAAAGTAGCACGGACTGCAAGAAAAGGGGAACCAGGAGCTGTAACAGAGTCATTGTACTTCCTTATTTATGTAGATTTTAAAAATTTAGTTGGCACATCATGTTTTAATATTCAGTATTTTGTTCCGTATTCTATTTAAATATTCCTTTCATCTTCAACCTTTTTTTTATTGTTCCAATTTCAAAATTACTGTGAAAATATGTCCCACAGATCAGGTACTCAAATATATATCTTCATTTTAAAGGGAGTTCTTTTGTAAAAATCGGTTGCAAAACTACTTGGTATGTTGAAAATGTAACCATGGAATCCAGGAACATGTTATTTTGACTGAAATTTGGCCCAAGTATGAGCTGTTCTGCAATATTCAGATTAAAAACATTTATAAGTCACAGTCTGCAATAGTTCTTTCCTGATCCCAAATCTGCTTTGATCATATGCTGAAAAATCTGCCGGTTTCTTTTTTAATGTTTGTGGCTGCTGTTACGAATTTAAAATCTATGAAATTATGCTTTCAGACATCAGATTCCAAAAATTCTAAGACATTACTAGTTACCATTAAGATTTCTTATTTTTGCCAGTCAACATAACTTGATGTTATTGACGTTATTCTCTTTTGCGTTAACTGAAAATTCTTTTTGTTTGATTTTAGGCAGCACCTGATGGTGCCTAGGGGCTACTTTACTGATGCAGCACTCCCAGTAGTGCTCAGGGAATGTGTTGTTCTAGGAATAAAGACACTCAGGACTCCCGCTTACAGAGCATCTGCCCCAACCCTTTGAGTTCTATCCCTGGCCCTTAACTGCGAATACCTTCCAAAGCAGAGCCATGATATTTTAAATTCAAAGTTAAAATTTTCATCAGTGTACTAACGATATACTTAAAGCTTGACACTTGATTTATTTATTTTTTGCTTTTTGGGTCATAGCCAGCCGATGCTCAGGGGTTACTCCTAGCTCTGCACTCAGGAATCACTCCTGCTTGGGAGACCTTGTGGGACGCTGGGAATTGAACCCGGGTCATCTGCGTACAAGGCAAACACCCTACCCACTGTGCTATTGCTCCAGCCCCGGCGCTTTAATTTTTTTAAGATATTTCTAAATATACATTATTTTGCTTTATGGAAATCACTGTCACTGTCATCCCATTCATCGATTTGCTCAAGTGGGCACCAGTAAGGTCTCCATTGTGAGACTCGTTGTTACTGTTTTTGGCATATCCAGTATGTCACGGGTAGCTTGCCAGGCTCTGCCGTGCGGACGGGATACTCTCGGTAGCTTGCCAGGCTCTCTGAGAGGGACGGATGAATCAAATCGCTCCTGTCCTTTATGGAAATAACATCTTAATTTTGTGTCATACTTTCAGGATGTGTGTGTGTTTTGTATATATATTTATCTAATTCACCCAAATCTTTGACAAGTTTAACTTACAAATGGAAAAAAGTAACAAATGAAAACCTGCTTAACCAAGATTAAAATTAAAAGTTCATTATAATGATATAGTAGATTGTTATGGACATCTGTCACAGAAAAAGCATAACTGAACCTTACTTGAACAGGAATTAGGAACTAGAAAGTCAGAAACTAATGCTATGTATTCCTTTTCATTCTTCCTCAATCTCATTTTTGCAGTAATATTTCTCTGCTTACTCATAGGTTTTGCTTCTCATAATAAGAGTTGCCCTAGTGACTTCCATGTGTCAGTCCTTGGCCCACCTGCCTCCTACCCACTACTGGATCCTTTAAATCTGTTACTTATGGTTCATAGTAAAATTAGAGGCATATCAGAATAAAAAGAAGAAATAAGATTGGAGAGACTGATAGCAGGATGTTTTTTTTTTAAGGAGGTGTACTTAAGTACACCCTTAAGTACCCCAGTGGTACTTAAGGGACTAATAATAATAATAATAACCCTGTGCTGCTGATCTAGCTTTCCATATCACATGCAAAAGTTGTGCTCCCATCTTTTGAGCTCTTTCCCTGATCTTCATGGCAGTTTTGTTTTCTTTGGGGGCTTTGGCATCACAACTCACTCTGCTCAGGGATTACCACTGGCTCTCTGCTCAGGAGTCCCTCCTGGCAGTACTGAGAGGGAGGGAGAGAAAGAGGGATGGAGAGAAGGACCCTATGATGTACTGGGTATCAAGCCAGGGTTAGCCGCCTAAGAGGCAAATGCCTTGACCTTCTATTAGCATAGTCCCTTTCATAGCATCTTTTATGGGTGAAAAGTGAGGTTTTATTAAATGTGACCTGCTGTCTAGGTGCACTCCACCAGGAGAAGCCAAAACTTGAGTTTCCCAAATATTTCTGTGGTAGCACTGTCTTTATGAGCCTTAAGAAAGGGAAATGTCTTGCTTCTGTGTCTTTTTTTGGTGTGACACTTTTCCTTAAGAGTTAGTATCTTTCCTAACTGAGGTTCCATTTGATTTTCTTTTTTTTAACTTCTGAGTCATACCCAGCGGTGCTGAGAGCTGGCTCTCTGCTAAGGGATCATGCCAGGGGATCATACTTGTGCCCGTAGAATCAGGGTCAGCCATGTACAAAGCAAGAGCTTCATTTTTATTTTTTTACTGGTTTTGGGGCAACACCTGGCAATCTCAGGAGCAATTCCTCTCTGTGCACTCAAGAATTACTCCTGGCAGTGCTTCGGGTGCCAACCTTATAGGACGTTGGAGATGAACCCAGGTCAGCCATGTGCAAACCAAGCCCCCTACTACTGTACTATCTCTCTGGTATCAAGGCAAGTGTTTTAACCCCTGTATTATTATTCCCTATGGTTCCATTTTTATTAATTTTCTTGCTGCACAATTTTCCTGAACTTTTCCAACATGGAAATCAAGCTACACTCCCAATCTGTACATCATTCACATTGTTCCACTGGCAGAAAATATAAACAGACGAAGATGTTTTCAGGGGCCCTGTTTTCTCAGTTACCTTATTTTCTGTTGTATATGTAGGTACCTTGAAATTCTAGGTTTGCTCAAACTTAAAAATCCTATTTTTTGTTTCTTGGTGATTGTTCTTGTGTTTTTTGGTTGTTTTCCCAGCTGGGCTCAGAGGCTCCTACTGGTTCCAGTGGTGGCTGCTGCTGGTGGCCCACTGGGGATCAGCCCCGGGGAAGCATCAGCTTTGAGCTCCCTCTCACCCCTTGGTGATCTTGGTTAGCTGGTTTATTGCTGTGTTGGTTTGTTTTGGGGAGAGAGTCACAGATGTGCGCATGGATCACTCATTGGGAGTCAGCAGTCTCTTGTGATTATGCTCGTGAGGTAGAAGTCATGTGGTAATACGTGTTAAACTCATGCCTCCTGCATGTAGAGAACATGCTCCAGCCTTTTATGCATTTTTCCCAGCCCACAAATTCTTTTCAATGAAATTTTTTCAGTCTCTTTTCACTGACTAGCCCCTAATAAATAGTGGTTGGTATCTATTTATTCGCATAATTCATGGCTGGTTGTGATGCATTCAAGAATGAAAGTATCCTGCCTTTTAGAACTTCTGTTTGTTTTGGCCACACCTAGCAGTGCTCAGGGCTTATTTCTGGCTCTGTGCTCAGAAATCACTCCTGATTAGGCTTGGGAAACCATATGGGTGCCAGGAATCGAAACCTGCTTCACCATGTGCAAGGCGAGTACTATATTCTCAGTGTACCATCTCTCCAGTACCTAGAACTGAAATTTAAGGGTAGGAATGCATAAAAATTAAAAGTTTGTAAATGTAAAGATAAATAAAATGTAATAAGTAACAGAAACCCAGGAGGTTTACAAAGTTTACTCAGATTTCAACTTGTGAGGAAGAAATGGTACACCTGTTTTTAGAATGGTGACCTCTAAATTACTTGAGATGAATATAAATTAAGTGTACCACTAGGACTGTAGGATTGATTTAGTACATGAAATAAAATGAACAAGCAGAATGTATGGCTCTATGTAAGCAGATGGTCCGTTTGTAACCATTTTCAGGAAACTAACCTTTACGTCATTGTTCTTAGGAGAAGTGAGATATGGACAAAATTAAGCAAAAAACAAAGTTGTGGGTTGTGGTGTTTTTGTTTTTTAAAGCATTTTAGTTATATAATTCGTTGGCATCCAGTATATTTAGAATATTGTTCAACGATCATGATTTTTCAGGACCTTTTTTTTAATCATCCCATGCAAAAAGTTTATTAAATAGTCACTCCCAGTTTGCTAGTACCCTGTTTTCTACAAACTATGGTTTCATTATGCTCTCATGATTTATTCTTTGCATATTCTTGGTACTCGTATAAATAAGAGTCATACAATGTTTGTCCTTTTTGACTTACTCAATTTAATGTATCATCTTCAGATTTCATGCTGCAGCTTGTCAGAAGTTATTTTTATTTATATTTTGTCGTACATGTCACATTTATTGTTGATTTGCATTTTTCGTGCTACTGTTGAATGCCACAAAGAATATTACTGTGTGAAAGTCAGAGAAATGATACAGGGGTTACATACAGTACATGACCCAAGTTCTGTTCCTGGCCCCTCATCTCTGGGGGATGACCCTAGAGTACTGCACCCTTGTGCCCTAGCACTGAGTTATAAGCGTCACTGAGAGAGCGACTCCTTTGGGCTCTCTGAGCAGTGCTTGAAGATCTGGTTGGGGGGAAAATTATTATTATTTTTTTTTGGATGGACATATCCCAAGGAACAGACTTGGCTGGAGCATTTGGAAATTTTGGGGTTTGGTTTTGTTTTTTTGAGGAACAGCCAAAGTTTTCCATTGCATCTGCACCATATAACTTTAATCAACAAGGGTTCTAGTTTTCTTTTTTTAACATCTGTGGGAGTGCTTTTTTTTTTCCCACTAAATAACAATGAAATTCTTTGAACATTTAAAATTTTTCTCTTCTGTTGAGTTTAGGGTTTTGTTTTCTTGTTTGTTTCCTTTCTATAGATTATCTCTTTTTTTCTCTATAGAGTGTTTTTGAGAGGATGCCAAACGTCAAGGGGGTTGGGTTGCTAAGGACTGACTTTTGGCCCTCTGCTTAAGGATCATTCTTGATGTGTGTGAAGATCATAATTGGGGCCTTAACCTTTGAACTAGCCCCTTGTAGTAGTGTGGGGTTTTCGGGGTGTGGGGGTATAGTTTTTATTGTTGTTATTTGGGGGAAGGTAGTCAAATTTGGTAGTGCCCTGGGTCTCTTCCTAGAAATGGTGCTACCTGTTCAGTGTCATGAACATTTTTCCTATGGTTTATAGTTTTAGTTCTTAAATTAGATATTTTGACCTAAAGTATTTTTAAAAACTAATTCTTTTTATGAATACATTGAGGTCCAGCTTAAAGGACATTGGACTTAGCCTGAGTCATCTGTTGAAAAAATTCACTATTTCCCATGATTAGTCTTTGCCTTCCTCATACATGTGAAGTTTTCATTTAAAAATATAATATTATCCAGTTTGTGAACCTTAGAGACACAGGTACAAGCTTTTTATCTTCTTTTATCCTATGTCCGTGTGTGTGTGTGTGTGTGTGTGTGTGTGTGTGTGTATGGATAGTTGTGCCATTTGTCTAAGAACTTGAGTGTCTTATTTCTTGCATACTAATTTTACTAAAATTAGAAGTAGTTAAAATTCAATCGAAATACCATATAGAGCAGTGAAACAAAACACAACAGTTAACAGAATTGGATGCTAAATTTTTGTTGTTGTTTTGTTGTCTTTAGACCACAGCCAGCTTTCAGGGCTATCTCCTGACTCTGAGCTCAGGGATCAAGGGGTTCAGGGGACCATATGTGGTGACCCGAATCGAATGTGGCTTAGCCGTGTGCAAGGCCCTACCCACTATACTACTATTTTTCTCGGCATAGATGCTAAATTTTATTGAATTTGAAATCACTACTATTATTTTGAATAGGAAGTAGGATTTACTCATGCTCAGAAGTACGGGTACTACAGTACAGGGAATCTGTGATTAAGGATATGTTTTATACCACAGCCATCTGGAGGAGCTGCTTTTGAGCCACCAAGTCTTTGTTTGGTTTGGGTTTGAGGTGATGCTGAAATGCTGACTTCTGACTTTGTGTTCAGGACTTGGTGTCCTGGGATCAACCTGGGTCTTCAGTATATAAGTATGGTCTCTGAGCTGTCCCTGTCGTCTGTTTATTTTTATAAATCTTCAATAGGAGCTGTTGCTCAGTGGTGCTCTGTGCAGTGTCCAGGATAAAATTTAGGGCCTTTGACTTGCTCCATCCTGGCCCCAGCCACAAAGTCCTAAATTGATCCACATTAAGCTTTGTGTTAGCACCACTTCCTGGAAATGTGGCTCTTCTGTTATCTAGGGAACTTGGACTTGGTTCTAGTAGGCATGATGACTCAGTCACTGTGGACCCTGGCCACTGTGCCCTGGGGCTTTCCAAATGCATCCCAGTACCTGTCTAGACCCAAAGATTAGAGACAAGTCAGGTATGAATTTCCACTGAAAGACAATTTCCCAGGTCCCTTTGGGCAGTTCAAGCAGTAGTCTGCATAACTGGCAAGCAAAGAAACTACTGTTTGCACTGGCCCGGGCATTGCATACTGGGCCCTACAGGGAAAAGAGTATGGTTGCCTTAATTAGCTATAGATTGAGCTTCAGTTTAAAGATACATACTAACTATGCATATTTAATGTACTATACATATCTGTATGGGCTGGAGCGATAGCACAGCGGTAGGGCGTTCGCCTTACACGCGGCCAACTTGGCCGACCCGAGTTCGATTCCTCCGCCCCTCTCGGAGGGCCCGGCAAGCTACCGAGAGTATCTCGCCCGCACGGCAGAGCCTGGCAAGCTCCCCGTGATATATTCGATATGCCAGACACAGTAACAACAAAGTCTCCAATGGAGACGTTACTGGGCCCGCTCGAGCAAATCGATGAACAATGGGAGGGCCTTTACCTTTACATATCTGTATACACCTATATAAAATGTTTCATTTGAAACTTTTCTTTGCTCTTTAGTGGGAGAGGCAAAATTTATAATTGTGTTCTACTGAAGTATCAGAATTTGATAGAATAACCACTTGGGCTAATGTTAAATAGTTTGACAGAGCATAATTTAACAATTTCTTTTCATCTGTGACTTAGGTATGTGACAATCATCCTAGTGTTGCTTTTTTCTATGAGGTAATATGAAAGAAATTGTACTCTGAAATTTTTGTGATAAATAGAATAACCATAGAGATTTCAAAAATAAATAAGTCGGATTGAGTAAATTTTAGCCATGATAGGTGTGTTTTTCAGGAAGTAGTTGTTTTTTACGCCCTAATAGAAGTCGATGTCATCCAGAGACTGCTCCATCTCAGAGTAGGCCATATATTAATAGTTGGGTCTCTTAGTTTTAGTTTTCCCTCTTTGATTTTGGGGCCATACCTGGCAATGCTCAGGGATGGTTCCAAAATTAAACTCCTGGTCAGGGTTGGTCACTCCTGGGCTGTGCTCTAGGGATTGTGTGTTGCAGGGATTCAAACCTGGGCCTCCTATTGGAGCTTTTTGCTTGACTCTTTCTTTCCATTTCTTACTCTGTGCAGCATACCTCAGTTATGGTGTGTCATTTCAATGATTTGTCACTCTTTTTTAGATTTTTTTGACTCAAACCCAGCCCATACTCGCACCTATGAGGCACTACCACTAAGCTATATCCCTCTATCTAGACCTGTTTCAGCCTGTCTTCACAGCACTGTAACTCCCTAATTTCATTTTTATATCTGCCACATATTCTTTTAATTTCCTATAAGGAGACAGTTCTAATTTTTATTAAGTATAATGAATGTATTTGACAGCTTAAACATATACCATTTCTGTTACTGTAGAAATTAATGTTGGGAAACTTCATGCTAGATACTTAACACTGCAAGTAAAAATATGTAGAAGTATTTTTAGTGCCTTTCAAATTGTCTCCAATCTCAGCTGAGTCTTAGTACCAGTCAAGTCCTTTCTATACTCCTTTTGAACTTCAATTCCCTGAAGCAGTCCAAATTAGCACTACTCAACTTCCTCCTTTTCTCTTAGTTAAATGACCTTTCTCCTGCAGTGGAGAGGAAGTTGAGGTTGTAGGCAGGAACCCCTTTTACTTCCTGTCCTTATACCTATTTTTGCACCTTTCCTTGCTACCCTTTCTCTTGCTGAGATGTGTCTTTTTAAAAATTTGACCAATCTAGCAAATGTTTTGGGCACTTGCAGTATCCTAGAGAATATTTTTTAATACTAAAGTTTGACCATGACACAGTTTCCCTGTATTTATATAGTTCACCCTCTAGGCTGAGTTAGACACCAAGCAAAATAAGTCGTTTAGTATGTAAGATCTTAAGTCTTAAGACAAAATATAGTACCTGGTAGGAAATGTTAGCAGGAATAGAAAAATGGAATGGAACTGGAGACACAGTGCAAAGTAGGACATCCCCTATGGTTCCTGAGCACTGCTGGGTGGGGCCCCAAAATAACCAAAACCAGAATTACTGATTCTGGCCTGGAGTTACATATAACTCAGTTAGAACCTCCTGTGCCATGCCACCTTGCCACCGTACTCCTTTGCTTCATATCCCAACTACATAAAATACATTCTGACTTTTTGTACTCCTTAATTTCTTACCTTTCGATAGCATCTGTATTTGTTGTAGCATTTCTTCACTTTCTCCATACTACTAATAAGATGATGATTAGAAAATACACTGGTTCTCCATCCCTTGTTTACTAATTTATCTTATTTTGACGCTGTGATAACTATCCTGGAAATTCTTTATTGTATTGCATCTTTTTCAGGTTTACCTACTCGTTATCAGTCTTTGCCTCTGTGTGTGTGTGTGTGTGTGTGTGTGTGTGTGTGTGTGTGTGTGTGTGTGTGTGAACACTCATGTTGATACCAGCTGTGAAAACCTTTTTTAGTGTTCTGTTTTTTCTCATGTTTCCATTTAAAACACTAACTTGAAAATTTTCTGTGTTCCTCTTCCGTATTATGCTAGGCACTGGTCAAATGAAAATCTCTGCCCCTTTGGTCCTAAATTTTGCTGGATACATGGTTTTGTTTTGGTTATTTTTCTTTATTCATTTGGGGTTTGGGGCTACACCATACCTTGCTCGGGGATTACTTTTAGCCTTGGCAGTGCTCGGGGGCCATATGGGATGCTGGGGCTGGAGCCCCGCTTGACTGCTTGCAAGGCACAGTACTCATTCACTGTACTCTATCGATCTGGTTCCTTTGGTGGATATATGGTACATAGTAGAGTACACTTATCTTGCGTGTGTGAGGCAGTGGATTTTATCCCCAGCCCTGCTCCACTCCCAATAAATTAATCACTAATATAAATGATGTACTATGGTTGTTTAGTTACTGCAAGGGAACAGGAAAGGAATGGGAGTGGAGAGGCCAATTAGAGCATTGAAAAGGGAGTCATAATGGTCATCAATGAGAAGATGAAACTTCTTTTTTTTTTTAAATGAATCACAGTAAGATATAGTTACAAAGTTGTTCATGATTGGGTTTCAGTCATTCCGTCACCCATCCCTTCATCTTGTACATTTCCGACCACCAATATCCCCAGTTTCCCTCCCGCCTCTGTGGCAGTGACTTCTTCCCTCTCTCTCTCTGCCTCTTTCTCTCCCCTTGCTCTCCTTCCCACCTTCCTCTCCTCCCCCCAGCCCCGGCTATCTGGGAGTTCTGCATTATGATTTGCAGCACAGGCATTGAAAGGCTCTCTTGTATATCCCTTCACCTCCATTCAGCACTCAACTCTTATCTAGAGTGATTGTTTACAACTGTCATTGTCATAGTAGCCCCTTCTCTGTTCTAGCTGCCCTTTCCCCCTCCCCTGCCCCCTTCCTTCCTTGTGGCAAGCTTCCACCAGCCCTTGTCTCTACTGTTCTTGGGAATTAATCTCAAACTATGGTTTTTTTTTAAGTGCAGTCATTCTATGTCTGACCCTCTCTTGAATATGAATCTCTTACTATTCTTCACCTTCTGTGCTAAATTTCAGTGCTCCAGTATTTCTTTTATTCTTTTTCGTATACTGACGTTAGTCACTAGTTATGCATAACTGCTTCTACTTCATTTGGTCACTCCAATCAAATCTGTGTCATTTGTGCATAAGGCTAGAACCCTTACTGCTTATCCAGCCCTCGATTCGAATTTGAGAATATTTAAGTTCCTTTGTAGCCTTTTCCCATTTTGATCTCCAGGAATTGCTTATTTTACTTTCTCAACATTGCATAGACACGTCCCATCATTTTCATGACTCGTGTATGGCTTCCGTCCTCACCTCTGTAGTCTGTTATGGAACTGTCCTAATAGACTTCTTTCCACTCGTGCACTCACAGTTCTCTACAGATGCCACAGTTTTTCTTCCCCGTCTGTACGCTCATGTGCATTTCCCTCTGGCTGAAAAGCTCCCCTTAAATGGGGTGTCCGGGATCAAGCCTTAGCCAGCCATGTGCAAGGCAGCGCTTCCTTCACTGTACTGTCTCTCTCTGGCCAGCATGAACTTTTGGAAATTTACTTTTCTCAAAACAGTGATTTAAGAGTTGTTCGTAATGACAGCTGTCTCAGGCATTTAGTGTTCCAACCCCACCCGTGTGACTTTCCCTCCACCAGTGCCCCCATTTCCCTCCCAGCCCCAAGCTGCCCTCTTAGGCACGTAGCAAATCCACCTCACATTGCTTGCTCCAGCAAAACTTAAAGAAATGGCAAATAGGATGATCAGAAATTCAGTGAAAACCGGCTTGTATTAGCTATGATTTTAACTTATGTAAGGAAATTAAGACAGTTCAATACCGTACAGTAAAATGACTTTTCTAATTTACATAAGTTTTCAACTCTGGAATATAAAATATATTGCATTAAATTTTAACTCTTGATTTCCCCCCTCCTTGCCCCCAGAATTGCTAGGCACCGTACTCCCGTTGTTTATCGATTTGCTCGAGCGGGAACCAGTAACGTCTCTATTGTGAGACTTGTTACTGTTTTTGGCATATCAATTTCATGACTCGTGTATGGCTTCCATCCTCACCTATAGTCTGTTATAGGTGATATGTCACGGGGAGCTTGCCAGGCGGGCGCGATACTCTCGGTAGCTTGCTGGGCTCTCCAGGAGGGGCAGAGGAATCGAACCGGGGCCGGCTCAGTTTGGCTGCATGCAAGGCAAACACTCTACCTGCTAATCCCTGAAATTAAACTGTCATGCAGACTTGCTGAATAACACCAGAAGTGGTCCTAGGGCCCCTTGAACACTGCTTGGAGGGGAATTCCCCACCCCTGCTCCCATAATAGTGAAACATAGTCCTAATTTACTCAAAAGAGAGCTGCTTCATCCAAAACTGGAGATTATTTCAAATGTAATTCCAATATGCTGTCTGGTTTCTTCCACCACGGTTTATGAAAAGTCAAAAGAGAAAATTTGAAACTAATAGTAGATTGGAACTTCTGGGGCAGTTTGTCATGGAGACAGCTCTGCTTGGCCGTCGTGAAAGTAGGGTGTTTGTCTTGCTCTCTGGCCTAACCAGACCACTAATCTGACACTGCGTATCAGCCCACCCACCCCACACCCCCAATCCCTTTCAGGAATAAGCCACTGAGCACCACCAGGTATGGCCTAAGAACACCTCCCACACCTCACCCAAAGGAAAGAATGGAGGCACTTTTTATATCAGTGTAGATTATCATATTCTAGTAGGATATGGTGCTTACCATGAGTTGGTGAAAAGCTTAAATTGTAATCGGTATGCTACTTAAGAACACAAAAGATTTTTATTCCAAATCAGAAGATTCTGATTATTTGATTTATCAGTTTCATATCATTAAAAACTTTATATATACAGGTTAATAGCATTTAACAAAATCTCAGTATATTTTCTTCCCTTTTAATTAGCTTCATTAAACAAAGGCAAACTTACTGTTTTAGAAAGAAAATATGAAGTCATTGTGCAATACACTGCTCGCTTTCTCCCTTAACAGTACAAGAACAACATGTTCTTCTATTGTGGTACGTTAGAGTTATAATTTTGACCTTTTTTTTTTTTTGAAAAGCTTAATGCATTTATTTAGCTTAGTGCATTTAAGTATGTTAAGTCTATGTGCACTTGCATTTTCTTTACAAATCACATTTTTCCCCCGTGTAATTTGACAGGTCCAAGTCTGTCAAGTTAGGAATTTCTTGATTACATTTAGATACATTTAGATAGCATTAATTATTTTTCTGAGAGAAATTTTTTAAAAAATTAATTTTTTAATTTTAATTTTTTTAAAAAGTAAGATTTTTTTTAATAGGTTCTAAAAATAAGGACTGGAGCCATAGCACAGCGGGTAGGGCGTTTGCCTTGCACACTGCCGACCCGGGTTCGATTCCCCCGCCCGCAGAGCAGAGCCTGCCAAGCTTCCCGTGGTGTATTCAGTATGCCAAAAGCAATAACAACAAGTCTCACAATGGTGACATTACTGGTGCCCACTCGAGCAAATTGATGAACAATGGGAGGACATTGCTGCAGAGCTTTTAAAAATAAATTTTCTGGTAAATGTTCATTCTGATTAGAAGAGTCACAGGTCTAATTGTTTGTATACTTCAGTTTCTAGTTTGTGTCTAGGAATTATTTTTATTTTTGCTTTTTGGGGGCCACACCTGGCAGTCTTAGGAGCTACTCTTGGCTCTATGACCCAGGTCACTCCTGATGATGCTTGGAGATCATATGCTGTGCTGGTGATCAGGCCTCGTTTGCATGTAAGACAGGCACCTTAACCCCTATACTGTCTCTCTAGTCCTATAGGAATGATCTTCTGTTATTTAGGGAGGGTTGGGTTATGCTCAGATCTTACTCCTATCTCTGTGCTCACAGATCACACCTTGTAGTACTGAAGATTGAACCCAGGTCAGCTGCATGCCTGACATTCTATCTTACTATAAATTTAGTAAGAAATTTCTTACTATAAATTTACGGAAGGGGGCAACAGACGAGGTATGGGTCTACTCCCTGTTCTGTGTTCAGAATTTTATCCTTAGCAATATTAATAGGTTTCTCTTGGTTCAGCGCTCACAGTTTACTACTGGTGATGTTTGGGGGCCCATGTAATGACAGGTACCTAACCTCGCCGGCGATATGCAGGGAAAGCACCTTAACCCCCGTGCTTTCTCTCCAGCCCCTATAGTACTTCTTAAAAGTACTATGCCAGGGCTATGGAGCTACCTAAAATACACGCTTTACATGTTGAACTCCGTTTGATCCCTGACGCTGTGGGATAACCATGAATATTGTTGGGTCTTCAGATAGCCCTGCCTGAGCGTGGAACCTTCATCTGGGTCCTGAACACTTCTAGGTAGCTCCTACTACCTCCAAATACACACTTTCCCTTTCCTTCTCCCTCTCTCTGAGGTCATAGTTATTACTTGCTTCTTAAGTTAAAATTCTCAGTTCCTTCCCCCCCCATCACACCTCTATAAGCAGGGGCTGGCGACCTGGGGGGGACGGGGATCGGATGGGACACAGTATGACGAGATTGCCATGGGTGGAGTCAACCTGGGAATGGAAGTGGGAGCATTTTTGTTTTATTTTCTTAAACTCTTATTAAGGAATATTTTCAGTTGTAATTTTGGAAAACATTAAACAATTCCCAGGCCTTCCTGAGTTTGTTCACTCATAAGTTTGAGGAAGCTGCAGTTAGTAAATTGTGGTAGCAAATTCTGTAAGCAGGTGACTCAATGGGTTGAACTCCCGATGACGCAACTGTGTAAGAACTATGCTGATAAGTAGCTGGAAAGAAAAACTTGCCTTCCAGACTTTTGAACTGCCATAAAACGTTTGAAACTAGTATTAAAGTTTTCATACTTACACGAGAGATTTCACAAAGATGGTGCTAGGGAGATACTACAGTGAGTGGGCACTTGCACATAGCTAATACGGCTTCAGTGCCCAGCATCCCACGTGGATCCTCAAGCACCACCAGGAATTATTCCTGAGTGCAAAGCCAGGAGAAGCCTGAGCATTGCTGGGCTTGCACCCCCCACCCCGCCTTTTTTTTTTTTTTTTTTTTTGCACAAAGAGTATTAGTATGTGGTCTTAGAAGGAACACATTTTCTTTCAAGGGGCTTGAAAAAGTTTTGCTTTGTTGTTATTATGGGGACCAGAACAATAGTACAGAGGGTAGGGCATTTGCCTTATATGTGGCAGACCCAGGTTTGATCCCCAGTACTCCGTACTGTTTCCCAAGTCTGCCTGCAGTAAGACCAGAACACCACCAATTGTGGCCCTAAGCAAAATTATGATGATGATTTTTTACTCTGAGGAGATGAAATTTTATGCCCAAAAGCATTCGACTTTAAATGCAGAAAATTGTTGATTTGGGTAAAGTATTCAAAAGAATTATTTTTCTGAAAAGATCTCTTTCTGTTGGGAAAGTAGTAGAGAAATATGAATGGTATTTATAGTACAATCAAATTGTACCAAATGGAATTGTATTTAACCTTTATATAAAAACAAAGCACACCTTGTTATCACTTTGTTGTTTCAGGACATGTATACAAATACAATATTTTGTATTCCAAAATTATTCCTTATGGCTTAATAAGTTTTGTCTGATAAAATAGTATTTTATCATCTCTACTCTTGATCTAGAATTTTGTGATTTTAATTTTTAGTACAGATGGGCTGGAGAGATAGTAGTGTGTACGTTCTCCAGACCATCTGTCCCACCAACCAATCTGCAGCACCTATTGATTGGTTCATTGAGCACTGCTGGGAATGAGCCTGAGCACCCCTCTGTGTGGCCTCTAAAAAAATTATTTAATTTAGCAGGCATAATTTTCTACAAAAAAAATTTGTTTCTATAAGTTAATGGACTAGGGAAAAGTTATGTGTGGGGGATTTCTATATTTGGTCAACACTTGCTGACTTGCCTTCTACCTGCATGATTGGAATAAATTACTTAATCGTCGAGCTGTGTTTCCACATCTTTAAAATACAGTAGTATCAGACTAGCAAGTGGGGCTATTAAGAATAAATGAAGTTAATATTTTGTGAATGTACTTCTTTTGCTAATTAAAACTGTTGTTTAGGGGCCAGAGTGATTGCACAGCAGGTAAGGTGCTTGTTTTTCATGCAGCCAACCCAGGTATGGTCCCCTGAGCATCACCTCAATGATTTATTGAGTATAGTAACCCTTCAGTGACCCCCTACAAAATTTTTTCAAATAAAGGGGAGCGATAGAGTTAGGTATTTGCTTTGCACGCATTTGACCTGAGTTCAGTCTTAGATATCATAAGGTTTCCCATGCCCAGCTGGGTGTAATTACTTAATACAGAGCCAAGAGCAATCGCAGAGCATTCCCAGATTTGTCCCCAAAACAAACAAAAAAATTATTTATTTCTGTTGTTACACCAGAGGTCTCCAAACAACCCGTGGACCCACCTCCCCTTTTTCAGGAAAAAAAAAATTCCCAACATACGCTCACCCCAGTAAAATGTACCTCCTCCTTTTTGTTTGTTTGGGGGCCACACCTGTTATTGCTCAGGGCTTACTCCTGGCTCTCCTCTCAGAGATACTTTTGGTAGTGCTCAGGGACCAAAAGTATTGCCAGGGATAGTGCCTGGGTCAAGTACATGCAAGGCAAGTGCCTCACCCACTGTTCTATATCCCAGGTTCCCAAATCTTACTTTAAACAAGCAAAGTACACACCAGTTGCACCTGAGGCTGCTACTCCACTGCTCTTCTGAATTATGCCAGCATACCCCCAAGGGGCATCATGATAACACCCACTTTGGGATGCACTAGTTTACAGTGTAAGTGTTTTCTTTTTGAAAGGTGAATATATTTTTTTCCCATAAGTCACATTAATACATTAATTTCAGATATATATATAACTGGGCTGGAGCGATAGCACAGCAGTAGGGCGTTTGCCTTGCACGCAGCCAACGTGGCCGACCCGAGTTCGACTCTTCCGCCCCTCTCGGAGAGCCCAGCAAGCTCCCTAGAGTACCTCGCCCGCACGGCAGAGCCTGGCAAGCTCCCCGTGACGTATTCGATATGCCAAACACAGTAACAACAAAGTCTCCAATGGAGACGTTACTGGGCCCGCTCGAGCAAATCGATGAACAACGGGAGGACAGTGATATTGAAACTAGAGTTCATTTAGGATGATTAAAGAATGATAAGTCTTAAATTTTTGGTTTTGTAATGTTGTGAGGGGGGGATATCAAGTAGATTGATCATATTTACTTAAATTTGATTAAATTTTGAGTTGGGCTGGAGCGATAGCGATAGTTTGCCTTGCAGGCAGCCGACCCAGGTTTGATTCCTCCGCCCCTCTCAGAGAGACCAGCAAGCTACCCAGCGTATCTTGCCTGCACGACGAAGCCTGGCAAGCTACCCGTGGCATATTGGATATGCCAGAAACAGTTAACAGCAAGTCTCACAATTTGTTATGAGACATTACTGGTGACCGCTCGAGGAGGACTGTGCTACAGTGCTACAGTGTTAAATTTGAGTTAAATTATAAACCTTGTTCTTTGGAGGTACTTTTCCCCCCCAGGAATGCCAGTATAAGGACGCGCTTGTTGTTAGTTGAGGGACGGCAGCAGGTCCAGGCTACATAAAAAACGAATCTTTCTATTAATTACAAACTCTTGAAGTTTGGTTTTGGGTTTTAATTGCTGTATTGGCCAATTACAAACAGGTGTTTCATTAACTAGTGCAGTTATCTGAAATATTAACGTGAATGTACAGCTTGATCTATTTTACTTGTTACTTTATTGCACGTAAAATAGTTGTAGAATTATCAGGATTTCAATAGTGTTAACCTTTCCACTTTAGGTGAACAAAGTTGGTGCACCTCCACTACCATCTAAGTACCAAGATTCTATAGTGGAGAGTCCAAATTTATCATCATTAAATACTGTCCATCCTCTGGCTTCACTTGTTTATATATTACCTCTAAGTGAGATGTTTTGGTATTGTCCTTCCTGGCTGAGTTTGCGTAACATGATTCCCTTTAGCTTCATCCAAATTGTTTAAAAAGCAAAATTTTATTTTATTACTTCATAGTATTCTGTGAGAGAGAGAGAGAGAGATCTCACAACTTTATCCTTGCATCTGTTATTTGACAGTTGATTTGTTTCCTTCTTCCTTTTTATTTATTTTTTTTGTGTGGGGGGGTGGCGCTTGGCTTACTCTTGTCTCCAGTCTCAGAAATCACACCTGGTAGGGTCAGCACCCTACCCATGTACTATTGCTCCAGCCCTTGGTTTGTTTTCTGAATCTTGCTTATCATAAATTGTGCTGCAGTGAGCATGTGCATATATACCTTTCAAGTGAGTGAGGTTTTTTTTTTAATTTGACAATTTTAATCCCGTTGTATTTGAGATTACTTCATTCCTGTATCTGCTCGATTAATTTTTCCTTATATTTGTGCTTTTTATTTCCTTCTTGGCAAGATTTGGCTTTATGCGCAAGGATCTTTTTTGCAGTATTAGTCTAGTGATAACCACCTTACTTGGATGAGTGCCCACACGGACAGTTGGTGCCATTGCTTTCTCCTGCTTGAATCGTTCAGTGTAGATGACATGCTTCTCCCTGTAAGCCTGAGCTACTTTGCCAATTTGTGGACCTTTGTAGTGACCTCCCACCATCTGAACCTTATTGCTCTTATGGATGGGTTTGGATTGTACATTGTACTTCTGTCTTGGCTCTTTGGAGAGAGAAGGCATAATTACATAGTTACCTTGTGAATGTGGGAAGGTTCATTGAAATGCCTTTTAAGATCCTCCCCCTGGTCAGAAGTCACAAAAAGGTTGAACTTCATTTTAGCTGTTACCACTTTGGTGGTGACCACAGAAGTTTGTTTGTTTTTCAATTGTTCTTGGCATCACCAGGTCTTATGGGGGTCTGGGGGTGTTTTGTTTTGTTTTTCCAGTTGTCTCTATATTGTTTTACATATAGACTGATGAAAGGCTTTCTTTTTTGACCACCTTCCTGCCAGCAATTATTGTTTCTGACCTTTCCTTTTTTTTTTAAATATAAGCAGTTCTCATTATGTGAGGTGATACTGTATTGTCCTTTTGACTTGTATTTCTCTGATCATCTTTAATAATGAATGCTTTTTCCTGTTGGCCATCTCTCTTCCTCAAGGAAATGTTTATTAATTGCTCCTCATTTTTGATGATTTTTGTTGTTGAATTTTGTGGATGTTGTTGAATTTCTATTTTATAGGTCTTGGGGATTAGCCATTTATCTTATGTATGGTATGCAAGAATTTTCTCCCATTCTGCAAGGTGCGATTTTTACTTTAGTTCTAGATTCTGTCATAGTGCAAAAATATTTTGGTTTGATGTAGTGTCATTTGTATATTTTTGCTTTTGTTTTCTTTGCCAATGGAATTGAATCACATTGAAGATACCTGAGGTTTATCTCATGGAGACTGTTTTCCTTGATATACTTCATGGATGCAGGTCTTTAATAGATTTTGAGTTAAATTTTTGTGTATGGTGTGAGGTAAGGTTCAGTACCTTACTCTCTCCTTCCTCCCTTCCTTCCTCTTCTTTCAAATGTGGTTTAAATTGCCTATTTTTTAAAAAGTTGGTTAATTTGATGTGTGTGGTCCTGTTAGATTCACTCCCTCCCACCTTACTACCAGAAGCCCAGCAGTCCCCTCTCACACCCAAAATCTTCTAGTAGAGAAGAGAAATGGCCCTACTTCATAACTAATTTCCAGTAGAACATGATGCCTCTGAAACTCCCCAGATGGACTGGTCTGGGCTGAAAATTCTGGGACCATTCTTCGAAAGGAGACAAAAAGATTTCCTCTTTGTGCCTGAAGTCACAGCCACTGGCGCCTGATACCCTGCGGCTTAGAAATGGCTCCGCTCTACAACCAAGTGTTCCTTCATTCTTGCCAACCCTAGCACTGTTTTTCACTTTCCCTGTCTAATCAAGTGGAACATTAAAAATCATTCAGCTCTTGTATTCTCTGATTAATGTTGAACTTCTCTGTGTTATTCCTTAAATTTGGTGAACGGGACAGAGAGAGAGTACAGCACAGGTAGATAGTACAGTAGGTAGGGCATGGCCTTGCACAGAGTGTGCTGGGAGGGCCACATGGGATGACGGGGATTGCCCCCAGGTTGCTGCCTGGAAGGCGAGGTAAAGTGCGCTGCCAGTTGTGCTGTTGCTCCAGGCCCAAGAAAGGCCTACTTCAGGGTAACTGTAAAACGTTGACTAAATGAGTGATTGATTTTAGAATTCTAGCAATTGAAATGAAAGGATAAATAAGCAAGCCCCTGAGGACACAGTGAAGAAAAGTAAAAAGGAAGCTGTGTGATATAATGTCCTATTAACATAGAAGTGCTTTACTTTTTTTCAAACCATGAAAGTCTTTCAAAAGACAATTACCAAGAAAATATCAAAGTCAGTCTTTCTGTGGAGTCCCTGAGATGGCTTAGTGGCTAACTCACTTGTCTTGCAAGTTTGACATTGCAGGTTTAATCGAGTGTCACATCAGTTATGACCCTGGCAGCTCTGCTGCTTATGATCCCCAGTACAACTATTTTAGGCCACACTAAGTCAGGCGTCTTCAAGCACTGCAACTCAGAAGATGTGTGAATACTACAGCCAGGAGTGTGACACCCTGGGAAACACACTTGTAATCCGAATATGCTTCAGCACCACAGCTGAAACGTAGAACTATCAAGGAGCATGTGTGTGAAGACAACAGTTACATGTGAGGAATATTGCAGCCTGATAGGCGATTCCTGGCAATTACCAGAACCAAGCATGCATATAAACCTCACTCATCACAATGTCGTCAATAGAGAGAAGGGATGGAGCATTTAAAAAAAAAGGAATCAGGAGCTGGGAATGCATGTAACTCTAGCTCTCTCCTTGAATGTGTTTCAAATACTTTGAGGCACTCACCTTCATTCTGCAATACCATGAAAGGGCGGAGGTGAAGTGGGAACCGAAGAGAAGAATGTGAGCCAAACAATTTTGAAAAAGAAGTTGTGGGGACAGAGAGAGATCTCAAGGGGTCGGAACACATGGATTGCTTGCAGTTACTGAGTTCATTCCTGGAATCACATGGTTCCCCTCCCCCTCCCCCCCCCCCAACAGTGGTGGGTGTGGCCCACAGACCAAAAACAGGAAACGAATCGGTTTTGATAGGTTACTTCGGAATTGGGAATGTTATTACTGTTAATGTATAGGGTGGGGTGGGGTGGGGGGGCAGGGAGGAAGGGGACTCTCTGGCAGTGAAACTATTATTGTTCTGTTTGTTTGTTTGTTTGTTTTGTTTTTTTGGGTCACACCTGGTGATGCACAGGGGTTACTCCTGGCTCTGCACTCAGGAGTTACTCCTGGCGGTGCTCAGGGGACCATACGGGATGCTGGGAATCGAACCCGGGTCGGGACCATATGGATGCTGGGAATCGAACCCGGGTCGGCTGCTTGCAAGGCAAATGCCTTACCTGCTGTGCTCTCTCTCCAGCCCCAGTGAAACTATTATTAACAGGATTGTAAATCGCTTATCTAAATAATAATAGGAAGGTACTGAGAGACCAGGATTCTATCCTAGGCACCTAATGTACGAGATGGAATCCCAAACACAGAGCCAAGATTAGTCCCTGAGCCCTGCTGGTTTTGGCCCCAGATCAAAACAATAAAATTTTCCAAAAAACATAAAATTAATATATATGGCAGTGTTTAACTTTTATTATATAATTTATTGGGAAGAATCACACCACTGAGATTGGCAGTACCGATAACGAGTTGCATTAGTTGGCATGCAGTTTTGTGTCAGGATGTTGTTGACGTTTTCTTTCTATTCAACCATATATATATATATATATATATATATATATATACACACACACACACATATATATATGTACACACACACACATACATATATGCATATATATGTACATTCTCCTAACCCTCAAAGAGCCTTGAATATGGCACTTTTTAAAATCTCAGGGCTAGGACGAAGGAGATGTTACTGATGCCTGCTTGAGGCAATCGACGAACAACAGGATGATCATGATCATGATATGTACATTTTTTTTTTGTTTCTTCGAAGGAAATAGAGAAGAAAAGAGTTCTGCCCCCCCCCCCACACACACATATGTATCATCTCTATAGAGAGCTATATAGATCTCTACATATATAGGGAGATAAATATGTAGATACAGATATGTGTGTGTACATATATATCACCCAGTCCGAGCCTTCTCTTTTTTTTTTTTTCCCTTTATTTTATTTTATTTTTTTTAAAGTTGTAGATTTACAATTTTTTGTGCTTTGGTTTCAATTATACAATGATCAGATACCCATCCCTCCACCAGTGGCCATTTTCCACCACCATGGATAATATCCCTCCCACCCCCATCCCCCCATACCCCCTGTCTCTGTGGCAGGGCAATCCCCTGTGTTCTCTCTCTCCTTTTGGGTGTTGTGGTCTGCAAAAGAGGCATTGAGTGGCAAACATGTTCAGTCCATAGTCTACTTTGGACATGCATCTCCTCTCCTGGGAGGATCCTCCAAACATCCTTTATTTGGTGCTCCCTTCTCTATCTGAACAGCCCTTTCCTCTAGGATACCCGGCTGGCCTCTAAGTTATGGAGTAATCCTCCTGGTGCTGATCTCAGCTATTCTTGGGTATTAATCTCATACTTTGTTACTTTATATCCCCCAGATGAATGCAATCTTTCTATGTCTATCCCTCTCTTTCTGACTCATTTCGCTTAGCATGATACTTTCCATATTGTACCACTTGTATGTAAAGTTCATGACTTCGTCTTTTCTAAGAGCTACATAGTACTCCATTGTGTAGATGTACCAAAGTTTCTTTAACCAGTCATCTGTTCTTGGGCATTCAGGTTTCTTCCAGTTTCTGGCTATTGTAAAGAGTGCTGCAATGAACAAACAAGTGCAGATGTCACTTCGACTATACATTTTTGCCTCTCTGGGATATATTCCCAGGAGTGGTATTGCTGGGTCAAATGGGATCTCAATTTCTAATTTTTTGAGAATCGTCCATACTGTTTTCCAGAAGGGCTGAACCAGTGGACATTCCCACCAACAGTGAAGGAGTGTCCCTTTCTCGCCACATCCACGCCAGCATCGGTTGCTTTTGTTCTTTTGAATGTGGGCCAGTCTCTGAGGTGTGAGATGGTATCTCATTGTGGTTTTGATCTGCATCTCCCTGATGATTAATGATGTAGAGCATTTTCTCATGTGCTTTTTTGCCATTCGGATTTCTTCTTTGAGAAAGTTTCTGTTCATTTCATTGCCCCATTTTTGGATGGGGTTGGATGTTTTCTTCTTGTGGAGTTTAACCAGTATTTTGTATATCCTGGATATCAACCCCTTGTCAGATGTGTATTCGGTGAATATCCTTTCCCATTCTGTAGACTGTCTTTGTATTTTGGTCACTGTTTCTTTGGAGGTGCAGAAGCTTCTTAGTTTAAGATAGTCCCATTTATCTATCTCTGTTTTCACTTGCTCGGCCAGTGGCGTGGCATCTTTGAAGATACCATTAGCTTCAATGTCATGGAGGGTTTTGCCAACTTTATCTTCAATGTACCTTATGGTTTCTGGTCTGATGTTGAGGTCTTTAATCCATTTTGATCTTACTTTTGTACATGGTGTTAGGCAGAGTTCTGAGCCTATTTTTTTGCATGTAGCCGTCCAGTGATGCCAACACAATTTATTAAAGAGGCTTTCCTTACTCCACTTCACATTACTTGCACCTTTATCAAAGATTAGATGAGCATATGATTGAGGAGAGATGTCAGTGTATTCAACCCTGTTCCATTGGTCTGCGTTTCTGCCTTTGTTCCAGTACCATGCTGTTTTAATTATTACTTCTTTGTAGTACAGTTTGAAGTTCGGGAGGTTGATTCCTCCCATTTCCTTTTTCCCAAGAATTGCTTTAGCTATTCGTGGGGGCTTATTGTTCCATATAAATTTCAAGAGTGTTTGCTCCATTTCTTTGAAGAATGTCATGGGTATCCTTATAGGGATTGCATTGAATTTATACAATGCTTTTGGTAGTATTGCCATTTTGACAATGTTAAGTCTCCCGACCCATGAGCAGGGGATATCTTTCCATTTCCTCATGTCCTCTTTTATTTCCTGAAGTAGCGTTTTGTAGTTTTCTTTGTACAGGTCCTTTACTTCCTTAGTTAAGCTGATTCCTAGGTACTTGATTTTCTGGGGCACAATTGTGAATGGGATTGTTTTTTTCATGTTGCTTTCTTCTCTCTCACTGTTTGCGTATAGGAAAGCCATGGACTTTTGGGTATTGATTTTATAACCTGCAACTTTACTATACGAGTCTATTGTTTCTAGGAGTTTTTTGGTGGAAGTTATTGGGTTCTCTGAGTAGAGTATCATATCATCTGCGAATAGTAAGAGCTTGATTTCTTCCTTTCCTACCTGAATGCCCTTAATATCTTTTTCCTGCCTAATCGCTATTGCAAGTACTTCCAGTACTATATTGAACAGCAGTGGAGAGAGTGGGCATCCCTGTCTCGTCCCTGATCTTAGAGGGAAGCCGAGCCTTCTCTTTTATATAGCGGGGATTTTTTTGTTTTGTTTCCAGATCAAACCACGCTTCAGATCAAATCCAGTCACTCACATGTACAGGACTGGTGTTGTAGAGCTGGAGAGATAGTACTTACTTGAATGTGACCGTCTGGGTTCTAGCCTTGGCATCCCATCTGGTTCCCCCTGAGTACTGCCTGGTGTGGCGTGGAAACAAAATACAGCTGCTCTCCATAAAGCTGAACTACAGCCCCAGTCCCGTAGTTTCTCCCTTTAACTATGTTTCTTAGGAGGCAGTAGAAATGAAATTACTGATTTAATCTCTTTATGGGCTGGAGCAATAGCACAGCGGGTAGGGTGTTTGTCTTGCATGTGGCTGGCCCGGGTTCGATTCTTCCGCCCCTCTCGGAGAGCTGGGCAAACTACTGAGAGGATCCCACCTGCACAGCAGAACCTGGCAAGCTCCCTGTGGTGTGTTCGATATGCCAAAAACAGTAGCAGGTCTCACAATGGAGACGTTACTGGTGCCCACTCGAGCAAAATGCAAAATCGATGAACAACAGGGAGACAGTGCGACAGTAACCTCTTTATATACAGAGGTAGTTAAAAATTAACTGCTTCTGGAGAAAATAGTCACACTATAGCTTTTACTTTTACAAGTATGTCCTTTGTATTTTTATCTTCAAAAACTCAAAGCTCTAATTATATTCACAGTTCTTTTATGAAAAAGACAACAACAAAACCTTTAGCCTAGAGATCCTGTATAAACTTGTGGATGACTTGGTATTCTTTTTGCTCTCTCTCTCTTTTGGGGTCACACTTGGCGATGGTCAGGGGCTACTCCTGGCATTTCTTGGGGGACCATGTGGGATGCCAAGGATTGAACCCTGATCAGCCACGTGCAAGGCAAACACCCTACCCTCTGTACTATCACTCCGGTCCCCGAATTTGGTTATTCTTCAAATTAGATGATAACAATGGAATTGAAAATTTGGTGGGTGGAGACTATTGTAGTGAATTCAGTTTATTCTTGGACAAACTAAATGATTTGCCATTGACATCCTAGATGTTACCTTAAATTTATCTTGAAGTTAGTCAGTGCCTCGTGGCTTTTGGTCAGTATCTGATAAAGATTTTTTTTATTTGTTTTTAGGCTACACACCCAGTGGTGCTCAGGAATTAACTCCTGGCAGTGCTTGGGGGATTACGTGGGATCCCAAGGATCAGTCTGGGTGGCTTAGTATGAGACAGTCACCTCACCAGCTGTACTCTCTCTGACCCCTGATAAAGATAATAACAGGATTTTTAAAATTTTTTTTAAAAATGCAAGATTGCATAAATTTATTTTTACCACTGCCTGAAATGCTTTGTTTAAATCAGTGTGGGGTCAGGGGAATTACTCATCACTTTCTTCTTTAAAGTTACTAAATAAAAATAAAACCTATAGTGTTAAAAGTTTTATTTGTGGGACTGGAGAAATAGTACAGTGGGTAGGGCACTTGCCTTACACATGGCCAACACACTCCATCTGGTTCCCCTATGCAGTGCCAAGAGTGATTGCTGAGTGCAGAATCCCTGAGCATAGCTGGGTGTGGCACAAAAATTATTTGTAAGCATTTAAAACTTATAAAAGTTTTAAATGTTGAAGTTTGCTATTTTCTCTGGTATAGCCAGCAAATATATAGTATTGTTTTATTAACATAATTTACATAATTTCTATGATGAATTTAGTATTTTTTGTGGTTTCAGAATATAAATACTTGCAGCTGAGTAGTGTGCCTAACATTTCCACACTAAAGTCATATATTCTTTCTGCTATTCTAGTTTCTTTATTTTCAAGTACATTATTAAGTTGATATGAAAGGAAGGCCAAACATAGCTCAAAAATATAAACAAAAATTGAGTAGTAAAAAAAAAAAAAAATTGAGTAGTGTTTGCAGTTCTTTTGCAGTTTCACTTCAAATTGCATTTTTTTAGAAATTGTTGACAAAATGGTGTAACCCACATTTTTTCTCTGGTCTTCAAAAGAAAAATTTTCTGAAATCACAAAAGTACATGAAGCTCTCAGTATCTATTTATAGGTGGTATAGACAGTTGTTACTGTTACTGGTACTGTTTTTGGCATATCGAATACGCCATGGGTAGCCTGCTAGACTCTGCCGTGTGGGTGTCATGTTGGTTCGCTCTTCGCCAGTGGGCACCATTGCCACCTCCTCACCAAGATGAGGCCGTGGACCATTTAGGGGGTTCCTGGAGTGAGCAGATGCCATTGGGCTATACTAGCCCATGTCAGGGACAAATGGAGATGTTACCGGAGCCCGCTTGAGCAAATCAATGAACAATAGGATGACAAACTATACAAGTGACAATTATGCTTTTGAAAATTGTTACAGTGTCTCTTGGATTTTATAAGAATTGGTATATAGGTTATTGCTGCTCTTCACTTTGTGTTTTGTTTTTTTACCATTGGCTAGAAACCCCACAAACAGTAGTTTGTAGTTTTGCTGAAGCATGAATTTTAGTTATCACCGAGGTAATGGATATGTTCAGTTATCTAATGGGGGATTAAATTCACAAATAATTGTTTCCATTTGGGGGACCATTTCACCTAGCAGTGCTCAGAGGATCATCAAGGCTATATTGGGCAGTAGAATTGTAGCACTGTAGCGTTGTCCTCCTGTTGTTCATCAGTTGCTCAAGCGGGCCCAGTACCGCCTCCAGTGTGAGACTTGTTGTTACTGTGTTTGGCATATTGAATATCGTGGGGAGCTTGCCGGCTCTCCGAGAGGGGCAGAGGAATCACACTCGGGTTGGCCGAGTCGGCCGTGTGCAAGGCAAGCACCCTACCCGCTGTGCTATCGCTCCATCAGTCAGTACTTGGGCAGTTAAATGATGCCGAGGATCAAACTTGGGGCCTCACAAAGTGTTTGGCATTTAATCTACCACTTGAACTGTCACCTTGATCCCGATTGATTGCTTCTTAGGAACGATTTGCTTTTATAAAATTTAAATACCGAAGCTTGATTCTTTTTTAAATGAGCATATTTACTTAATGTAATGGGATTTAAGATTTTTTTCCCTGCTTTTATTTTTTATTTTTTACCTTTTTTTTTTCAATCTGGCTGGAGCAGTGGGTAGGGCGTTTTCCTTGCACACAGCTGACCAGGGTTCAATTCCTCCATCCCTCTCGGAGAGCCTGGCAAGCTCCCCGTGGCATATTCGAGTCTCACAGTGGAGATGTTACTGGTGCCTGCTCGAGCAAAACCGAGGAACACTGGGAAGACAGTGCTCCAGTGCTACTTTTTCATTGAATCTCTAGGAGACAGACCCTTCGGAGCTGCGCGTGATTATTCCAACACCCATCCCTCCAGCAGTGTACATTTCCCAGCTCCAGTTTCCTGAGGTTTCCTGAGGTTATCACCCCCTGCACACACTTTTCCTCTCCCCCCACCCCCTTTTGGGATTTAAGATGTTCCCTTAAAGATAAAGGACAGTGCTACAGTGCTACCTTGAAGATAAAGAATTTTGCTTTGGGTTGGGGGATGAGCCACACCTGGAGGCTCTGCGAGCTTCTGGCTCTGTGTCAAGGGTCACTCCTGGTGCTGGGGATTTAACAAGGATCTAACAAGGGTCAATCACATGATTGGCAGATGCCATAACCTGCTGGATTATCTCTCACATCCTAAGGTCAAGGATTTTATTGCAGGGGAGGAAAATCATTTCATGGTAGACCATTTATCAGTGAGTGGTGTTTTTTTCCTTTTTGATGACTCAGTATGGGGCCAGAGAGATAGTATAGGACTTAAGGCACTTGCTTTGCACACAGCTACCTAGTGCAGTACCTAGCACCGTGCGTTATTCCGAAAGCACCGCCTGGAGTGATACCTGAGCACTGCTGACAGTGGTCCTAAAAGTGTCATCCATTTTCCATCAAGTGTGATCTGATTTTTGTGATTTGGTTTTCTAAAACATCTTATTTCATTTATTTATATTTCCTCCTTTCTTTATTGACATTTCAATGATTAGGACTTAAATATGTCTGGCTTTGGTTCCCACAGTTTTTCTTGTCATGTGCCACATATCAGTTGCAGAGCTGACATACTTAGCCATGGTAGTCATCAATGTTTTCGCTCCTTTTTAGTTTTGGCTCTTGCACACGTGTGTGCCAGGGCGCATATTATCAGTTTGAGGGACAAACCTTCTGGTTTTGGTCTTACCCAGGGTTATTTCAGTGCTCACACTTCCTTTTTAGTTGTGGTGCTTTCTGGGAGTTACACCACTTTTTGTGGTACTCATGCACACTGAACTTTTGTGCTGTTGGAAATTGTAGTATCTGGAATCGGAGAGCAGAGCTGTCAGGCTTGAACAGTAAGTAGAGTTGTGAGGATTGTATTCAGAGCATGTAGGACTTCAGGAATTTGAACTCATAACTGTAGACTTGCAAGGTAGGCTTTCAGACCCCGTGTTATCCCCCTGAAGCCCTATATCTTTATATCTGAAAATGAATGTGTTGTTCTGTCATGAATTAATAGTTTAGACTAAATCATAATTATTATGTCAAGTAATCATTCGGACAGAAACAACTGATATTTCATTACCTAATTCCTGTCTCTCCCAACTTTTGTCAGTTTTTAATAATATGTACTACAGAAATTACTTGTTTAATATACACTGTTACAGTGAGACAGTTCACACCCTTACTGTCATGAAATGTGATACATCTCGGACATTTGTAGTACCATTAGGAAACCTGTGATCTTGGCTTTTATATCATTGTATATTTTTTCTTTGAACTCTAATGAAGAATCACTTGAGAAAAAAAGGCACAGTAGCCTTACTATCTGTTAGGTGAACTTGATTTTATGATCTTTGAGAACTGCTTTTTATTTTTTGTATATTCATGCCCTGTATTCTCAGAAGTTTCAGGATCATTTTCTGCAGTGCTGTCCCAGCAGTGAAGGCCCTGTTGGGTACTGAGGAAGGATAGTTCAGAGGGATCTGCACTAATGCCATACTCAGTGCTGCTTGGGGTGACCAAGATTATACCCAGGATGTTTGGGACATGATTGGATTTCTGTGTTCATGCTGTGTATGTGATCTAAGGAATATTTTCCGTTTGCTTTCGTGGGTATTGAACTCAGCGTCTCATATCGGGAAGACAGGTGCTCTGCTTCCGAGCCACATCCCCGTCACATTCCTTAGAATTTTGTTTTTGTTACTGAGTCTGTTCTTTTGTGCACATAGGGGGAAATAAGTATTTGGAGTAACAAATATAGTAAGTTGAAGAAAGAAACATTTAGTATGTGTGGGATTTGTGGCTCGTGAATAATTCACATGACCAAGGTGCTTATTTTGTTTTATGTGCTTAGGGCAGCTGGAGGGGGGTGGGGGCACATGCAAGGGCTATTTCTGACTCTTTCCGCTCAGTAGTAGCATTGGATACCTTGCCTGGTTAAAATAGTCAAGTTGAGGGGCTGGTAACCAGAGTGTGGATGCTACAGAAAGACCGCTCCCCCCTAATATTTTCCAATTTTTTCGCTTTGGATTCCTTCCGACTTCATCCAAACATGACATGGTAAATGTCACATTTCATCTCTTATCATGTAAGAAAGACATGTTAAGAGATGTTTTTTTATTTTGCTAGTTCAAGAAGAATAGAAATAGGTGATAAGACCTGTGCTATAGAGATACAATTCTAGATTCAAATGCTTACGCTCTTGCTGGCATTCAGACTGATAACATGAACTCCTGGATATAATATCACGTAAAGATTGTAGGATTTTTGCTTCAAATTTGTTAGAAATTTTATGTGTATGGAGCGATAGCACAGCAGTAGGGCGTGTTTGCCTTGCGCACAGCCAGCCCGGCCAAGCCGGGTTCGATTCAGAGAGCCCGGCAAGCTACCCGTGACGTAATCAATATGCCAAACACAGTAACAAGTCTCACAATGGAGACGTTACTGGGCCCGCTCGAGCAAATTGATGAATAACGGGAGCACCAAGACCGTGACCATGAAGCCACCAACGATAGTATCTGCTATAGTAAATGCGCAATCATATTGGCTTTTTAAAAAATTTACAACAAGTTCCTTTACTAATGTTTAATTAGAACTAACTTATGAGATGGTTCTCAGAAGACACAGCAAGCAAACAAGTGAGCAACAGAATCCAGAAACTCACATCAGGCATTATTAACAGTGTTCCCATGCTCTGTGTTTTGAGCTCTGTGCTCAAGAATTACTCCTGGCAGTACTCAGGGGACCATATGGGATGCTGATACGGGGGTCGAACCAGGTCAGCTGCATGGAAGGCAAACACCCTTACCTGCTATACTATCTCTCTGGGCCCAGTCCTACTAGCCTTAAGTTGTAAGTTTTCTAAATGAGGAACTGACTTTATAAACCTTATCTCTAGCTTTCTGGTATTCACTGTTTCTATTTTATACTTCTTCCCCCAATATATGATGACTTAGAAACTATAGACCTTGGTAAAGTTATATATCAGCAGCGTATATATGTATATGTCAGTTGCACCCATATCATGGTATAGTTTTCTATACAAGTACACATCCCTGTGGGATTTAAACATCTAAAATAAGAGTGAGAAGAACAGTTCAAATAAAGTACTTAGAGTAGAAAAAAGTCAGTGTTGTAGAAATCTGAAAGCAGAATTTGTGGGGCTAGAGAGATAGGAGAGTGGTCTGAGTGCTGGCCTTCCGCCTACCTGACCCAGGTTCCATCCCCACCATATGGTCGTCCCCTCCCCCCCCCCCCCCCCCCCCGCCCCACCAGGACTGATTTCTAAGTGTCGAGACAGGAGTTATTCCTGAGCATCATAGGGTGTGGCCCCAAAGAACAAAACCAGAATTTGTAGATCTGTATTAATTTTGTGGAGCAAAACAAGTCTTGTATTTGGCCACAAACATTAAGTATGGGTATGTAAAGTGAGAAAGATTTTATGATGAAATCACCAAAAGTCATCACAAAAAGATTTTGTTCCTGGAAGCTAATAGAACTGTTGAAAATGGTAGTTTTCCTTGGGAAATAGAATTGCCTTCATCAAAAGCTATTCTGTTAACCTGATATAAGATGTCAAGAGAATATACTTTTCTGTCATTTTTTCTTTTTTTGGTGGGGATGGTTGAGCCGTACCTGTTCAGGGGTCGCTTCTGGCTTAGTGCTCAGTGAACCATGAATTTCAAGGGATTGGACCTGGTGCTCCCACATGCAGTCATGTGCTCCAGCCCTTTAACCCATCTCCCTGGCCCCCAGGATGTTTTCTCTTCCTGAAATGATGAGGTTGTTAAGTATGTTATGTATCTTACTAAAGAGTAGAGATAAGAGGTTGCTCTAAAATTTACCCAAAAAAAACTTATGCTAGAATTTTTTTTCCAAGTGATGATATTATGCATCATTTTTACTTTAGTAGGAATTTCTTTTGCTGCAAAAGAGCAATTTTATGTATTTCCCAAGGAACGTACTTAAAAGCCATAACTTAATGCCTGATGGTGTTCACTTAATATATCAGTGTTTATGAAAATAACATTCTAAAAATATTCTGTCGTGTTTTTTGTTTCTTTGGGTTTGTTTTTATTTTTGTGCCACACCCAGTGGTACTCGGGGGCTTACTCAGGGATCACTATTGACTGGGTTCAGGGGACCATCTGGGGTTCGAGCTCTGGTTGGCTGTGTGTAAGGCAAGTGCCCTACCAAGTGTGCAAATGCTCTGGCCCCCAGAATAAGTCTCTTAAAGCATTGTTGATGAGAAGGAAAAGTTTTACTTGAATAGACTTAGAGAAGACCTAGTGAAGCTTGATCCGCTTGACTGAAGCTCTTTCTCTTACTTTTTAATTTATTGAATCATAACGAATTACCAAATTACAGAAAGTACCGTTTCAGGCTTACAGTGTCCCAACACAGCCCTTGACCAGTATCCCTTTCCCTCCAATAATGTTTCCAGTTTCGCTCCCACTCCCGGGCTTGCCCCTGTGACAAACACTTTTCCCTTTTTCTTCTTTCCTTTTAGGCACTGTGGTCTGTAATGCTGTTAGCTTAAAGCATTCTTTGAATATCATGCATATCACTTCCTTTCAGCACCAATTCTCGTCCAAGTTGACTCCTTCTAGCCCCACCATTACCAGAGTGGTCCCTTCCCTGTCCTAACTCCCCTTCCCCCATGAATCAGAGGGAGAGGGACGACACAGAATGATCTCCTTCCTACCCGTCATCTACTCTCTGGTTTTTCCAAATGGCCTTTCTTTTTCCCTCTTCACATAAAATTTCCTTCGTTTAGCTCCTTTGTGGTCACCAGTTCCCTTGATCGATCAGGCCACTTTTAAAATGGCATCCAGTTGGCAAGAGCTAGTTGGTTCTTCACATGTCTACTCTAGGTCAAGTGCATGAGCAGCAGAGGTGTTTTGAGAGAGAGTGTCCTAAGTCCAGCAGGACCAACGGGTTGTAGGAAACACGTCTCTTACAGTGATGTTTCTCTGATTCACATCTCCAAGAAAAGATCAGTTGGTTTTGTGATCTGCACTATTTTGAAGATAACACCATACCATCATTTGGCACTGGCTTGGAAAAATAAAACTTGTAGCAGAAAAATTAATGGTGAAGTTAGTAGACTAGAAATAGAAATTTGGTGACCTTTAAAAATGATAGTGAATGTTAGTACTTGTTTAAAAATCTTAACATTTTAGGAATTATTGGGAGAGCTAAGTTGGTTTTATATTGTCTTGGGGCCACACCTGGTAATGCTCAAGTGTTAGTCCTGGCTCTGTAGTCGGGAATCATTCCTGGCAGCCTCCAGGGGACCATAAGGGGTGGTGGGGGTCGGAAGCACCCTACTGCTATACTGTCAATACTCCTGCCCTGAGATAGTCATATTTGAGTGTAGTATTTTCAAAAAAATATTCAGCTTGTCTTGGCGGTAACCCTAGATGATCATTGACTGATACATTGATTTTAATAATGGAAATCTTTAAAAGGTGAATAAGACCTGCCATACTTAAAGTTAGGAAACAGCAGTCAATTTCAGATTGCAGCTTTAGGCTATTGTTCTCACAGGTCAAGTCATACCAGGTATTGATTTCTTGTTCTGCTACATAATTGATTTTTTAAAAGTTTTGCATGTTTTTCCATCAAGGACTTTTCTTTAGGCCTTAGAATATGATAGAGGGCAAGTCGGGGTACTATGTGTATAACAGATCTTTTCTTTTAATCCATAATTCTAGGACGACATAGACAGCCTAAACCCAGTTCTCAGGGACAACCCACAACTTCAGGAGGAAGTGAAAGTCTGGGTGAAGGAACAGAAGGTTCAGGAGATTTTTATGCAAGGTAACTATTTTTAGATTTATACTTTTGATGATGGGGATAGAGAATGGACAGTGTCATATCTGTATGTCGTTCATGTACAAAGTAAACAGAAGATGTCTGATATTCAGAGTTATGTACAGTCTAGGGAAAATAACAAAATCATAGTGATTTTAATAGACAGTAATATCTCCTGTTTATTCTTTTGATCTAAATAAATTAATTAGCATGGCAATATATTGTAACCACACAGGTGCTTGGAAATTTCCATGTTACATAATGTTTTAGGTGTGTCCTTCTTGGAGAAGGAAGCATTTGTAGTAGAGGGTTGCCCAAATCCACAGTTGATATTCTTTGAAGAAAGCAAAGTAGTGTCTGACAAAGTAGCCTATTCTGGGGACCTTCCTCTGCAATGACCACAAAACCAATCTTGATTGTTGCTCTTTTTTAAAGCAAGTTATAAGCTTACCTACAACATAGGACCATCAGACTTGTTAGTGTTTCTTTTCTATCAGTTTATTTTATAAATATTTTTATGAATTTGAATTTTAAATGTAGTAAACATAAACTTTTGAGTTTTTATAAACATTTTTGTGAATTTAATTGAAATTGATTCATTGTCATGAATTGTTAATATTTTGATAAATGGTTTTTTAAAAGGATTTTAATGGGGGGGGATTACTCAAGTGGTAGCAAATGCCTAACATGTGAGGTTTTAAATTCGATCCCTGGTACCATATGGCACTGCTGAGTATAGACTTTGTGGCCCTGAAAGCTTCGGTGCTTGAACACCAAACAAACCATCAGGTCCAGGCCACTGTTTTGAGCATTACTGGAATGGTCCCAATTGGGGGGGGGGGGGGGGGGGTGCAAGATCGAAAATACAGTAAGCAATTTAATTCAGTTTGCCTGCCTAAAGGTAAAAGGTAAAGGCCCTCCCGTTGATCCGTCGATTTGCTCGAGCGGGCCCAGTAACGTCTCCATTGGAGACTTTGTTGTTACTGTGTTTGGCATATCGAATACTCTCTCTCGGTAGTTTGCCGGGCTCTCAGATTTGCCTGCCTATTAAATCTTTATTTGGTACTTTTTTGTTTGTTTGGGGGGGGGGGGGGGTTGGGCCACACCCAGTAGTGCTTTGTGTGTGTTCCTGGCTCTGTATTCGGGGTACCCCTGAGGGACTGGGGAGCTGGAGGGTGGGGAGGGGGTGGCTTGTATGCGATTTAAGAGATTGAATCCAGGCAGGTTGGCATGTAAGGCAAACACCCTTCTTGTTGTACTGTCTGTCACTGCAGCCCCTGTCTGGCTAAACTTTATTAAATATTTTTGTTTGTTTTGGTGCCACATCTGGATGTGCTCAGGCTTACTTCTGACTCTGCACTCAGGGGTTGTTCCTGGCGAGCTCATGGGACTGTCGAGGGTGCCAAGGCAAGCCCTTTCACTTGCTGTGTCTCCAGCCTCCCCCCACACACTTTTTTTTTAATTTGGAGAATCATAAAAAGAAATTGAATTGGTGTGAATAATAATAGATTAATAGTTTGGTGGCTTACATATGCCTAGCAGCTAGCCTAGGAACTGTTCAATCTTGGCAGATACTGTCCCAGTCACATGCCTTCATCAGATTTTTCATGAAGTTTTTAATACCACCACATTCTGTTTTTAAACAAAGCTACCATACTTTTATTGTGCTACATAATTTTTTTTAGTATATCAAATGCTAGATAATTGCACTTGGGATTCCATTTCTCTCATAATGTCTTTACTTTTTGACTGGGGGGTCCAGATAATATCACAAATTGTGATGATTTGATATGTTCCATTTATCTCTTTCTCTTTTTTTCTTTCCTTTTTTGGGCAGGTTTTTTCACAGGGGCAAAGTTGGACGGCTGTGAGGCCTCTCCCATCATTGCTTGGGGACTTCTTTCAGATCAGGGAGTTTCCCCAGTTGTGCTTGAAGGACTGTGTTGTGTCAGGGTTTGAACTTGGAGCTCCTTGATGTACTTCATACAGCCCATTGAGTTAACTCATCAGCAGTCTTTTAATTGAAAAAGGCAGGTTTCTTCTTCTAAAAAACAGCATCTGTTTTCTCATTGTATTTTTAAAATATGAACAGACTAGGACAGTTTAGTTGCTGCTACTCCCAAATAGAATTCTGTGAAACCAGCTTCAAATTATTTGGTCAGAAAAGACCAGTTTAGGTGGTATTCTGATGGGCATCAAATGATGTTAGAGTTATTCTATAAAGCTTTTCAATTTTTTTTTAATAGGGGATCTTGCACTAGAGTTCGTTTTTGTTTTGCTTTTGGACCACACTTAACTATGCTCAGGAAACTCCTGGCAGGCTCAGAGGACCATAAGGGGTGCCAGGGATAGAACCCTGGTCAGCCAAGTGCAGCAGTCTGTCTGCTGTACAGTTTCTTAGCCCACATACTGTTTGTATAGTCAGTTGTGACTAAAATTATATTTTCTTTGTCACATGGAATATTTATATATGTAGGTTTAGTTATATTTTAGATTAATTCTAATTAACAAATTTAAATAAATTAGTCTTAAGCCATTAATTGGTATGTTGAATGCCTCAATAACTGTAGGACAAAGCATCGATTTTAAAATTTTTAGAAAAACAAGTTTGTAGTCCTGACTTTTGGGGCGGAGGAGGGGAGGGTTCATCCACACCGGGTGGTGCTCAGGGCTTACCCTAGCTCTGAGATCAGCCATCGCTCCTGGCGGTCTTGGAGCCGCTGTAGGTACTAGGGATCAAACCTTGTAGACTGCGTACAGAGCAAGCTGTGTCCTGTGTGCTATACTGTATGTTGCTCCAGCCCCCACCTTTTCATTTTTAACGCTCATTTTCATACTTTTATGGTCACTGTAGTAAAGTTTGGGCTTTACTAATTATTGTAATAAAGTACAATAACTACAAGTATGTAGTAAAGTAAGTCAGATATTACCAGGAGACTCAGACTTACCTTTCTGTTTCAGCCAGCCTTACCCCTGGCTCTGTGCTCAGGGATCACTCCTGTTGGTGTTGGGAAACTGTGTCAAGAGATCAAAACGCGCTTCAGCTGCTTGCAGAGCATGAACTCCTGTGCTCTCTGGTTCTTAGCACAACTCCTGAAGCTTTATGTTTTTGTATCGTATTCCTGAACTGTCACCTAGTTCTATGTGTCTTCAAAGATAATAGTTAAAATGGCTCCATTTAAGTTATCATTCTAATTTTTTTAAGGTCCTTATTCCTTAAATGGATACAGAGTGAGAGTGTATAGACAAGATTCTGCCACCCAGTGGTTTACTGGCATAATTACTCATCATGATCTCTTCACTCGCACCATGATCGTTATGAATGATCAGGTAAAATAGTCCAACTAATATTTTTGAAAAGGGATAATTACAGTTCAAATATTTTATGACTCGACATGAAATGAATTAGTGAAATGATACTCTGTAATTTTTATCTTTAATCTTTTGTTGTCAGATAATTTTAATATGTTTACGTGTATCTGGTGTTACATGCATAGATCACTTTAGGTCACAAAAATAAGGATGTCAAATTTATTCCAGCATTGATAAATCTCTGAAATACAAGCATCAGAATCTTTCAGCTAGTCTTTTTTGTCCTAAGGTTAGGTAATATTAGCTTTTCTGACTCTCTAGTTAATAGAAATACTTCCTAAGTAGTATCTTACAGATGATGAAACTTTAGTATATATCCTGTAGTATAGTTGGTTCGATGGTTGATTTGTTGTTTTTCGAAATGGGGTTTAAGCATAGTTCCTCACACATGCAAAGCAATTGTTTTACCTAATAACTATATTCTGACCCAACACTGTAGTTTTATTTCTATAAAATTTCAGAAATGATATATTCCTGTTTTGTATTAGGGTGGTAAATAGAATACAGTTTGATGTAGATTTTTAGTCAAAAAGCTGTATAAATTAAGTGTTAAATTGAATTTAGCTTTCTGCCTCTTAGGACAAAAATTTCCATAGCTTTAAAAATTATTGATATATTTTTTTTAATATTGTTGAATCACTGTGAGATAGTTACAAGCTCTCGTGTTTGGGTTACAATCACACAATGATCAAACACCCGTCCCTCCACCAGTGCGCACTCCCCACCACCAATATCCCCGGTATAACCCCCCTTTCCCACCCTCCCCCTGTCTCCATGTCAGACAGTATTCCCCATAATCTCTCTCTACTTTGGGGCATTATGGTTTGCAGGACAGACCCAGAGAGGTTATCATGTTTGGTCCTTTGTCTACTTTCTGCACACATCTCCATCCCGACCGATTCCTCCATCTTTTTCTTAGTGATCCCTTCTCTATTCCAGCTGCCTTCTCCCCTTTGCTCATGAGGCAGGCTTCCAGCTATGGAGCAGTCTACCTGTCCCGCGTATCTACTATCCTTAGGTGTCAGCCTCATGTTCTGTTGTTTTATACTCCACAAATGAGTGCAATCCTTCTCTGTCTGTCCCTCTCTGACTCATATCACTTAGCATGACACTCTCCATGTCTGTCCAATTATAAGCAAAGTTTGTAACTTCATGTCTCCTGACAGCTGCATAGTATTCCATTGTGTAGATGGACCAAAGTTTCTTTAACCAGTCCTCTGTTCTAGGGCACTTGGGTTGTTTCCAGATTCTGGCTGTTTTGAACATGCTGCAGTATAGGTACAGATGCCATTTCTGCGGTGCTTTTTCGCATCCTCGGGACATATTTCCAGAAGTGGTATTGCGGGGTCATGTCGAAGCTCAGTTTCTAGTTTTTGAAGGACTGTCCATATTGTTTTCCAGAAAGGCTGGACTAGTGGGCATTCCCACCGACAGTGAAAGAGCGTCCCTTTTCCCCCAAATCCACATCAGCACTGGTTGCTTTTGTTCTTTTGAATGTGTGCCAGGCTCTGTGGTGTGAGATGGTATCTCATTGTCGTTTTGATTTATATTTCCCTGATGGCTAGTGATGTGGAGCATTTTTTCTTATGCCTTTTGGCCATTTGTATTTCTTTTTTGAGGAAACTTCTGGGGTCGGAGGTTTTTTTCTTGTACAGTTCTACTAGTGTCTTGTATATCTTGGATATTAACTTATCAGATGGGATTTGGTAAATATTCTTTCCCATTCTGTGGGCTCTTTCTGTATTTTGTTCACTTTCTTGAAGTGCAGAAGCTTCTTAGTTTGATGTAGTCCCATTTGTTTATGTTTGCTTCCACTTGCATGGTCAGTGCTGTTTCATCCTTAAAGATGCTTTTCGCTTCACTGTCGTGGAGAGTTCTGCCTACATTTTCCTCTATGTACCATATGGATTCATGTCTGATATTCAGGTCTTTAATCCACTTTGATCTGACTTTTGTGCCTGGCACTAGACAGAGGTCAGAGTTCATTTTTTTGCAGGTAAAGGTAAAAAAGGTAAAGGCCCTCCCGTTGATCGTCGATTTGCTCGAGCGGGCCCAGTAACGTCTCCTTTGGAGACTTTGTTGTTACTGTGTCTGGCATATCGAATACTCTCGGTAGCTTGCCGGGCTCTCCGAGAGGGCGGAGGAATCGAACTCGGGTCGACCATGTTGGCCGCTTGTAAGGTGAACGCCCTACCCGCTGTGCTATCACTCCAGCCCAGTAGTTATCCAGTTTTCCCAGCACCACTTGTTGAAGAAGCTTTCCTTGTTCCACTTCACATTTCTTGCTCCTTTGTCAAAGATTAAGTGGTCATATATTTGGGGGTCTGTGACAGAATATTCAACTCTGTTCCATTGGTCTGCGGGTCTGTTTCTAGCCCAGTACCATGCTGTCTTAATTACTACTGCTTTGTAGTACTGTTTGAAGTTGGGAAAGGTGATGCCACCCATCTTCTTTTTCACAAGGATTGTTTTAGCTATTCATGGGGGTAAATTATCAATTTCTTTAGCCTTTTATTATTTATAAGATTTTGTCTTCCTAAGTTCAAATCTCTTATGACTAAATTGTGATAATCACTTTCCTATTTTTAAAATATGCTTTATTAGGGCATAATACTCTTACCCTTTTTTTTTAAGGTAGAAATATGTATGATTTTCTTTTTTGGTTAGTGGAAAAAGAGGTTTCAGAAAATCTTTACTCCTCTTTAAAATTACTTTATTATAAGTCTAATCATACCAGTTAAGGGTCCACAAGTTGATTTGTACACATTTCTCTCTGACGATGAAATTAGCTGTTTGGATTTAATTCCCCCTCCTCTTTTTTTTTTTTTTTATCTCCTGGATTAGGTACTAGAACCACAGAATGTCGATCCTTCTATGGTTCAAATGACCTTTCTAGATGATGTTGTTCACTCTTTGTTAAAAGGTGAAAATATTGGCATCACATCACGACGAAGGTCTCGTGCCAGTCAAAATAGCAACACTGTTCACGTATGTATTAGTGATGAATCATTATAAAAATATTTCCTATAGATGTTTTTCTGTATTGGTAGTAAGATGTCATTGTTACTTGGTTATTTTAGGGTCATTATACGCGTGCCCAAGCAAATAGTCCTAGACCAGCAATGAACTCCCAAGCTGCTGTACCAAAACAGAATACACACCAGCAACAAAGAAGTACTCGCCCAAATAAGAGGAAGGGCTCAGATAGCAGTATCCCAGATGAAGAGAAGATGAAGGAAGAAAAATATGATTATATAACAAGAGGAGGTAGGACCACCCTTTTTAAAGGGAGTGAGAACACGTTAACATATTTATACTGTGAGAAATAAGGCTCTTATTTAATGTTTATAGATATTATTTAATGTTGTGTGGGAAATGAGACTCTTTTTTTCTTAATTTTTACAGAAAATCCTAAAGGTAAAAATAAGCCATTGATGAGTAAAAGAAGGAAACTTCCTGAGGAGGATGAAAAGAAACTAAATATGAAAAGACTACGAACTGACACTGTTTCAGATTTTTCTGAAAGTAGTGACTCAGAAAATTCAAATAAGAGGATGATAAATAATTCCTCAGAACAGAAGCCAGAGAATGAGTTGAAAAATAAGAACATTTCAAAGATAAATGGAGAAGGAAAATCCCAGAATAATGAGAAGACAGGCGAAGAGACACTAGTAGATAACCAGCCTCCTTGGGATCCAAAACAGGAAGATAAAAAATATGAGGAAGGGAAGCAAAAGGCCCTTGACTCTCAGCTTCAAGAGAAAATGATGACCCATTCATCAGAACAGTCAGCACTTTCTGAACATAATCATAATGACTTACTTCTTCAGGATTATAATATTGAGAAAACAAATCCAGTGGAATTACCACTACAGGAGAAGCTTGTGTCCAGACCACCTACACCAAAATGTGTTATTGATATTACAAATGACACTAGTTCAGAAAAGGTGGTCCAGGAAAACACAAGTAGTACCTTTGGCCTTCAGACAGTTCAAAAAATGGATCCTAATGTTAGTGATTCAAAATATTCTCTTGCAAATATAAAATACCTGGAAACAGCAAAACAAGATTCTGACCAGAGGTGGGTCAGTGACACAGCTAAAGTAGATTTAACCCAACCAAGTGTTAGAAATGCTTCTTCAGGAAATGATAATCTGAATATGGAAAAAGAGAAAAATCAGTATGTCTCTTACATGTCTTTAAGTGCAGTTTCTGTCACAGAAGATAAACTTCATAAGCGAAGTCCACCCCCAGAGTCTGCAAAATGTAAACTTAGTACTTCAGTAGATGCTCACAAAACTAAATCCAATCCCTCACCTGAAGGTGTTAAAACTAAGATTGCCCATTCTCCTGATTCTGTAAAAACTAAGACCACTTACACGAACAGCCAATCTGCTGGTGAAAGAAGACTGGCAAGTAAGATCGAACATGAATTAACAAGATGCAGTTTTCATCCAGTTTCTTCTCGAGGTAGTACATTGGAATCTACAAAGAGCCCTCTCATCATTGATAAAAATGAGCATTTCACCGTTTACAGGGATCCCGCACTTATTGGGTCGGAAACAGGCGCTAATCACATTTCATCTTTCTTAAACCAGCACCCGTTTCCTCTTCATTCTTCATCCCACAGAACCTGCTTAAATCCAGGTACCCATCATCCTGCTCTCACTCCTGGACCTCATTTATTGGCTGGATCATCTGGTCAAGCTCCATTACCCACCATTAATGCTCACCCTCTGACCAGTGGTCCACACCATTCTGTTCATCACCCTCATCTGCTTCCAGCTGTGCTACCTGGAGTGCCTACTGCTTCCTTACTTGGTGGCCACTCACGACTGGAGACTGCTCATGCCAGCAGCTTGAGCCACTTAGCACTAGCACACCAGCAACAGCAGCAGTTGTTACAGCACCAGTCCCCTCATCTTCTTGGACAAGCTCATCCATCGGCTTCATATAGTCAGCTTGGACTTTATCCAATTATTTGGCAATACCCAAATGGAACACATGCATACTCAGGACTTGGTTTACCATCTTCTAAGTGGGTTCACCCAGAAAATGCAGTTAATGCGGAGTCTTCTTTAAGGAGGGTAAGTTGTGCCATGCTTTTTTTTTTTTACTCAGTCAACAAATGAATAGTTGCTTGTTCGGTATTTAATTTTTCTGATTTATTTCAAAACTGGTTTTGATGTTTTCTGATGTATCTTACACAAAGAATGGATATCCTCATAACTAATTATGATACATATCCAAAGTTACCTTTTGAGCAAATTGCCAGAAGTAAATTTTATGGTTTTGATTGATTTATGGTTTTGATTGATATGAAATAGTCTTTTGATAAGTATTACCGAATTATTTTTGTTTCTGGAACCGCACCATGCAGTGTCAAGAGATTCCTGCTGGCACTGTGTGCATAGAATTACGGTCATATTTCTTTAGGAAACCACGTGGTGCTGAAGATTGAACGCAGGCATGCTGTCAACCTGATTTTTAGCTATCTGTTGAGCTATCTCCCTAGGCATGAAGTTCTTTTTAAAAGATCGTTTGTTATATAGCTACATTATTCTGATAGTATTGTAAGCTATGACCCTAAGCCCTTTGTTTGTTTAAAGGCATCAAGATTGAAGATTACAGATACTGTTGTTGGGACTTAGATTATGACTAGCAGAATATTGTTGAAAATGATACAATAGGACTTTTGTTTGTTTGTTTTTGGGTCACACCTGGCGATGCACAGCGGTTACTCCTGGCTCTGCATTCAGGAATTACCCGTGGCCGTGCTCAGGGCACCATGTGGGATGCTGGGAGTCGAACCCGGGTCAGCCACGTGCAAGGCAAATGCCCTACCCACTGTGCTATTGCTCCAGCTCCTATATAGGACTCTTTAACTCTTTTTTCATCTTGCAAAACTGAAACTACTGATTAGACACATTATCTCAACCTTTCCTTGTCCTTTTTATTTTCTGTTTCTGAGTATTTTGCATACTTTGAATTAGAATCATATAACACAATGTTTTTTTCGTTTGTGACTAATTTTATTAGGGTAATATCTTAGAGAATTAGACATTTTGTAGTGTATAACACAATTTTCTTTTGAAAACTATTTAATTGTATTTTCCTTAGTGCTCGTATGTTGATAGACTTTTATATTACTACCACTTCTAGATTACAGTACATACTGCTCCACAAACCTTGCTATTTATGACATTTCTCAATCTCGGCAAACCTCCAATAGGTATATTTGGGGATAAGACTTCCATAAAGACTTGGGAGTATCCATAGAATAGCACTGTTCTCCCGTTGTTTATCGATTTGCTCGAGAGGGCATCAGTAACATCTCCATTGTGAGACTTACTGTTACTGTGTTTGGCATATCGTATACATCACGGGTAGCTTGCCAGGCTTTGCTGTGTGGGCGGAATACTCTCGGTAGCTTGCCCTGCTCTCCGATAGGGGCAGAGGAATTGAACCCAGGTCGGTTGCATGCAAGACAAACGTCCTACCCACTATACTATCGCTCTGGCCCATCTTCGTGTTAATGGTATTCTAATGAAGACATTATTAGAGGAGTTGTTCTGATTTAGGTAACAGTGATGCTATAGATTCTATATGTTTGTTTTTATGATTCTCAAGTTGTATTTGTTTAGTTCTTACAAGTTTTGCAAAAAAGAAAATTACTTTTTGTGATACACTCCCATTACAATAAAACTCCTTTTGGTTCCTCTTTTATATGAACTTTGACCTTCAGTAGATTTACTAGTGGTATTTTAATTTTTTCTGTGCCCGTATCCTTGCATTTGATAGTAGAGTCTCAGTTCTAGAATAGTTTGATCATAAGCTCCCAGTCCCATTCTTGATTGTGCCATGCAACTTGAGGCAGATGAGTATTATGTCACGTAACTGACATAATGAAGAGCCACTAATCAAGTACACTTTTGTCAGAATTGAAACAGGCCTGATGACCCACATACCCTGAACTGGCAAATAATTCTTCTTCGACTTCTAAAGCCTCTCACGCCTTACAGACTCTGTGAAAACAGATGAAAGAAAACTGTTCTTAGAATTTACGATTCGTAACATTGTGATTTCTAACATAATTTCTAACAAATTATGATTTCTACAAGCTTACGTGTTAAGCTTGTAACTTTCTAGTCTCCATTTTTATGAAGCAGAAATACTTAGGGAAAGAAAGAAAATTGGCGGGAGGCGCAGGAGGGGAGACTGGGCTGTGTCTGGCTGTGCTCAGGACTTCTGACTCTGCTGTGGAATCGCTTCTGGTAGTGATCTTGAGGCCTTATGCAATGCTGGGGATTGAAGCGGGATCAGCTGCATTCCAGACAATTGATATGTAACCTGCCTCCATACTGTCTCTCCAGCTATGAGAAAATACTTTAACTGGTTCAACTTGCTAGACCAAAAAATAGCTCATTGTACTATTATTTGTTATGTGAAGCAGTAAACTAATAAGTTAAATCTAAGAAAAATCTTTAATTATAGTAAGTTAATATGTAAAATAGGAAGTAACTTAAAAATGTTGCATTGGGGCCAAAGTGATAGCGTAGCGGGTGGTAAGGCATTTGCCTTGCATGTGGCCAACCACGGTTTGATCCTCAGCGCTCCATGTGTTCCCCTGAGTGCAGTGCCCGGAGGAAGCCCTCCGCATGGCCAGGTGTGGCCCAAAAACTTGAAAAAAAAAATCTTGATTTGGTTACAATTTCTGCTTATTTGGAGTTCTGGGGGTTTTGTTTCTGTTCGTCCTGGTTTTTGTTGTTTGAGAGCCACAGCGGCAGAGGTCGGGGGTTACTCTTGTCTCTGCACTCAGGAATCACTTCTAGGGGGCTCAAAAGGACCACATGGGATGCTGGGGGTCAACATAGGTCAGCCCCATGTAAGGCCAGCACACTACCCACTATATGACCTGTCTGGTTCCAGTTTGGTCTTCAGGAATTTTTTTTCCTCTCTCTACAATTTAATTTCAAAGAATTTCTAAAGAACATATGACTTTTTTTAGTTTATTTTGTTAAGATTTTATTATTGCATCCCTGTGAGAGAGATCTTTACAAAACTCTTCATAATCTGGTCTCAGTCATACCGTGTTCCGACGCCCATCCCTTCCCCAGTGGGCATTTCCCAGCACCAGCGTCCCTCCCATCACCTCCTTGCACCCACCCTCCTTTCCTCCCTCTCCACTTTGTGTTTTTGAATTTGGGCATCGTAATTCGCAGTACAGATACGGAAAGGTTGTGTGTGTGTGTCTATTTGTGTCTGTGTCTGTGTCTGTGTTGCTTTCCTTAACTTCTAACACTCAGTACTTGTCCAGTGTGATAATTTCCAGCTATTATTGTACCCTGTTCCCTTCTCTGTCTTCCTACCTTCTATTGCACATACACCTGTGGTTGATTCGAGCCATTGACCAGTACTCCTAGACCCTGTTTTCCAGAATTTTTTAGAATTCTCACTTTTCTAGAATTTTTAAAAGCTGAAACCGTTTAGATATTTTATAGGTCCTTCTATTCTCTTAATTGAGGTTTATAAGGAATTTTTAACCTATGTAATTTCACAATAGCATAACGGTATGCTAGTGTATTTCTTTTGCATTGCTTTGAATTATAAATACATTCTCTTTCTAAGAGATAATGATTCTATTTTCTCCATATCTGACGGTGTCCCGTTGATAACAAAGCATGCCTTATTGCAAGAAAGTTAGATTTGGTATAGACACAATCCTTCACTGTCTCTCTGTCCTCCCATTGTTCCATCAGTTTGCTCGAGTGGGCCCAGTAATGTCTCCACTTTGAGACTTGTTACTGTGTTTGGCATATTGAATACGTCACAGGTAGCTTGCCAGGCTTAATCCTTAAGAAAGTAATTAGATAATTACAAGTTTCAGCATAAAGATTGATACCACCAGATACTCTATCATCAGCATCCTGAGAAAAGCAGTATACTGGCATATGAGAGATTATCTTTGTTAGACAATCATATTACTAACTTGTAGTTTACTGCCAGTTCTAAGTTGGTAAGTTCATTATTTTTTTAATGATAAAATTTATTATATAAACTTGATTTAATTTCTGTTCCTGGATATATTTTAGGAATAACAAGTCTCTTTTTCTTTCAGTGGCTTTCTACCTACCTCCTACCCTTCCATGGTAGAATGTTTAAAAATCTTACCTAGATTCAGTGTATCAGTGATTTCAGGATCTGCTGTCTTGAACAAGTTTCTGGAAATCGCTATTTTAATGCTGATTTATTTCTCATATGTGAAATACATATAATTGTGATTACTTGTCTGAATGTTGCTCATAAGATACAATTAGAAAATGCCGCCTAATTTTCAATAAACTATCACTAAAGTACTCCTATGACTTGTTCAGCTTTCTCTGGTAACTGAAGTCTGACTTTTTTTCTTTTAATAGAATTCTCCCAGTCCTTGGTTGCATCAACCCACTCCTGTGACCTCAGCAGATGGTATTGGATTACTTAGTCACATTCCTGTCCGGCCTTCCAGTGCAGAGCCTCACCGGCCTCTTAAAATTACAGCACATTCCAGTCCACCATTGACAAAAAGTTTAGTAGATCATCATAAAGAGTGAGTTCACTGACATTTAAAACTTATAAATACTGCCTTAAAAAAATTTATTGATTTATTGTTACTTTACAAATACTCGCTAAATTTTAGGAGTACCACTTCATGTGGTTTCTAGTTTTTATTCTGTTTTGAATTTTGGGCATATCCAGTGGGGTTTGGCAGATTACCTATAGCCAGAGATCAAACCTGGGTTTCTTGCATACAGAACACAAACAACAAACACTGTCCTCCCGTTGTTCTCTGTTGTGAGAACTTGTTACTGTGTTTGGCATATCCAATACATCACGGGTAGTTTGCCAGGTTTTGCCGTGCGGGCGAGATACTCTCAGTAGCTTCCCGGGCTCTCTGAGAGGAGCAGAGAAATCGAACCTGGCACGGCCAGGCTGGCTGTGTGCAAGGCAAACACCCTACCGCTGTAAAGCATTATATTTTATTTTTTCTACGGGGCATATGTGCAAGTATATTTTTGTGTGTTATTAGGCTACAGTCCCAGAGACCCTAACACATGTGAGTTAGGCACATCCCTGACTCCTGTTTACCTAAATAGATAAACAATAAATTAACATCCGAAAATATGTAAACTTTGGAGAGGTGTAGTCCATTTTGATAGATCTTTTAATTTACTAGATCATTGAGTACTTGCAAAGTCACATTTACTGTTAAAATTTGGTAATGTTACATAGGTGCTATTTTGGGAGGCGGATATTATAAATGAAAGGTGACTCTGGGTGTTGAGTGCTAGCACAGTAGATACGCGCTTGCCTTACATGTGTCCAATCTTAGTTTTTAATCCCCATGATCACATATGCTCCCCTAAGGGTGTGGTCTCCGCCCACCAAAAAGTAAAAGAATAGAAAGGTGATAACAAATATCTTTATATATTTTCTTTACAGAGAATTGGAAAGGAAAGCCTTCATTGAACCATTGCGTTCTGTTGCATCCACATCAACAAAAAATGACATGGATCTAAGTCGGTCACAGACTTCGAAAGATGGTCATTTACATAGGCATTTTGTGGATCCCCTAATGAATCAGTTGCAAAGACCACCACAGGAGCCTGGGGAGAGATTAAATAAATATAAGGAGGAACATCGTCGGATTCTTCAAGAAAGTATTGATGTTGCTCCCTTTACAACTAAAATAAAGGGGCTGGAGGGTGAGAGAGAGAATTATTCCAGAGTAGCATCATCATCTTCAAGCCCTAAAAGCCATATAATAAAACAAGACAAAGAAATAGAATGCTCAGTGTCGGATCTTTATAAAATGAAGCACTCAGTGCCTCAAAGTTTGCCCCAAAGTAATTATTTCACTACATTGTCCAATAGTGTAGTCAATGAACCACCAAGGTCATATCCATCCAAAGAGGTTTCAAATATTTACAGTGAAAAACAGAGTAATGCCCTTGGAACAGTCAATAATCCTCAAACTCTTACTTCGTTTATGTCATCTCTTTCAAAGCCTCCGCCTTTGATTAAACACCAACCAGAAAGTGATGGTATGGTAAGCAAGGTCCCGGAACATCTTCCCCATCAGATTGCATCTCACTCGGTAACGTCCTTCAGAAATGATTGTAGGAGCCCAACTCATTTTACGGTTTCTTCTACAAACACACTCCGCGGTATGCCTGCTCTGCATAGAGCACCGGTATTCCACCCACCGATCCATCACAGCCTGGAGAGAAAGGAAGGCAGCTATAGTAGCCTTTCTCCTCCAACTTTGACTCCAGTGATGCCCGTCAATGCGGGTGGGAAACTTCAAGAATCACAAAAGCCTCCAACTCTAATTCCTGAGCCCAAAGACTCTCAGACAAATTTCAAGAGTTCTTCTGAACAGAGTTTGACAGAAATGTGGAAATCTAATAATAACCCCAGTAAAGAAAAGTCTGAATGGCATGTGGAGAAAAGCAGTGGAAAGTCACAGGCTGCTATGGCGTCTGTCATTGTACGTCCACCTTCTCGTACAAAACTTGATAGCACGCCAACAGTGCAGCTAGCTTCCAAAGACCGAGTGAGTGAAAGATCTTCAACTGGGGCAAATCAAACAGATTGCCTCAAACCAGCAGAAACTGGAGAGACTGGAAGAATCGTTCTGCCAAGTGCAAATTCAGACAGTGCGCACATAAAATCCGAGAAAAGCTTTCAGGCTGTCTCACAGGGCAGTGTTCCCAGTTCAATCATGTCTTCTGTAAATACAGTGTGTAATACCAAAACGGATGTATTCACATCTGCTGCCACTACCGCCAGTGCTTCCAGCTGGGGTAGTTCAGAAATAATTTACTCTTTATCAAATACCAGTTTGGCCTCTAAATCCTTAGAATGTACCTCTTCAAAAAGTGTCAGTCATTCCGTGGCTCACACCCAAGAATGCAGGGTCAAAACCCCAGCTCCAGTTACACCAGCTAGTAATAAGACAGGAAGTGCTGTTCCGCCCAGCTCTGGGTTCTCGAGCACAACTGATTTTATCCATTTAAAGAAGCACAAGGCAGCATTGGCTGCCGCTCAGTATAAAAGTAGTAATGTCAGTGAGAATGAGCCGAATGCTGTGAAAAATCAAACATCTTCAGTCTCTCTTCTCTTGGATAGCCCTGTAGTTGGTAGTACAATAAACAAAGCAAACTCTGTAGGAAACGGGCAAGCATCCCAGACAAATCAACCAAACTACCACACTAAACTGAAGAAGGCCTGGCTTACTAGACATTCAGAAGAAGATAAAAATACAAACAAAATGGAAAATTCAGGGAATTCTGTATCAGAAATCATTAAGCCATGTTCTGTCAACTTAATAGCCTCTACGTCTAGTGACATTCAAAATAGTGTAGATGGTAAGATCATAGCTGAGAAGTACCTAAAGGATGATAAAGTCAATAGGAGAAAAACCAAAAGAACTTACGAATCTGGCTCTGAAAGTGGAGACTCAGATGAAAGTGAAAGCAAGTCAGAACAGAGGACTAAAAGGCAACCTAAGCCAACTTACAAAAAGAAGCAGAATGATTTGCAGAGGAGAAAAGGTGAAATAGAAGAAGATTTAAAGCCCAATGGGGTTCTCAGCAGGAGTGCCAAGGAAAAAAGTAAATTGAAGTTGCAGAGCAACAGTAGCAGTGGTAGGTGAATTGGTCGGTCGGTCGGTTTCAAAAGTCAAGTAATTCTGTAAAATTGACTACATGCGCTTCCTTTTCTGTTTTTCGTTTCTTTTTCTCTTCACGATGTATTTCAAAATCCATGACTGGATTTCAGTAGCACAGCGCTTGAATGCCAGTCTCTTCACTAGTGTCCACTTGCCTCCACCAGTGTTATCCCTGTACACCCCTTGCTTTAAAAGGCATTCTTCGTATTTTAACATTATTTCTCTAATTCAGAAGTACGCTATGAAATGAGAGATTTGGAGGCCAGAATGACAGTACAGCAAGTACCGTGATACATGCTATGTACAAGTACATATTTCTTAGTAAATTCTAAAGCTAGATATAATAGGTCCACTTTATTTGCTATCTTGGGTTATGTGTATCTGCTTTCTTTTGTTACTAATAATTAAAAGCTAGCAGTTGTCTTGACTGATTTTCTTATATTATTTTGTTTTCCAATTTGAGCTTGTTAATTACATTTAAATATATCAGTTTGATGAAACAACTGGTTTAACTATAACCAGCTAATTTATGAATATAACAAATTTACGTATATACATATTTTCTAGTCAGTATAGGAAGAGATGGCATTTTTTTACTGTAATTAAGACGTAATTTAAATGAATAGAAGCAAATGTGCCCGAGTTAATTGATCAGCAGTGTGATTCTGTTGTTACTGACTTTCTAAAGCTCTGAGTTTTGAATAGTTTCATGGAAGAAATCCTATACACAGTGGAGGAAATAGGCTTTTACACAGACTTCTGGAAAAGTTTTTAATTTGAAAATTGTATGTATGTACACACAGTCTTATGGATTAGCAAAAGGGTCTCTTGCCTGAGTTTAAAGTAGAAGGGTAGAGAGCCAGAGAGATTGGACAGCTGCTCAAGATTTTGTCTTCCATGTGGCTTACAAGGGTTTGACCCCCAGAACTCCATTGTGGTCCACTGAGTGCAGAACCAGGAGTAAGCCCTCAGCACTACCAAGTGGCAAAAAGAAAACAAAACCAAGAGGGGAGGGCTTATGCAAGTAAAGAGCCGTGCAGGAGTGATAATAGGCATGCTTAATATCTAGAGTTTATTTTACATTGAGCACCCTGGAATTTAAATACAGTTTTTGATACTAAGATTTGCCATCTTGTGACTATGCATTATATGATCAACAAGTGACTGGAAACCCAGGACAAGAGTTCTGCGAGTTTTTCTGCAAGGTATACTTTTTTCTCAGCAGAGGAATTGAACTACCTCTAATGTACAAAACGGGTATTCGAAAGCACAAGTAGGAAACTAAATGTTTCGTTCGACGTCTCAGAGCACACTGTACATCTTATGTTTGACATAAACGTTGACGTAGGTTTGATTATAAGGGTTAACAAATCCATGTTGATAGATACATAGATCGACTACTTGATCCAGTGTTCTTAACAATTACGTTTAATTTAACTACGGACAGTTTTATGTAGAGCACGTGCACAGTATTTTTTCTTGCAGATATTAGAGTGTAGAATACATTTGAGGTTTCTTTAGATGTTTCTGAAGACCTTTTTTCCCCCCTAACATCAAAAGAAACACCTAGATCAGGTTTCTTTTTTTTTTCTTTTTGACGTGATAGACACACCCAGCCAGTGCTCTGGGGACCATCTAGTACCTGAGATCAATTCCAAGGTTTCTATTTACAAAGCATGTGCTCAAGCATTTTGAACCATTCACCCGATGTTTACTTTTATTTTCTCCAAAGACATTGCTACTATCAGTATATTTATATTTCTCTCCCAAGTATTGATCTTACAGGCTATCTGCTTCATGTTATCTCAGGTATTTTTTTAAATTTTAATTGATCTAAAAACATTAGTTTATAGTTCTGTGTGTTTGGGGCTAGAGCGATACTGCAGAGGGTAGGGTGCCTTGCATGTGGCCAACCCAGCTTTGATCCCTGGCACCCTATATGATCCTTTGAATACTGCCAGATGTGAACCCTAAGCAAAGAGCCAAGAGTAAGCCCTGAGCACTCCTTGGTGTGGACACCCAAGAATGTTTTACAGATTCATTCTTCAAACGTGTACTATACCATGCTGTCATCAGAGTATTAATATTTGACTCAATCCTTCTTCTCCTTGTTCCCCAAAGTCAGAATTTCGTAGTCAGAAACCTTTTTTGCTTTTGTCTATTCCTATACTTTTTTTTATATTCCACATCAAACAATATCCAATATTTGTCTTTCTCTTTATGACATTTTTTTACTTAGACTAATCTCACCTTCTAGTTCCATCGTGTTACAAATAGCAAAAGGGCTTTTTGGTAGTATTTGGTAAAGGTAAAGGTAAAGGCCCTCCCGTTGATCATCGATTTGCTCGAGCGGGCCCAGTAACGTCTCCATTGGAGACTTTGTTGTTACTGTGTCTGGCATATCGAATACTCTCGGTAGCTTGTAGTATTTGGTAATATAATTATATAGTAAGCATCTTTTGTCCATCACTTTTATTACTAAATCATACTTGTAGAATCAAGTTCAATACTTCAAAAAAGTTAAATTATGTTACACTATTAACTTTTGGTGTTTAGGTGTTCTTGTGAATCTTTAGTCTCCTCACATATACCTAATTTCTGAGCATGTTAGAGAAGACTCTACTTTCAGATACAGGTTTGCATAGAATATAAGTTTCTCATGTTTGGCTTTTTAATAAGTATAGTTTTGTATTCATAACAAGTAAAGTGGAAAATTACTCTTCCGCATTTCTGCTATATTGATACGGCTTTGTTTTATAAGTAGAATGGTAAAGAAATGGCAATGTTGCAGTGGACTTTTCAGTGCATAGAACTAGCATGACTGCTTCTTTTCCATGATATTAATAGATCATAGAATTAACTTGAATCTTATCTCAGGGGGGTATGGCCTTGTGAAAAGGTATAATGTTGCTAATCCTTTTCCTACTGGTTTTACAGCTGGCATCCCTCGTTCAGTATTAAAGGACTGGCGTAAAGTCAAGAAACTGAAGCAAACTGGGGAATCCTTTTTACAGGATGACTCCTGCTGTGAAATAGGTCCTAATTTACAAAAGTGCAGAGAATGTAGACTTATTCGGAGTAAAAAAGGAGAAGAACCAACGCATTCACCAGTATTTTGTAGATTTTACTATTTTAGACGGTAAGTAGAATGCTTAATAGGGATGTTAAACTTCTTGTGCTCAAATTAACAGTAAAATTAACAGTAGCTAACTACTGAGCTAGCTTCATTTTCACATTGTTGCTTTATGATCTGTATATATGGCTTTTCATTTTGTTTACTGCTTTCTTTTTCCCTGGAGAGAAAATGTAATTTTTTTAAGAAAATGATTGGACATGGGAGTTTGGGGCATACTTTTGACTATGTTTTGTGTTTGTAATTTTGCACACTTTAGCTAATGAACATAGCATTAATGGTGCATTAATTGCTAGTGACAAGTAGTCTATAAATCCTAGAAAAACAGGTTAAGCCTTTAGTCATTGCATTACGTAGTAATATCCATGCTTTCTTTAAATATTTATTTGTAGCTATAATGATTTGAAAATGGAAAGGATTTGTTAATAGTATGCCTTATTTCAGAGGTTTTATAGTATATATTGAGTTATTAACTTGCTATTATAATGTTAATATATTTTTATACTAAAACCTTACAGTGTTCTGTTAAAATATCAGTGGATAACCTAACCAGTAAGAGCTTATTAGTGTCTCAGATTCTGGACTAAGTGATAACTGGGTTTTCAGTTCCTGCTTTGTGCCCTAGTTCCTTGCTAAACTTGATTAATTAGGATGAAACTCCAGATAATTCTTTCTCATGCACGTAATGTAAGTGATTGGGTTTCCCTTCTTGAAGAGTTTCCATGAATATTAAATGAAGCTAAGTCAGCAAAGTCATTAGTGTCGGTTCTCATTAACAGAAACGCTTGTATTATCTGTATTCTCCTAACCAACATTGTCATTTTTACAAGATTTAGGTCACACTTTGTTTTACCTGGGGATTGGGAGGTTGTGCCATACCTGTTGGTGCTCATGGGGTGCTCCCAGCTCTGTGCTTGGGTTGCTCCTCGTAATGTTGGTGGACCATGCAGTACTGGGAATCAAGCCTAGACCTCCCACACACAGAACATGTACTCGGCACATTGAACCATCTTTACGATCTAGCAATACTTATTTAACAACAGCCCAAAAAGTGGTTTTGGTGTTAGTCCAAAGTACATCTTTGTAGGTACAGAAAAACTGCTATTTCTGATTTCTCTGTTTCTTAGTTTTACAGCCAACAGTGTTTTTAAATGATAGCTTCAGAGATACTTGTTAAATGTAATATAAATGGAAACTCAGAAAGGGTGAAAAGAATAGGAAGGGAAAGTAAGTTTGGATCAGATAGAAAGCTCAGTGGACTGAAACACATGCCCTCTGTGCAGAAAGCTTTGATCACTAGTGTTCCCTGAGCACCGGAAGGTCTGGCCCAAAAACCAAGTAAAAACGGAGAGACTAGAGAGATAGTTCAGGGGTTAAGGTGATTGTTTGCCTGGCACCCCACCATTGCCTGGCACCCCACCAACCCTGGCTCGAATCTGCTTTCCACTGCCAGGAGTCATTCCTGAGCATAGAGCCAGGAATAGCCAGTGAGAACCACCGAGGTGACACACAAACCAAGAAAAAAGAAAACTGGATTTTAAGAGATAAAAAAGTCTCCTACCAACAAAAGTGAAAATTTAAAAAGATTTTGGAAAAAAGTAAAGAAGTCAGCTTGCACTTTCAAGCCTCTGTTCTCTCCTAAAGATAGATTTCTCACTTCTGCATTTCCACTCTTGAGACGCTCATGTTCTCTCTTGAACATACATTCTTTTTCCATTCACATCACATCTTTTTTTTTTCTTAAATTTTTATTAGTGAAACACCATGAGGTACAGTTGTAGACTTACAAATTTTTGTGCTTGGGTTTCAATTATACAGTGATTGAATACCCATCCCTCCACCAGTGCCCATTCTCCACCACCACCAGTCCCAGTATCCCTCCCACCCCCTTCCCCCCATCCCCCATCCTACCCTACCCTACCACTGTGTGGCAGGGCATTCCCTTTTGTTATCTCTCTCCTTTTGAGTGCTGTGGTTTGCAAAAGAGGTATTGAGTGGCAATCTTGTTCGGACTATAGTCTACTCTCATCACGCATTTCCCATCCTGAGAGGAACCTCCCAACACCCTTTATTTGGTGCTCCCTTCTCTATCTGAGCTGCCTTTTCCCTTAGCGTGTGCGGTTGTCCTCAAAGCCATGGAGTAATCCGCCTGGTATTTATCTCGGCTATTCTTGGGTGTTAGTCTCCTATTTTGTTACTTTATGTTACCTAGATGAATGCAATCTTTTTATGTCTATCCCTCTCTTTCTGACTCATTTCACTTAGCATGATACTTTCCATGTAGTACCACTTGTATGTAAATTTCATGACTTCATCCTTTCTGACAGCTACATAGTATTCCATTGTGTAGATGTACCAAAGCTTCTTAAACCAGTCATCTGTTCTCGGGCACTCAGGGTTTTTCCAGATTCTGGATATTGTAAACAGTGCTGGAATGAACAGACAACTGCAGATGTCGCTTCGACTATACTTTTTTGCCTCTCCAGGGTATATTCCCAGGAGTGGAATTGCTGGGTCAAATGGGAGCTCAATTTCTAGTTTTTTGAGAATCGTGTTTTCCAGAAGGGCTGAACTAGTCAGCATTCCCACCAGCATTGAAGGAGGGTCCCTTTCTCGCCACATCCGCGCCAGCACTGGTTGCTTTTGTTCTTTTGGATGTGGGCCAGTCTCTGTGGTGTGAAATGATATCTCACTGTTGTTTTGATCTGCATCTCCCTGATGATTAATGATGTAGAGCATTTTCTCATATGTCTTTTAGCCATTTGAATTTCATCTTTGATGAAGTTTCTGTTCATTTTGTCACCCAATTTTCTGATAGGGTTGGATGTTTTCTTCTTGTGGAGTTCAACCAGAACTTTGTATATCCTTGATATCAGCCCATTGTCGGATGTGTATTTGGCGAATATCCTTACCCATTCTGTGGGCTATCTTTGTATTTTGGTCATTGTTTTTTTTGAGGTGCAGAAGCTTCTTAGTTTAATATAGTCCCATTTGTCTATCTCTGTTTTCACTTGCTTAGCCAGTGGCGTGACATCTTTGAAGACACCATTAGCTTCAATATCATGGAGGGTTTTGCCAACTTTGTCTTCAATGTACCTTATGGATTCCAGTCTGATGTTGAGGTCTTTAATCCATTTTGATCTTACTTTTGTACATGGTGTTAGGCAGAGATCTGAGCCCAGTTTTTTTGCATGTAGCTGTCCAGTTTTGCCAGCACCATTTGTTAAAAAGGCTTTCCTTACTCCACTTCACATTTCTTGCTCCTTCATCAAAGATTAGGTGATCATATGTTTGGGGGAGATGTCAGTATATTCAACTCTGTTCCATTGATCTGCTATTCTGCCTTTGTTCCAGTACCATGCTGTTTTAATTATTACTGCTTTGTAGTAGAGTTTGAGGTTCGGGAGGTTAATTCCTCCCATTTTCTTTTTCCCAAGAATTGCTGTAGCTATTCGTGGTGGCTTATTGTTCCATATAAATTTCAGGAGTGTTTGCTCCATTTCTTTGAAGAATGTCATGGGTATCCTAATAGGGATCACGTTGAATTTGTACAGTGCTTTCGGAAGTATTGCCATTTTGACAATGTTAATCCTCCCGACCCATGAGCAGGGTATATTTTTCCATTTCCTTGTGTCCTCTTTTATTTCCTGAAGCAGCGTTTTGTAGTTTTCTTTGTACAGGTCCTTTACTTCTTTAGTTAAGCTAATTCCTAGGTAGTTGAATTTCTGGGGCACAGTTGTGAACGGAATTGTTTTCTTCTCTCTCACTATTTGCATATAGGAAAGCCATGGACTTTTGGGTATTGATTTTATAGCGTGCCACTTTACTATACAGATCTATTGTTTCTAGGAGTTTCTTGGTAGAAGTTTTAGGGTTCTCTAAGTATAGTATCATATCATCTGCGAATAGTGAGAGCTTGATTTCTTCCTTTCCTACCTGGATGCCCTTAATATATTTTTCTTGTCTAATCGCTATTGCAAGTACTTCAGTACTATATTGAACAGTAGTGGAGAGAGTGGGCATCCTTGTCTGGTCCCTGATCTTAAGGGGAAGGCTCTTAGTTCTTCCCCATTGAGGATGATGCTTGCTGTAGGCTTGTGGTAGATGGCTTTAACTATATTGAGGAAAGTCCCCTCTATCCCCAATTTGGCGAGGGTTTTCATCATGAACGGGTGCTGGATCTTGTCAAATGCTTTCTCTGCATCTATTGATACGATCATATGATTTTTATCTTTTGTTGATATGATGGATTATATTGATTGATTTCTGAATGTTAAACCATCCTTGCATCCCCGGGATGAATCCCACTTGGTCATGGTGTATGATCTTTTTAATGAGTAGTTGGATTCTGTTTACTAGTATTTTGTTGAGACTCTTCGCATCCATGTTCATCAGGGAATTAGGCCTGTAGTTTTCTTTTTTTGTGGTGTCTTTGTTTCCTTCTGGTATTAGGGAAATATAGGCTTCATAGAAACTGGGAGGATTTCTGTTATTTCAATTTCCTGGAAGAGCTTGAGAAGAACTGGTAATAGGTCTTCTTTAAATATTTGGAAAAATTCGCTAGTGAATCCATCAGGACCTGGGCTTTTGTTTTTGGGAAGACTTTTGATTACAGTTTCAATTTCCTTGATGTTAATAGGTCTATTCAGGTACTCTATATCTTCTTGATTCAGCTTCGGGAGATTATAGGAATCCAGGGATTTATCCATTTCTTCTAGGTTCTCTTGTTTGGCATAGAGACTTTCAAAGTAGCCTATGATGATCTTTTGAATTTCTTTGCTTTCTGTTGTGATATCCCCATTCTCATTTCTTATTTGGTTTATTAGGGTTCTCTCACACTGTTTCTTTGTGAGTGTTGCTAATGGTTTATCTATCTTATTTATTTTCTTGAAGAACCAACTCTTAGTTTCATTGATCTTTCGTATTGTTTCTGTGTTTTCCATGTCATTGATTTCTGCTCTAAGTTTTATGATCTCTTTCCTTCTGCCTACTTTGGGCTCCTTCTGTTGATCCTTTTCTAGGATCTTGAGCTGTGAAGTCAAGTTGTTTATGTGTATCCTTTCTTCCATCTTGAGGTTTGCTTGCAGAGCTATAAATTTTCCCCTTAATATGGCTTTCTCTGCATCCCATAAATTCTGGTAGCTCGTGTCTTCATTCTCATTTGTTTCCAGGTATCTTTTGATTTCATCCTTGACTTCCTTCCTGATCCATTCGTTGCTCAACATTGAGTTGTTTAGTTTCCAGGTGTTTGATTTGGTTCTCCATGTCTGTGTGTGATTCATTTCTATTCTCGGTGCATCGTGGTCTGAAAAGATTGTTGGTAGTATTTCTGTCTTCCTGATTCTACTGTGGTATGTCTTGTGGCCTAGCACATGGTCTATTTTGGAGAATGTTCCATGCACACTGGAGAAGAATGTGTGTTCTTTCTTTTTGGGGTGTAAAGCCCTGCATAGGTCTATAAGTCCTTTCTTTTCTATTTCTTCTTTCAGAGCCAGTGTTTCCTTGCTGAGTTTTCTTCTTGTTGATCTATCCAGAGGTGATAGGGCAATGTTGAAGTCTTCAGCTACTATTGTGCTGCTAGCAATGTCCTCCTTAAAGTCTGTTAGCAGTTGTTTCAAGTATTTAGCTGTTCCCTCACTAGGTGCGTATACATTTAAGAGTGTGATTTCTTCCTGTTATACGTCTCCCTTGATGAAGAGAAAGTGCCCTTCGCTGTCCCTTCTAATCTTTTTCAACGTGAAATTAATGTTCTCGAATACTAGTGTAGCCACCCCAGCTTTTTGGAGAGAGTTGTTTGCTTGCAGGATTGTTTTCCATCCTTTTACTTTGAGTCTGTTTTTGCTCTGATTGTTCAGATGAGTTTCTTGTAGACAGCAGAATGTTGATTTCTGTTTCTGGATCCATTTTGCCACTCTGTGTCTCTTGATTGGTGCATTTAGGCCGTTGACATTAAGACATTATTGTCATGGGATTTTGTGCCATGTTTCTGTATGGGCTGGTTGTGTTTCTAAGTGTTTTCCTTCTTATCCTACAGGAGCCCCTTTAACCCTTCCTTTAGTTTTGGTTTTGCGTCTGTGAAGTTCCTAAGCTGTTGTTTATCTACAAAATGGTATATAGTTCCATCGAGTTTGAGTGAGACTTTAGCTGGATAAAGTATTCTTGGGGAGGCATTCATTTCATTGAGTTTTTTCACCATATCCCACCATTGCCTTTGGGCTTGGAGGGTTTCCTCTGATAGGTCTGCTGTAAATCTAAGGGGTGCTCCTTTGAATGTGATTTCCTTCTTTGACCTTGCTGCTTGTATTGTGTCTCTGTTCTTAGCATCCATCGTTCTGACTATGATATGCCTTGAATTGCTTTTATTAGGGTCTCTTTTTGCTGGCACCCTTCTGGCTCCTTGGATCTGTATGTCTGCATTCTTTAACTCTGGGAACTTTTCGGCAATGATTTCTCTGACTGTGGCTTTTTCATTGGGATTGCCTCCCTGCCCTTCTGGTACTCCAATGATTCTAATGTTGTTCCTCTTGGTGTCGTCCCCTAGGTCTCTGATTCTCCTAAGAGCCATTTTGAGATCTTTTTCCGTTGCTTGTTTTTCCCTATGGGATTTCTGTTGTTCATCTTCAAGCTCACTGATTCTCTCTTCAGCTGCACTTATCCTATTGCTAAGGGCACTTACTGAGTTTTTAATTACATCTACCGAGTCCTTTATCTGTGACACTTCTTTCTGTAGCTTTTTTGTTTCTGCTCTCATTTCTTCATGTATTTTCTCGACTAACCTTTCTATTGTTTCTTTCACTTCTTTTAGTTTTCTGGCTATCTCTTCTATTGATTCCTTGAGTAGGTCCTTGAACATCCTCTGCATTTCGTCCCTGAGTTCTTTATCGGAGAGAGCATATTTGTATGCGACCCTGGTTGAGGGTTCGGGAATCTTTTCTTCGTCTTCAGAGATCTTGTAGTGGAGATTTGCATTGTTTCTTCATGTTGTTTTGTTTGTCTAGTAGTAAACCCCTGGAATTTACCAGCACTGTTCACTCTTTTTGTGGGAAAGGGTTCTGGATATGGCCGGTCGGTGGTGGACACCCTTCTCTCTTTCTAGGGTCTGAGGATCTTTTCTGGCATTTTTTCTCTGGCTTATGATGGGCATCTAGTGAAGGTTTGTAGGAGGTGTTCTATACAGCTTCTATTGCATATTGGTCTTTTGTTAGACATGGAGTAGACCAGTGGATTGTTATTGTATTGTAGTGTAGGTGCCCGGAATATTTTCCCCACAGAATTAGATGGGAAGGGCTGGGGTGAATGTCCACAGTGCTGAGGGTGGGAAATATAACAGAGGCTGCTTAAGCTTCTGCCACTCCAGAGAAGGCCACGCCTACTTTGGGCGGCCACGCCCACTTGCGATAGAGCCCACACCCCTACAGTAATGACCACTCACCCAGCAAGTCAAGATGCTAGTCCACAGACCTGTTGGGGGGTGGGAGGGGCAGTTACATGAACCTGCGCTCCCTGCGGAAGTGGCTCAGGCTGCTGGAGGGGCCCCTGCCCGGGAGCCGGCGGTGGTGGCTGGGTTTCTGGGTCCCGGATCGAATTGCACATCACATCTTTCTAAGTAAATTTCTTTGAATAAAAATTACTTTTGTCTCAGGGGCTAGAACAATAGTACAACAGGTGGAGTGCTTGCCTTGCACGTGACTGGCCTGGGTTTGATTCCCAGCACCACGGATGGCCCCCTGAGCCCTCGAGGCGTCAGCCCTAAGCTCCACCAGGTGTGGCTGAAAAGCCAAAAAATTATTTTGCCTCAGTAAAAAGAAAAGAAATTACTCTGTGTGTGTATGTGTGTGTGAGAGAGAAGCAATAAACTCAGTATGAGAGGAAAGGGTAATGTTCAAGAGAGAACACAGGCAGCAAAGAAACACCAAGATGAGTAAGAGATGTATATGCTTAAGAGAGAACGCTGGCTTGAAAACCAAGCCAAAAGCAAGTAACAGTAATAACATACAGCTTAAATAGAATGATGGGCTATAACAGATTTTTAAAAAAATGACTGTAGATGAAGAGTGTGAGCCAGAGTTATAGTACAGCTGGTAGGGCACTCACCCTGCATGCTACCATCCTGGGTTTGATTCCTGGCACCCCATATGGTCCCTCAGGGAATCCCTCCAGGAGTGATCCCTGAGCGCAGAGCCAAGAGTAAGACCTGTGCACTGCCGAGTATGAGCACAACACAAAATTTATAAAGTGGGGCCTTTGATGTTTATGGAGCCAACCGTTTTTCAATCCCTGGCATTGCATTGGGTTTTCTAAGCGCTGCCAGCAGTGAGCCCTGAGCACTTCTGAATGTGGCCCCGAAATCAAAAAATTAAGAATGCGTAGATAGGAAAAATGGTAAGACAGGTGGTAGGACACTTGGTAGTACAGGTGGTTACACCATTTCGACCGTGCTTTGAACCCAGTGTAGCATGTACACCTCAGACCACTACCAGGATCAGACCCTGGAGCACCACCCAACTAGTGTAGCCCAGACACACACCCTCGATATAAGAGAAGGATTAAAAATACAGAACGACTTGGCAATGGCCTTCTTACTCCTTTCCCCAATGCCTGCCCCCCTCCTTTTCTTCTTCATTTGGGAGCCTCGTCTAGTTCTGCCTGCGGGTTGTTTGCCAGCCGTACTTGGAAAGGCTGTACTACCGTGCCAGGAATGTGGCTGTCCTGCACAGAATGCTCTGATCCCATTGAACTCTCTCTTTGCCCCCAGATAACCTTTTTTGAGAATAAAAAGGATATAGCTACAATACACTATAAGGTTAATCATCAGTAAGAAAGAGAATGCCTTTTTTGCTGTCCCTTTACCCAGAATTCTCCTAGTTTTAGTTGCATTATTTAAATATTATGTGCTGAGATCAAGTTAAGGACACTTAGCTTGGGTTGTTGCTGTGTTTTGGGGTTTTTGTGTGTGTGTGTGTGTGTGTGTGTGTGTGTGTTTGCTTTTTTTCTGCTTTTTGGGTCACACCCGGCGATGTACGGCGGTTACTCCTGCTCTGTACTCAGGAATTACTCCTGGCGGTGCTCGGGACCATATGGGATGCAGGGAATCGAACCCAGGTCAGCCGCATGCAAGGCAAATGCCCTACCCCCTGTGCTATCTATCGCTCCAGCCCCACTAATTGGGTTCTTCATGAATTTTTTTGTCTTAATGAATTATTAAGTTTCCATACTCTTGCTCTAAACCACATTAATAAAGTTTTACTTTAATTAATGAAAGACTGTATGTGAAAGTGTTAAGGTAATTCCTGGGATTTTCAACTTAAGCGCTTCCTGATCTTGATCACGTATAAAATTACAGTATTGCTCTAGACAGCATTTAACTAGCATTTTAACTTTTGTCAGCCATCAATCATTTGGACATAGTTTTCATTGGAATGGAATGAAGCAGGTAAGTATGAGAGAGATTTAGTTATTGAAATAACCTAAAATTATCACATACTATTTTCTTTTGTGTAACACATTTAAATTCACTAAACTTACATATATATATATATATATATATATATATATATATATATATGGAAAATGCCTTTTGGTGGGTCTGGAGCGCTAGTACAGTGGATAGGTGCTTGCCTTGTGTGTTGCCAACCTGGGTTCAATCCTGGCTCCCCATAAGGTCCCTTGAGCTCCTCGGGAGTAATCCTTGAGGGCAGAACCAGGTATCACCCAAAAACCAAACCAAACAAAAAAGAAAATGCACTTTTAAAATTTGGTTTTGGGGGCCACACCTGACGTTGCTTGCGGGAATTACAGTACCAGTCACCAAATACAGACCTCCCACCTGCAGTTCACGTGTTCCTGCTCTTTGACTTGTCTCCTGACTTCCCTGTTTTGTTTTTAATTGTAAGTGCAGTTGATTTATTTCAATATGAAATATAAGTATAAATTAATAAATTTCAATAAATTTGTATCTTGCTATCTAATGCTTTTTATGTATTAATGTTTCAGATTGTCATTTAGTAAAAATGGAGTGGTTAGAATAGATGGCTTTTCTTCGCCTGACCAGTACGATGATGAAGCTATGAGTTTATGGACACATGAAAATTATGATGATGATGAACTTGACATAGAAACTTCAAAATATATATTGGATATAATAGGTGATAAGTTCTGTCAGTTAGTAACATCTGAAAAAACAGCTTTGTCCTGGGTGAAAAAGGATGGTAAGGAAGTTAAATATTTAGAATCTGTGACTTGTAAAAGTTTCCATGTTAAGAATTTGTCTTTGAAGTATGTTTAGTGGGAAAAGTCCTATACCTAATCTGGTTGACCTTTTTTTTTTTTTTTGCTTTTTGCTTTTTGGGTCACACCCAGCATTGCACAGGGGTTCCTCTTGGCTCATGCACTCAGGAATTACTCCTGGCGGTGCTCGGGAACCATATGGGTTGCTGGGGATTGAACCCGGATCAGCCACATGCAAGGCAAACGCCCTACCAGCTGTGCTACCACTCCAGCCCCTGGTTGACTTTTTTTTTTTTTTTTAGTGAGACACTGGTTAACATTTTTTAATAGTGACCTTTTATGTAGAAATATTTCTATATATTTTCTATACAAAACATTTTCCAGTTCAGTTAACTGGGTTAAGTCTTTGAAAGTATGGAATAGCATTTTGCTGTTCTTTTCATAACATAATTTTGTGTATTAAAAGACTTTGGATACAAAATTAGGAAATGACAGTGTTTTAATCTCCCTAGTCCATTTGTATTTGAATTTTAGTTCTCAATTTTCAAAGAACTATGCCTGTAAAATGGGAATGACTACCTCATTAATTTGCTTAGGAAATTATTTGTGACTAAAAAGATGGTACATGTAAGATAGGGCTGCCTTGTATGTGACTGACAGGTTCTGTCACTAATGCTCCATATGATTACCAAACCCCATCAGGAGTAATGCACTCAACCATGAGTAAAACACTGCCCCCCCCCCCAAAAAAAATTGCATAATATTTGTTTTTTTCAATTTATACTTGAGATGTCTAAATTTTAGCTTTTCTTTGTACAAACCAATAGCATGTTCTCCCAGGGAAGTTAATGATTGGAAACATTTTTTATTGCATTACATAAAAGGAGGAGGAGGCTAGTAACATCTTAATGGAGGCCATAGATGCTGCTAAATATTCCACAATGTACGAAATAACAGAAGTAATTGATGTAAACTGTTGAAAACGTCAGTATTGAGAAACTCTACCTATATAAGTATATATAAGTATGTTCTCTGAGAACTACTAATTACTTTTTTTTTATGCTGCTGTTGATTTTTTGGTGAAAACATTGTTAAAATTTCTTGATTTCCCTTTAAAACTTATTTTCCTATAGCCAAAATTGCTTGGAAAAGAGCAGTGAGAGGAGTTCGGGAAATGTGTGATGCCTGTGAAGCAACACTGTTTAACATCCATTGGGTCTGTCAAAAATGTGGATTTGTGGTCTGCTTAGATTGCTATAAGGCAAAGGAAAGAAAGAGTTCTAGAGGTCAGTTTCTAACTTTAAGTAAATAAAACTGTTTTGTAATGTTCACTGTTTTAGAATCACTGAGTATCCAAAAAATTTAATGTCTGTTGTTTTCCCTACCTTTCTTAGTAATAATAGATCAAGAAAGTTTTGTGAAATTTGTTATTAAAAGAAAGAGCCACAGTTTATTAATGGCCCGATTTCCAGAATAAATTTATACTGCATCTCTTTCTTTGCAGCCTTCACTGTGTATTCACTACCCTTCAAAGCTGATTTGTTTTAAGTAGCGTAAATTTCACTGTCACTATCCTCCCGAGCAGGCCCAGTAACATTGTGAGACTTGTTACTGTGTTTGGCATATCGAGTACGCCACGGGTAGCTTGCCAGGCTTTGCCGTGAGGGCGAGATACTCTCAGTAGCTTGCTGGGCTCTCCAAAAGGGGCACAGGAATCGAACTCGAGTTGGCCATGTTGGCCGCTTGCAAGGCAGATGCCCTACGCACTGTGCTATCGTTCCAGCCCCAAATTCTTTCACTTTTTAAAAACCAAGGTAGGGCTGTTGCTCCAGGCTGACCTGGGATTGATCTCAGGCCCTGCCAAGAGTGATCCCTGAGCACCACCAAATATGGTCCAGAACACTAAAAAAATTAATAATTTCACTAGTATCATAAATCCCCTATTTCTAAAAAATGGATTATTATGAAAACGTTACTTCTAATTTCTGGTGTCAGAGAGATAGTACAGTGGGTATGGTGCCTTGTACCCAGCCCACCTAGGTTTTATCCCTGGCACACCAGAGAGCCCTCTTCACCCAAGCCCTGCCAGAAGCGATCTCTAGGTACAGAGTCAGGAGTGTACCTGAGCATAGCCAGGTGTGGTGCCCCAACTTAAAATTTTTTTTCCAATTTCTATAGTAGTAAATGGCACAAACATAGTGGTCTTAGAACAGAGAGGTAGCTCAGCAGTCTTGCCTAGCGTATGTGTGGCCCTTCTTTTGATGCCAAGTACAGCAAAAGCAGAAAAGACAGAAATAGTGGGCAGCATGTTGAGATAGCTGGACATAAAATTTAAAAGGAAAATCAACAGGGTAGAGCACATGCAAGGTCCAGGTTTACTCCCCAGCCCCAGTGGCCTCCTGAGCATTACTGGAAAGAGTGCTGGCAGCTCCAGATACCACCAGAGTGGCCCTTGTAGTTCCCAACACTGGGACCAGTTCTTTAAGTATTGTTGCTAGTGGCACCTGGGTCCGCTGAAAACTGCAGCGCACTGCCCTCACCTCTCACCAGCCTGCCAACACACATGAAAGAAAGAACTAGCTGGTATCTTTTCTCATACCAGAAGGTTTCCCAACATGTATTCACTGGAGCCTCTGGACAGGTGGTGGGCACTGCACTCCTGAGGGCCTCGGCGCTCTTCCCGCTCACCAGCTCAGCCCACCTACCACATGTACCCTGCTTTCGTGTGGTGCAGGTTTTGGGTTTTGGTTGGTTGGTGCTTGCTTTGGGGCTACATCCAGTGGTGCTGAGGACTTACTCCAGGTTCTACACTCAGGGATCGCTTTGCCCAGCTCAGGGGACTATGTGGGGTGCCAGGGATTGAATACCAATCAGCCAAGTACATGACAAACACCCTACCGGGTGTACTATCACTTGACCCCAGTTCTGTTTCTTGGCCCAAGAGAGGGGAAAGGATTCCCAGCAGTTCCAGAAGTTAACATAAATATATTGGTTTCTTTAGTAAGATTAAATCCTAATGAAATGTGAAGATTTGAATTGTGGAAATACAAAAGTAAAGCAATATTTAGTGCTGAACAGCTTTGCTATCTGATAAATACGGTGCTAGACTGGAGCTGGTAGGGCACTTGTCTTGCAAGTGACTGACCTAGGATTGGTCTCCTGAGTCTTCTTCCAGGATTAATCCTTGTGCACAGAATTAGGATAGGCCCTGACCACAGCTGGGTGTGACTCAGAAATCTAGAGTAAAAAAAAAAAACAGGAATTTCAGTCCACAGAGATAGCTCAAAAAGAAACATAACTAGGAGTAGACCCCCAAGCTTCTAGCGTAAGTGGTTCCTACCGGCCCCACTAGTTGTAGCCCACAGAATAAAATAATGAATTTAAATGCTAATTTTTTTCCCAGGCAGTTTATTTTTAGAGTAGTACAGTAGTTCCCCATCTAAGTTTGAAGTTTTGCTTTGTCAGATTTAACCTGTAATCAACCTCGGTCCAAAATTACTGCTTTCAAAAAAATATTTTGGGAGACCACATTCAGGGGCAGGGGTGTAGCTCAGTGTTAGAGCACTTACTTTGCTTATGTGAGGACATAGATTGAGTTTCCAGCACTCTGGGGAGGCATGTATACAGACTATTGTAGTTTTTAATCCATATGACTAATGTATGAATTAAACTTGATTCTAGGTATGTATGTGTGCAGCATACGCAAGGTTTAGTACTGTTCAGTTGTAGGCATTCCCTAGGAGTTCTGGAGCATGTCCCATGCTATACACTGGATTGATGAACCACGATTTAGTCATCAGTATCTTCTACCAAATCTTCTTTTTAACCCAGCATGTATTGAAGAGACTTGGTCAGCATGTCCAAAACATCGACAGTTGCTGTTAACTATAATATGCAGAAAAATAAGTCTGAGTAAAATGTACAGCAGTAGTTCAGAGTGCATTTTAGGCAGTTAAACATCTTCAAGCCCATAAAAGCATATGGGGATTTTCAGCTATTTATGATATTGACAAGTGGGATGTAGCTGTTCGCTTTGCACATGTGAGGTGCCTGGGTTCCATTTCAGCACTGCGAAAGAAAGGGAAAAAACCCTGAGTTACAGACATTTTGTCTTGGTTCATATTGTTTCAAGGGTCCAAATCTGGCAATATTTGGGGTTCCGGCTTACGGTTGATGGGGATGTTCTTTTCCACTCTCGGCCACGTTACCTCCATCATTTGACTACTAATTATAATAATGGGCTGGAGCAATAGCACAGCGGTAGGGCCAACATGGCCGACCCGAGTTCGATTCCTCCGCCCCTCTCGGAGAGCCCGGCAAGTTACCGAGAACCTCTCGCCCTCACGGCAGAGCCTGGCAAGCCACCCGTGACGTATTCGATATGCCAGACACAGTAACAACAAAGTCTCCAATGGAGACGTTACTGGGCCCGCTCGAGCAAATCGATGAACACCGGGAGTACCGTGACCATGTTCTTTTCAGTAGTGGTTAGATGACCCTATGATGCCTCTTCCAATGCCTGGTATGTGCTCAGCCTGTTGATCCCTCCAGTCCATGAATTCTTTCTGAACACAGTGATTATGGTAAATCTATTGTATAGTAAAGACATAAAGTGGCTTTTGCTTCACGTGTCAGGTATTAGAGAAAAATCAGTAACCAAAAACTGATTTGTCGTTATTATGTGCCAAGATTTACAGAAGTTAAAAGGATGGATATTGGCTTAGGGGCCAGAGAGAGCACAAGAGCTAAAGGGGCTTGCTGTGCATATGCATGCGGCCAGTCTGTGGCAATGCATGTAGTCTCCTAGCACTGTTGGGAGTAAGCCCTGGGCACCCCCAGGTGTGGCTCCAACCCCCCCTCCTGAAAGATTAGCCCAGACACCTGCCACTGCACCTGTCTGTTCTCTATGGGCTGATACAATCCAGTGACAAGAGCTGAGACAACCCCAGCTTAGGAAACGGTTTCTAAGTTTGGGCTGTGACGGTGCCAGCAGCATGGCTCCACCCGGAAAAGGCTTGAAGGGCCAGGGGGGTGGGGTGGAGGCCGTCCTAGGATATGCTACAGTGGTGGGTTGTAACGAAGCATGTGCCACTTTCTTCTCAGCACTATCCCCCTCCCCCCAAATAAAATTAGCTACAGAGAAGCTCAAATCGGAGAAGGTAGAGATGACTAATACTTAATCATAAGAGAGGAGAATTATTTTTGGAAAGGCTATCATCTTTGTATCCTGTTTTTATAAAATTCTTAAAATGGTGGTTACTACACTTGAAACATTTGAAACCTATCATCGATGCTCTATGTAATTATGAAGTTCTTGATACACAAGTCATCAGTTTTATATTGTAAAACCAGGAGTACTCTAAAAGTATAAATACTGTTACTAAAATCTACAGATAAAGAACTCTATGCTTGGATGAAGTGTGTAAAGGGACAGCCTCACGATCACAAACATTTAATGCCAACGCAAATTATACCTGGTTCTGGTAAGTACAGATGTGTGTTAGTAATATAACAGTTCTTGGTTGCTTAAAAGTTTTTAGATAGGAGTACTTTAGAAAGAGAAGTACTTTCACTGAATTGCTCTTATATTCAGCTATTAGAATCTTATATGTAACAAAGGTAACACAAAAGCTTTGTTTTTTTTTCTTTATTGCATGTAATCAAAAGTTCAGGGAACATGAATTTGTTTGAATTATCAAACCTGATTGAAGAAGGGTATGGGGGGGGTGATCAAAAAATGGAGAAAATAGGTTTAAGGAAAAAAATGTTTTAAACTAGTGGTGATTCCTATATTAACCACGTTTTTTATTTTGTAGTTTTGACAGATCTTCTAGATGCAATGCACATTCTTAGAGAAAAGTATGGTATCAAGTCCCATTGTCATTGTACTAGCAAACAGAATATGCAGAATATACAAGCTGGAAACTTTCCTGCAGTGAATGGTGTGTCTCAAGTGAGTAAGAGTCTCCAGTTATTCATAGAGATACATTGTTCAGTCAAACAACTTTGGTACTCGTGAACCAACTTAGGACTTGTGTTTTATAAATTACATCCTGTGTAGTGCTTGATAAATTCAGTTACTGCTTTTACTCTGAAGAATTGAAGAGACTTTTTTTTAATTCAGTTGTTCTACCCTTACAGGTTTTACAGAATGTTCTTAATCACAGTAATAAAATTTCTCTGTGCATGCCTGAGTCTCCACAGCAAAATACACCTCAGAAATCTGAGAGTAATGGCAACAGCAGCCCAGGTAGTGATATAAGCACAGATAGCAAGCTAACTCCCCCCGAATCTCAGTCACCACTGCACTGGTTAGCAGATCTTGCAGAACAGAAGGCCAGAGAGGAGAAAAAAGGTAAATTGGATGAAGTATAAGAAACTTAGAATGTGATATATAAGATTCTATTCAGGATAATTCACCTTTACTTTTTCTTGCATTGTCATTTTCATTCCATTTTAAAGGGATATAGTATCTATACTCTGGTGTGTATTCAGATGAATAGATTTTACTGGTACAATTTTTACCTCATGCTGTAAAGCATAGGGTGCCAATTTTGGTTTTTTAGTGGGGTTCCCCCCCCCTTTTTTTATTATTGAATCACCATAAGATACGGTTACAAAAATTTCATGTTTGAGTTAACAGTCATACATGATCGAACACCCATCCCTCCACCAATGCACATACTCCACCACATTCTCCTCAGTGTACATCTCTCTTCCAACCCTCCCCCTGCCTCTATAGCAGACAGTTTCCCCCATACTCTCTCCCTCTGCTTTGGGGCATTATGGTTGCAATGTAGATACTGAGAGGCTGTCACGTTTGTCCTTTATCTACTTTGAACCAAACACATCTCCCCTCCCGAATGATTCCTCCAACCATCATAGATTACTTGGTGATCCCTTCTCTATTCCAGCTGCCTTCTCCCCCAGCTCATGAGACAGGTTTCCAACTATAGAGCAGTATTCCTGGCCCTTGTGTCTGCTGTCCTTGGGTGTCAGTCTCATATTATGTTATTTTATGTTCCACAGATGAGGGAAGTCATCCTATGTCTGTCCCTCTCTGACTCATTTCACTTAGCATGATACTCTCCATGATCATCCATTTATAAGCAAATTTCATAACTTCATCTTTCCTAACAGCTGCATAGTATTCCATTGTGTAGATTCTTTGACCAATCGTCTGTTCTCGGGCACTGTTTCTGGCTATTGTGAACAGAGCTGCATTGAACTAAAAGGTGCAGATGTCATTTCTACTGTGCTTTTTTAGGGTGGCAGTTTTGTCGGTACGTCAGCTTTGTTTCATATGAGTTGAAAATTTGTGAAATGTTTTTATTTCAGAAAACAAAGAATTTGCCCTTGAAAATCAAATTAAAGAAGAGAGAGAACAAGATAATCCTGATTCTCCGAATAGCAGAAATTCACCACCTATGACCCAGAACAATGAACAAGGCTCAACCTTACGTGATTTACTGACCACAACAGCTGGCAAGCTGCGTGTGGGTTCTACTGATGCTGGCATTGCCTTTGCCCCAGTGTATTCCATGGGAACCCCAGTGAGTGTGATACAGATTTCTGGTTTTCATGTTCGTTTGCTTTTAATGTTTCTCAGTGCCACTTTGAGTTTTACACAGTACAGTGTTGGGGTAGTAGAAGTAAAATATGGTGATACACACCTATCCCACCCCCCAAACAAAGTCATCTGCTCTAAGATTACATGATAACCTAGGATTCCAAAATAGACAACTTCAGTTTCATCTGTCTTAAGACTTAATTATCCTTAGGCTAGTCTAGTGTCTGTAGTTGTTTAATAGATACAAATTGACTTTTATTTGTAATGCTGTGTTTCTCGGTGTGTTCTTCTGTTATAGCTCACAACTTAGCTGAGTGTTTTCATTTTGTTTACCTAGGTCAGAAGGGTTGGAGAATACCATCTTGATGACAAAAGAACCCTTTAGGGATACCCCTTCAGAATTTGGAAGCCATAGCTCTAAAAATTTTGCTTGTGAATGTTCAGATACTTAAAATACCTATAAATCAATTTTTGCTTTAATTGATTACAGTGGAGTATACGGACAGAATGAATAGGAATATTTTTAGTTCTACTCATAAAAGTACTCATCCACCTTTGCCCTAGATTTAAAATGACATAAATAATATGCCAAACACAGTACCAACAAGTCTCAAAAATGGAGACGGTGCTGGGCCCGCTCGAACAAATCGATGAACAACGAGAGGACAGTGCTAAATAAGAAGGCCATAATTCGAGTTTCTACAGCTTTTCACATGGATACCACCAGAATTCTGGTTCTTTGTATCTCATTGTATCCCTGTCTCCAGACAAGATTATTCTTTGGGGGAGGGGACAATAGGGGGACGACACACCTAGCTATGATCAGAGCTCACTCCTGGCTCTGTGCTAAGGATCACTACTGGTAGTGCCAGGGATTGAACTCTGGTCAGCCGTGTTTGAGTCAGGGCTGTACCTGCTGTACTATCCCTGGTTTCGATTATGTATTCTTAAATTAGGTATATTGTTTATGTTAGCTGTTTGCTTGCTTATTCACAGCAATTCAAAATGGACGTTTAAAAAATCATACATTTCCTCTCAAAATACATTTTTTCCCCTGTAACAGAGTGGTAAAAGTGGTAGGACCATGCCGAACATTCTTGATGACATAATTGCTTCTGTTGTTGAAAACAAAATTCCACCAAATAAAGTTCCTAAGATAAATTTGAAATCAGAGAAAGAAGAGCCGAAGGAAAGAAGATCTGCCGTGGATGAAAATCACAAATTGCACAGCGACATACCACATTCTTGGATCTGTGAGGACCATGTTTTGTGGCTTAAGGATTATAAGAACAGTAATAATTGGAAGCTTTTCAGAGAGTGTTGGAAACACGGACAGGTGAGTGCTTAAGCTGATTTTTCTCTTTTTTTGATGGTGGGGGCAGGAGCAAACCCAGTAGTGCTCAGTGGTTATTCTCACACTGTCCTCAGGAATTACTCCTGGTGGTGCACCTGGTATTGAACCTGGTAAGCCACATGCAAGGCAAACCCCCTACACCGCTGTGATTTAGTATATATCAGAAGCCATTTTTTTTTCCCCCTTTGGCTTTTGGGCCACACCCAGCAGTGCTCAGGAAATACTCTATGGTGCTCAGGACCATATGAGATGCCTGGGGTTGAACCTGGGTCAGCAGCATGTAAGAGAAGCACCCTACCGATTGTGTATTTCTGGCCCCATTAGAAGCTTTATTTCTTGCTGATTTTTTTTTTCCTTTTAAAATAAAGATGGTGCTAGCAAGTTAGCTTACAGGGCTGGAGCATATGTTTCGCATGTGATTACACCAGGTTTGATAACTCAGTACTTCACGGTCCCCTGAACCTTAAGGGAAAATTCGAGTGCTCGGGAGTAGAGCACTGAGCTGGCCTGTATTAGGCTCTGAATTTGCTATTTACACGACAAAAAATTTAAAAAAAAAATTTCTCTCTAAAGCTTGGTTCTACTACACTTACAAGTTCAGCGGAACATTAATGATATCTATTAATGCTTTGCTAATTCTCTATACGTTAAGTTTTATGTGGTTGATACTTATTTTAGGTAACAGTTTGCTACATTTAATGCACAGAATATTACCAGAATTAAAAATTCACTTTTATTGAGGCTGGAGAGGTGTACAATGGGTAAGGCTTGCCCTGCACACAGCCGGCCCCAGTCCAGTCCCCGGCACCTCCAAGAGTCCCTTGAGTGCAGAGCCAGGAGTGGGTGAGAGAGTCTGAGCATGTGGGTGGGACCAAAAACCAAACAGCAACAAAAAAGAATTCACTCTGGTTATGGTTTCCTTATCCTCTGGACAACAATGCTCCTTTAAGTGTGACCTTCTTTATTCAACAAATATTGACTAGTGAGGCCTAAGTTTGCTTGGCACTAAGATTATAAAAGCAAGAGGCTACAGAGAGACTGACTGACAGGTCACGTGCTTGCCTTGCCTAGGACTAAGCAGGGTTCAATTCCAGTTTCTGAGTGCAGAGGCAGGAGTAAGCCCTGAAACTGCCAGGTGTGCCCTGAAAACAAACCCAAAAAGAAAAACAAGTTCTAGGGCCAGAATAGGCAGCCAAGTCCTTTCGAGATAAGGCACCTACCTTGCACTCTCCAGACTTGAACTGCATCCCATGAGCCCTATTAGGCGTGGCCCAAAAAATGGGACCGGAGCAGTATGAAAGGGCTTAGGGCACTTCCTTGCCTTGCGTGTGGCTGACTCAGCATTAATCCCCATCCCCCACACTCCCGACACACGGTCTCCATGGCCTGCCAAGAGTAAGCCCTTGAGCACTGCCAGGTAGGCACAAAAAGACTAACTCAAGCTTTATAAAAGTAAGAATGGTTTTAGTATAGTGATTGTGAATTTTTTTTTCAGTTGCTAATTTCTTTCAGAATTTCCCATGCCTTGCGTATACACATTCAGTATCTGTCTTTTGGGAAGAGATGGAGGAGGTGGGCACATTGAGCTGTATTCAGGGCTCTGGGCTCAGCCATCAGTCCTGGTGGGTCTGCAGAAAGCAAGTGCAGTGGCAGGAATTGAACCCAGTTTGCTACATACAAGGCAAGCACCTTCCTTACCGCTACTGTACTATCCCCTGGAACTCCAAGTGAAATATTCAAAATAATTCAAAAAGGGTAATCTGAATTGATGCCTCAGATTGAAAGTTTTCTAAGATACATAAAGATTATAGATTATTAAACAGCATCAGGTATTTGGGGAACTATAGTCGTTCTTGTTCTCTGTAACAGATAAGAGTTCTATGAGACATTTAGGGTTATGAGTAGGAAGTATCAAGCTAAAGAAAGAGTTTAAATTTTACCTGGCTTCGGGGTGTGTGTGTGTGTGTGTGTGTGTGTGTGTGTGTGTGTGTGTGTGTGTGTGTGATGTTTTGGTGGAGCACACCATGCAGAATTCAGGTTCCTCCCAGCTGTGTTAGGATACTGTGCAGTACTGAGGGCAAACTCGGGCCTCCCACATGCATTACACTGCTGCCCTCTGGTCCTTTAGAAATTTTGACAAGTAAAGCTGTCAAATTGGCGATTTTAAATTAAAACAGAAAGTCAGAGTCAGATTTGGAAGGCTTTCAGCATTTTCCAGAAAGTAATGATGATCAAACCCTATGAATTTTGAATTATCATAGTCTAATTATCTTGCCCCCCAATGATTTTCTTTAATCTACTAAATTTTCCCAAGCTTCTGGTACCACAAGAAAGAGTGGCAAAGGACTGTACAAGAGTTGTGCTAGATAGGTATAATACAGGCTTGTAATAATTATCTAATGAGATTTTTTAAAATAATTTGGATGTATGAATGGCCCTTTGCACATTTAAAACATTTGAAAGTACTTGTACTTTAAAGACTAGGTTTTCTTTCCTTTTTTAGGAGATGAGGGTTGAAGATGGATGTTAGAGGCTACTCTTGGCCCTCAGCTTGGTCACTCTCAGTGGTGCTCACAGGACTGTAGTAGTGGGATTGGGGCTGAGCCTTCCAGACTTAGAGCTCTCACTCTGGCCCCTTTGGTTTTTGACTAATATCTTTTGATAAAACTTACAACTGCAATTGTTCTCGTGGCGCTAAGACTTTCTCATAAATTTTTAAGCACTGTCTTCTGTAGACAAAAGGATTTTTTGGATAGTTGGGGGGTGGGGTTTGTTTGTTTGGGGGCCACATCTACCAGTGCTCAGGGCTACTCCTAGCTCTGCTTGGGCATTGCTTCCAGCATTGTTCAGGAGACCCTGCATAGGAGAGGATCACACACAGTCCTCCTGCATGCAGAGCTGATGTTCCACCCTTTTCGCTATCTCTCCAGCCCACTGATTAAGGCTTGGGTGGGGAGTTGCTTTGAGGGGCAACACCTAGGTATTACCCAGAGCTACTCCTGTTTTCAGTACTCTGGAAAAAAAAGCATAAAGAGTCACTTTTGTCTGGTGAGTCTTACAAAAGTCTTGATCACAGCTTTGTATTCTCTGTGTTCAGACAGCACAGTGAAGGTGGGGGGTCTTTCTGGTTTGTTTTTTGGGTGTGTTTTTAGGTCACACTGGGCAGTGATCAGTGGTTTACTCCTGGCTCTGTGTTCAGAAATTATTCCTGATGAGCTCAAGCATCAAATGTGGGTTGGCCTACTGCAAGGCATAGACCTCTCCTCCAGCCTCCTGCAGTTTTGTTTTGTTTTTTTTTTAACAAAAGAACGTGGGAAATGGGTACAGTTCTTGCCACAAAGATTTTTCTATCATCTTTGTAATTCTAGAACTTTAAAATCTTCCGTTGTTGGTTTTGAGATTACGGAATCTTGATGTCATTTGTGAATTTACGGGATTTCAAAGAATCTGCTGGTCGACTCAAAAGTTGTGTTACTCAGATTAGTATTTTTGTTATAAACTTTGTGATGGTAAATATGTATTTTTAAGTGATACTCAGCATACGTAAGCTATAATAAGGTCACATATTTAGTGGATTATATAAAAATTAGCCTACAAGAAAATAATGTATTTTTGCTGTCTAAAAATAGTGTAGTGTAATCATTCAGATCTTTTTTCAAGAAAATTGCTATGTATTTTGGACTGGGGAAATAGAACATCAGATAAGTCTCTTGCCTTGCACGTTGCGCGCTAGCTTGATCCTCAACATCCCATTTGGGTCCCCCAAGCACTATCAGAAATGATTTCTTAGTGCAAAGCCTTGAACATTGCCAGGTGTGGCCCAAAAACCGAAAAAGATTGCTGAATATTTGTACTTTTGTTTTTACCGTTGACTCTGTACTCACTATTACTCATTGCTTTTTTTTATCATGAGCTCTTTCTAACTCAGGAACTCTTCATGCTCGCAATTTGTCGTTAATCCTGAAAAATCCATTTTGCTACTTGCACATATAAAATCAAATGTTGGAAATAAATCTTTTAACTGTTATCTGTCTATTTATAAGCCTGCAGTGGTTTCAGGTTTGCATAAGAAAATGAACAATAGCTTGTGGAAGGCGGAATCAATCAGTCTTGATTTTGGAGACAACCAAGCTGATCTTCTCAACTGCAAAGACAGCATTATTTCAAATGCCAATGTTAAGGAATTCTGGGATGGTTTTGAAGAAGTTTCAAGTACGTTCTACTTTTGTTTCATTGTTTTCTTACACACCACAATTCACCCCACAGTGATAGAATAGCAATTATTATTTAATAGATTTTTTAATCCTAGAGACTTTTGTGTTACTTTGTTGTCTTGGAGGGCCAAAATGATAGCACAGCGGGTCGGGCATTTGCCTTGCATGTGCTGACCCAGGTTTGACCCCCGGCATCCCATATGGTCTCCCAAACGCCACCAGGAGTGATTCCTGAGTGCAGAGCCAGGAGTAACCCCCAAGCATTGCCAAGTATAATCCGAAAAACAAAACAAAGAAAAGTAGTAGTAGTACTGAATAAAGATGGCTCCTATACCTGGCTCCACTCTTCTTAATTTTGGCCATAAAGAGCATTTTACTGTTTCATCATATGGGAATTATTTTTGGCCACCCTCTCTAAGTTTGGAAAATGGATTGTGTAATTTGACTGAAGCGTCTTGAAAAAAGCAAAAACATAGGACTAATTTTAATAGTATGATAAAAAGAATTGGTTAAATAATTTAATTTTTTTGGTAGTATTCCAGGTGTGTAATGCAGTTTTGTTTATATATACACACACACACATACATGTGTATATATAGAGAGAACAAAATCTTAAAATCTTACAGTCATTCATTACCTATTGCCCAGCAATTGTATCATTTGATACAAATTAAAAAGCCAATTAAGTTTCTTAGTAATTCACTTTACTCTTTATAGAAAGGCAAAAAATGAAAACTGGAGAAACAGTTGTTTTAAAATTAAAAGATTGTCCTTCTGGAGAAGACTTCAAGACTATGATGCCTGCAAGGTAAGACCATTTGAAATGCTATTTGAATATATTGCTTTTTGAGGTTGAGATGAAATTATTCCTAGGGTAGAATTAAGTGAAAATAATTGTGACCTTGAGGCATCGTCTTCTTGGTTCAAAGCAGATACCCGAAAATAGCCACAATCAAATCTTCATAATTTTAGTCAGGGAAAGTCTTCGTTCTTACTGCCCACTGGTGTAGCAAAGGAAGGAATGAATACTCCTGTCAAAGGAGGTCTTGTGTGAGTCCTCCCTTTCTTTCACGGTTTTCCATGATCCCGGAAGTAGAATTACAATTTCAATCATATTCTTGTGTGCTGCATTTATTTCAACTCAGACTGAAGTTGATTACAAAGAATGTTGCCTGTCAAAGTCTTTGGGAAAGGTTATCTTGTGTTTTGAACAGCTTGAAAATAGCGTGAATCTTTATTCAAAAGAAGGCAATGTTGTTGTTCTTCAGATATGAAGATCTTTTGAAAAGCCTGCCATTACCAGAATACTGTAATCCCGAAGGAAAATTCAATTTGGCCTCTCATTTGCCAGCATTTTTTGTACGTCCTGATCTAGGACCCAGGTTGTGCAGTGCTTACGGTGAGTGTGTTTCTGTTTCTTTCTGTTTCTTGTGGCTTTTAGGTTCTGTTAATCCACTGAAATATTTCTCTATCAGGCATGATGTTGGGTTCATTTGTTTTCTGTTTGGCGGTCAGGACACACAGCTGGCAGTGCTCATAAAATGCTGTTCATTGTTTGTGATTGACCCCAGCGTCTTCTGCGTCCTCGAAGGGACTCCACCACTTGAGCCATGCCCCACGCTCAAGTACTTGGGGCCTGAGGGATAGTATCTGTTAATGCCTTATAATTTCGTATCCAGTGTTCATGTTTTGTGTTAATTTGACTGGGTTTGTTTTTATTTGGGGCCTCACCTGTTGGCCCTCAGGACTTACTCATGGCTCTGTGCTCAGGATACCATGTCGGGGACCAAACCTTGGTCAGCTACATTTAGGGCAGATGCCTTAGTCAGTGTTGTAGCTTTACGGACTATGGTATGGATTTTTTAATAGGCTATTATAATTTATGCACTTGGTTTGACAGGTTTTAGAATAAGGAAATTAGGGCCAGAGAGATAGTATAGTGGGGGGAGTGCTTGTCTGGCACTTGACCACCCCAGGCTCAATCCCTGGCATCCTATAGTCCCCCAAGCACCACCAAGCGTGATGGCTGAGTGCAGCACCAGGAGTAACCCCTGAGCATCACTGGGTGTGGCCCAACCCCCACACACACCTCAAGAAAAAAACAATTAAAACTCAAGTTATAATTAAACTTCCCTCAGTTGACTTGGGGCAGAAATGTCCAGGGTTTATAAGATGTTTAAGTAAATATCTATTTTATATACAGGTGTAGCTGCTGCTAAAGATCACGACATCGGAACAACAAATCTCCATGTTGAAGTTTCTGATGTTGTAAATATTCTTGTCTATGTTGGCATAGCAAAAGGAAATGGCATACTCTCAAAAGCAGGTAAAAAGAAAACTTAAATAGTGCTCTATGAATTATTAATAATTACTCGTATTACTCAGAATTAACAGCAAAGTTTTCAAATTGTAGTTGACAATGGAGTATTCTGATTTCGTTATTTAAAGTTTTGCCTAGATTTTAATGCTGATCTTCAGAATTTTAGCATAGTATCTGACTCATTGTAAAACATGTTTAAATTGGGAAATTATTGTAGCCAAATGACTGTCACAAATTAGGAAATTGTTGGTGTATACTTGTTGGTGTAGCGGGCCATAAATTTGGGGCATAGTTTCGGGTCATATCAGGTGGTGCTAAGTGCTTTCTGCTGGTTTTGTGCTCAGGGATCATTCCTCCTTATGCTTGGGAGACGATATGCAGTGGTCGGGGATTGAACCACGGTCAGTTCAGTAACTGAACTCTTGTACTGTCTCCCTGACCCTGAGGCCATCAGTGTTTTTTTTCTAGACTACTACTAGTTTTTGAAAACACTGTTGTAAGGGCTGGAGCAATATGCATGCAGCCAGCTTGGGTTTTATTCCCAGCACCTAATGTTGCAGGAGCACTGCTGGGTGTGGCCCCAAACCCTAAATACATACTTCTATAAATGCTCACTGTTCTGAAGTCAGAAGATAGAAAAAAGACCTTCTTGTCCTTAGAAATTCGCCATGCGAAAGGAAAGGTTTCAGTGATCTTGGTCACTCTGGTGTGGGATCTGAAGGTACAAAGCAAGGTAGCAACTAATGGCCAAAGGCAGAGCACAGCAGTAGAACTCCTCCACACTATTGATTTGTTGGGGGAAGGGAGAGGGGGGCATTTCACTGGCGATGGGTGTGGTGGTAAAATTATGTACATGGGAAACCATTATTAATAGTATTCTAGATCACAGAATCTCAATTCAAAAAAAAATTTTTTTTTAAGGGGCTGGAGCAATAGCATGGCGGGTAGGGCGTTTGCCTTGCACTTGGCTGACCCGGGTTCAATTCCCAGCATCCCATATGGTCCCCCGAGCACCGCCAGGAGTGATTCCTGAGTGCAAAGCCAGGAGTAACCCCTGAGCATTGCCGGGTGTGACCCAAAAAAATTTAGTAAGAAAAGGATTTTTATCCCTTTACATACATAAAATCAGATTGGTTTCAGTTTGTCAGGGAGATAGAAAAATACCCCGCTATTACCTTGAAATTGCAGACTGAAGCATTTGCACTTGATTACAGGTCAACTCTGATAAAGTATAAGGTCCCCTCGTAATTAAGGCCCTCCCGTTGATCGTCGATTTGCTCGAGCGGGCCCAGTAACGTCTCCATTGGAGACTTTGTTGTTACTGTGTTTGGCATATGGAATACTCTCGGTAGCTTGCCGGGTTAATCAAGAAATTTTTTTCTTCCATTAGTCATAGTAATATGCTATCCCTTTGCCTCATTGAGTGTATTCAGATATTAAAGATTATCTATCCTTGCCTGCCTTACTACTAATTAGTTATGCAGACCATCTAATTAAGAGTGATCATGAAAAACCTTTGTACAGAAAAAAAAATCTATGTAAGTACAAATCATTTATGAAACTACCTATTTTTTGGACAGAATGAAAATTAGTTTGAATAGAAGCTCTTGGGCTTTTTTTATATCCTATTACTTGAGATTTGTAGAAAACAAATGAACTGGTAAAGATTCCAGAGTGCTGATACAGTCAGGCATTGACTTTGTTAGACTTAACGACTAATTTGAAAGTATTCTGTTTCAGGAATACTGAAGAAATTTGAGGAAGAAGATTTAGATGATACTTTAAGAAAACGATTGAAGGACTCAAGTGAAATACCTGGTGCTCTCTGGCATATTTTTCCTGGGAAAGACATTGACAAGATAAGAGAATTTCTGCAAAAGGTATTCTAAGTCACAAATAATTTCTTCAGGATGTTTTGTCGAATAGATTTGGATAATAGTGTTAAGCATGAAATCTATGATTCTCGGAGCTATAATATTAGTGGGGATTATGGTTTGAGTGGCAGGTGGCTGGGCAGGCACAGTGTTCTGAGTGTTGCTCCCAGTGCTGTGCCCTGTGTCAGGATTTGAGCACAGAAGCTCCCTCATGCAGAGCATGTATCCATCCCTATACCTGCCCTGCCTCAGAATCTACTTTTATTTGTTGCTCTTGCTTTGGAGGGACACCCAGCTGTGCTGAGGAATCACTCCTGAGCATTGCCAAGAGTGCTCGAGGTTGGCCCCATACAAGGTGCGCCTACTGTGTTAGCTCTCTGGCTGTTTTTTAAAGAATTTTAAAGGATTGAGACTTAGCTGGGCGTTTACTTTTTCTCTGCTTTAAAGGTGTACTTTTTCTCTGCTTAGTAGATGTGCATTTTTTTTAATCCACACAGGTTTCTAAAGAACAAGGTCTTGAAGTTCTACCAGAACATGATCCAATACGTGATCAGAGTTGGTATGTGAACAAAAAACTTCGCCAGAGACTACTTGAGGAATATGGAGTTAAAACCTGCACTCTCATTCAGTTCCTTGGTGATGCCATTGTCTTACCAGCAGGAGCACTTCATCAGGTAGGTAACTACTTCCGAAAACATTACCGAAGGAAACAACTTTGGTTTCGAATTTAACTTTTCTTTCTTTTTATAAATCGGCTTGTTAATTTGGAGATAGATAGTTAGGACAACAGAGAACATAGAAGAAAAGTACAAAATGGCATTTAACTTAGTACATTTAACAGAGTCGGGTTACTCCTGACTCTGCACCCAGGAATTACTCTTGGTAGTGCTGAGGGGACTGCAAGCAAGTGCCCTACCTACTGGCATCCCAGTTGTTTCATTTTTTTAAGATAGCAAATTTGGCGTCGTATTTATTATCCTTAATATGTCCTAATGGCATTTTTGGTGTGAAGTTCTGTGAGTCTTAGGGGATGTGTGTGTGTGTCTGTGTACACAATTATAGAATATTTTGTTCTTCCACAGAATTTTCCTGCCCTTTTTCAGTCCCTCTACTACCCAAGTACTTGTACAACTATATAATTTATTTTCTGCCCCATAGTTCTTTGCTTATGAGAACATTACATAATTTGAATTCTTCCTTAATGTAGCCTTTGAATCTAGTTTTTCTTAACACTTCAGTTGCATCCATGTTGCGCTGTCAGTGGGTTTGGTTCCTTTTTATTGCTGGGCTCGTAATGTAATTAAAAGTACCTCTTTTCCAATTGAATAAATAAAATTAGAGTTGTTTCCAGTTTGGGGCAATAACTAAGCATTACAAGCGTTCACGTAAGGAATTTTATAGGGTCATAGGTTTTCTTGGTCATTTGGATAAATACCAAATAGATTACCTGGTCAGAAGATGAATGTATGGTTAACTTTATAAGAAACTGCCAGGCTATTCTCCAAGTAGTTAAACTTTTTCTCATCTCTATAGCAATTGTGTTTTGTTTCGTTTTATTTTTTTCCTGCTTTTTTTTTCTTTGTGGGTCACACCCAGCAATGCACAGGGGTTACTCCAGAGTTTGCACTCAGGAATTTCATCTGGCAGTGCTCGGGGCACCGTATGGAACGCTGGGAATTGAATCCTACACATTGTGCTACTGCTCCAGTCCTCTATAGTAATACTTGTTTCCATTTTCCCTATTTCTTGGTAACACTCATTGTTTTGTTTTTAAGCCTGTGCGTGAAGTGCATTTGGTATCTTGATTGTGTTTTTATTTACATTTTATTATAACTGATTATGTTAACCATATTCCACCCACATGTTTGATACCTTTTTAGCCTGTTTATATTTATATATTTTTGTCCATTTTTGTAATAGGATTTTCTCTTTCCTTACTGGTCTTGATTGTTGCTTATTCATGTAAGTTTCTAGCGGATAAATGCTCTCATATATATTCTCCGGTCAGTGGCTTGTCCTTCTGTTTTCTAGGTGTCTTCCAAAAGCCTTAAGAATTTTCCAGTTTTGTTACTCAGTTGGCCATGTATTTTATTTGATTTTTTTTTTCTTGGTATCTGCAAAATTTTTTTCTAGCGCAAGATCACAAAAATTGTGTTTCCTTTATAGTTGTATTACATTTAGGCATGTGACCCATTTTTAGTTTACTTATGAATATGATACAAAGTATGAATCAAAATTCAGTATTTTGCATATAGATATTTAACTATTTCTGTACGGTTTTTGAAGAATAGCATATCTTAATATGATTCGAATCAAACAGTGCAGGGCCAAAAGGTAGTACAGTAGTTAAGGTGCTAATCTTGCGTGCTGTATAAATTGGGTTCAGTTCCTGATACCACACATGGTCTCCTTTATTAGGATTAAGTCTTAGCACCACCAGGTAAGACCCCGAAACCATAAGCCTTACAAAAGGTTTAGTGTATCTCACCTTTCTCCCCCAAGATGCGACCAGTCATGACATGCCTCTGTTCCTTTCCTGGAGAGAGAGAAAGACAAGAAGCTAGTTTTTTCGAGAGCAAGCAACATTCTGGGTTTTTTTTTGGGGGGGGGGATGGTACAGGGCTTAAGGCCCTTTCTTTGCATGTGGTTAACGAGAGAGAGAGAGAGAGAGAGAGAGAGAGAGAGAGAGAGAGAGAGAGAGAGAGAGAGAGAGAGACGTGAGTGTACAGGAATTAAGGCCCTTTCTTTGCATATGGTTAACTCGGGTTCAGTCCTTGAGCACCAGCAGGCCTGACACCTGGCACTGAGCTAGGAATAATCCCTGAATGTGGCACAGAATCCCAAAAAGAGTTTTCTCAGTGCCACACAATTTTGGGTGTTTGGTTTGGGGCCACACTCAGTCCTCAGGGCTTTATCCTGACTACACTTGGGAGTCACTCTTGACAGGGCTCACAGGACCACATGGGCTGCCAGTGCCCTACCTTCTGTACTATCACTCCGCCCCTCAGTGTTCACAATATTAACTTGGATTTCAGGCACATTGTTATTTAGAATTTATCCTTTAGAGGTCCTAGAACTTTTCGTTGATGAGTGTACCAATTGTGTCGTGCTGTTGTAGCACTTGGTATCAAACTCTTAAGCTAGCACATGCCATGCTAGCATTCATACACAATTTCCTAGGATTGGTAAGCACAGGTTGCAGGGCCCCGTCCTCATAATTTATGTTCAGTAGGTCTGAGAATGGAATTACGGTTTGCGCATATCCAGCACATCTTCAGATGATGCTGAGGTTTTTCTCTGTGATCACTTTGAAAACTACTCAGATAAGACTAGAGAGATGGTATAGGGGATAAAGTGCTTGCTTCGCATGTGGCCAGCCTAGGTGATCCCTGGTTTTGCATAGGGCCACCTGAACACCTCTAAGGGTGGCCTCCCAAATCACACAGATTAGAAAGAAAGCCTTGTGTGATTCTTGGGCCATACTTGGAGGTGCTCAAGTCAAAATATTGTTGAAAAAATGTGTATAAATAGAAGATGTTGTTGAAAAAAAAATATTGTCAGTGGAATGAAAGGTATTTAATGTTACTTTTAAAGGCACAAAAGTAATTTTTATTTCCAGTTCCTTACAGCCAAGCTTTCATTTCCTTTTCTGTAATAGTGAAATAATTAAAATGCTGATAGCCAGCAGAGCCAAGATGAACACCTAATTGAGTTCACTGACTAGTAAAACAAGGTATTTAACAACAGCAACAAAAAATGGACCATGAAAATATTGGTCATTTAGAATCTGTCAGTCCGAAAGATTTCTGGGAAACTGCTCATCATTAGATTAACAAAATCATCCTACATGAACCTTGCAGTGATAGAACTTTCTGTTTTGAAATACACTTGATGTTTGGGAGAAGCTAAAATCTGATAGAACCATCACTTGTATTATACTTAACTTTTTGTTTTGGGAATAGGTACAGAATTTTCACAGCTGCATTCAGGTAACTGAGGACTTTGTGTCTCCAGAACATCTTGTACAGTCGTTTCATTTAACACAGGAACTGAGACTTTTGAAGGAAGAAATCAATTATGATGATAAACTACAGGTAGGAGTTGAATTTTCTAACAAGTTCCTTTTCCACAGTCATTTTATATTCAGAAATATGATAAATGCATAGGAAGTGGCCATTGACTAATTCGTCACATTGTGTTATATTGAACACATCATACACTTTTGTGTTGTATTATGACATAATATATATCACAGTAGTCAACCAGATAGTAACATAAAGAAGCCTTTGATTGTATGGTATTGGTGGCTCGACTTTTGATTTTATTTTGAGCCATACCCTAGGTGGGAAGTGGGGATGGGGGGGTAGTGGTGGGGCGGTGGTATCCTTGCGTTACCAGGGATCGACCCGGGTCTCCCACATGCTCCGCCCTGTGAGCTGTCTCCCTGGGACCTGCTTTCTGAGAGGGGACTCGCAGTCAGGCCACACCTCGGGGTGCTCGGGAGTCGCTTTCTCCCGTGCAGGTGACTCCATCCTGGCTTCCCGCCTGCAGAGCGTATGCTTCAAGGCTTCGAAGTATCTCTCCAGACTTTTAACGCTTAAATTTGGCTTTCCTCCATTGAAATGTTTTTGACCTACCAGTGTGTCTTCAGCTCAAGTGATTGGAGATTTGAACATCTCTTCCAGGTTAAAAATATCTTGTATCATGCAGTCAAGGAAATGGTGAGAGTTTTGAAGGTGCATGAAGATGAAATAGAGGATATGGAAGAAAATTAGATGTGATTCAGTTTAAGCTGTTAAACTAAGATTACTTTTGAATGACATGTGTGCACAAGGACTTAAGCTTCATAAAACCACCGGTGCCAAGAAACTCTTTATAGTAATTCCTTGTTATTGACACCGCAGCAGTATGGCATCTATCACAGTTCCTATGATTTCCATGTTATTAAAACAAGCTAAATTTTAAAAGCAGCGCTTCATAGCTGTTTTGTATTATAGTGTGTATGATATTTGTGAAAATGCCAGATTTAAGAGGATGTATTTATTTTTAGAAAAATACAAAAATCTATGCTATATTGTTGATCAAGTGTAAATGTGACCTTGTACAGTTTACTAAAATAACTGATATTTTTCACTACATTGAGACAGTTACTGTGAGAATAGGATACAAACACCAGCTATCGCCTGCATTTGGAAAATTGCTGAATCGCACAGCATTCATGTCATAATGAGGAAATTACTGCCAAATAATTGTAAAATTTGTAAAATACAAAGTATATAAAGTAGATAACTAAATACAGACACTTCAATATTTTGTTGAAGCTATTGACTGTACAATTAAACATTTTCAAAAGGTGTAATTTATTTAAAATTGTCTCATTTTGGTAAAATTTATGTGAACCTTTAAAGCTAAATATTAAACTTAATATGCTATGTAAATATATACATATATACATTTAATGATGTATTTTTTTAAAACATTGGCTTGCTTTATTTGTTAAAGTGCAAGTGTTACATATGGCTTTGTACATTAAAGTTGAAAGGGGTTTTACATTTTCCATTAAAAGGACTTTATCAAAAATTGCCTTGTTTCTAGAGTTCTTTTACGTACATATATATATATATATGTAATATATATTAGGGCAGAGGTTTCCTGGCTTACTATGCCTTTTTAAGGGGAAAAAAAAATGGACTGGGCTGCTTCCCCTGAAAATCTGCCTTATGCAGAAAGAAAGTGCTCCTACACACACACACACACACACACACACAATTTGAGCATCCCCACCCCAAAGGTGGTATGGTATTGCCCAACTTGGGAAACAGTGAATGTGAGATTTTATTATCAAGGTGACTGCGTGTTTTGTGGAGGAATGTTCTCTCCTGGAACATTCCCATCCCCTGTCTTTTATTCTTGGAAGCTTCTTCCAGCTTTCTTTACTTTTTTGGTCGTCGTGTCTCAACTTACTCGTCCTGAGAAGCATTTAAAGAGTGAAAATCCTCCAACATTGATTACTTTTTAACACACTTAAGTCAGAGAAACCGGTTTTAAAATGTATGATCAGACAAGAAGAGCAGGAAGGAAGAAGTGGCAGGCGAGAGCCTCAAGTTATGTCATCATGTGCTGCGTATGAATTAAGTCCTGCTCTGTTCCTCTGCTCTAGACCTAGGTTGGGTAAATTGTTTTAACACAGAGGCCTTCCCCTCCCCCTCCTTCCCCACGAGGGAGGGTGGTGTGGGGCGGAGAGGAAGGAACTGAAGTGCTTTGGGTTTTGAGGCCATATCTGGCAGTACTCAAGGTTTATACCTGGCTCTGTGTTCAGGGCTCATTCCTGGTTGTGCTCTAGGGAACTAACTATATGTGGTGCCCACGATTGAGCCTGGGTTGGCAGTGTGCAAGGCAAAAGCCCTGCCTGCTGTACTATCTCTCTGGCCTCTAATTTGAAGTTCTGGTTTTAATAGCTGACTGGAGTATCAGTTTGCTGCCTGAATAGTTTTCAAGAAGCTGAGCTTTGCAAAAACGTAGGCCTCCACTGACATCTGCAGGATACTGAGGGGCTAGCTTTTTCTTCTTACCTGAGGACAAGCGGATGGGGCCAGGGAGAAAGCACAAAAGACGGGAGCTCATGCTTCACGTGTGGGCGATCTGGATCGAGTCCCTAGCATTGCAGTTCCCCAAAGAACTGCCAGGTATCTCCCCCACCCCACCTCCACCAGAGAACAAGCTGTACTCTTGAATACTTGAGTAGCCATCATGATAGTATAGAGAATAAGGCATTATCTTGCATGCAGCCAACATGGTTTGATCGCCAGCAAAGGTGGTCCCCAAAGAACCACCAGAGTAGGCCTCCCACCTATCACCCAAAAGTTGTGAACATGCAAGCAAGTTAATGTCTATCTTATTTCTGTCATCTTTCAGTTCAGTGTCGTCAGTCTATTAATACACTGATGAAGTTAATGTCCTACCTGGTAGGACATACAAACTAAGGGCATGAGAGCTTTATACTTACTAGTACCATTTGTTTCAAATGTGCCTAATAGATAACCTCCTGCTGATCCCTTCAAGTCTGCCAGAAAGTCTCTTTTGATTTTCACCCGTAAGGTCTGCTTCTCTTACTGCTGCTCGAATAGTATTTTAACCACACTATAAATACAGAATAATCAAAGAAGCAGCCAGGCGGTGTGGCTTTTCTCAGAACAAATGAGAATGCTGATCCTTGGATGAGTTTCATGCTTGGAAACTTGGTAAGTCTGGAGTGGAGAGAGAAAATCATGTTTACTGTATTGATAAAGGCATTTGTTGATCTTCTGGAAGGCTGGACAGTTGAGTCACTGATCATATCCCTAATAGATTACTCTGAACATTTACTTTGTTTTTTCCATTTGTTTGTTCAGCTCCTCATGGATGAAAACATCTGAATCCCAGTTTCAGTTAACAGTGTTAACTATACAGAATTTGAGGAATTTCCAAGGAGACTGACCATGAAGGGACACATTCCCATTATTTTGGTCCCCTCCCATATTAGTCTTGGATCTGAATAGGAATTCCTTTTCCTGGTTACTGTCAAAATCCATTCACGCCACATATTTTGGGATCCTAACACCCATAAAAATAAGGGGCTGAGGGAGCGACTATATACCAGTTAAGGCACTTGCCTTGCATGTGGGCAAACATTGTTTGATCTCTGAAACACCAGCAGAAATGCCTGAGCACTGCCAGGTATGGCCCCGACCTCAAAGCTGATTGTCAGGCAGATTTTGTTTCAGAAAAGTTTTCGCATCTCCACTTTTTGTTACCTGTGAACATATACTGTAGATAGATCCAGTATGTTCTATTTCTAGACCACTCTCAAATCCAATCAAGAGGCTTAAACTATTCAAGAGCTACTCAAAATATATTATGAATTGGAATTTAGCAAGTAGACAGTATTCAGTGGTGTATGTCACCAGACTTGTCAGTAAGATTTTTCCTTAAAAAAAAGATGTTTCCTAACTACAAAATGACATCCCTGGTTACACAGTGATTTAGCTACACCTTTATATGGACAGTATAAACTAGTTTATATGCAAAGCATTTTGCCACTCACAGTAATCTGTTTCTTTAATGAAAGCAAGGAGGCTTCCAAACAAAAATGAAATGTTGGCAAACTCCAGTCGCTGGCTGCATACAAAGTGAGTTCCTGGCTGGAGAGATTTTTTCCACAGCTGACTTCAACTGCTCAGTTAGCTCTTTGTAAGTGAGCCCACCAGCTGCAACTAGGCCTGGAGACTTGCCCATCTTTTCTGTATAGTCTACGAAAAAGATCTCAACTCTGGGGATGACAAGTATACCAAAAATATGTATTACATATGGCTTCTCCGAACTGGCCTCCATTTTGACAGGCATTGTATTCTAAGGACAACCAAGGTCCAACTCTGATTTTGTCCCTTAGCCTTTACCTAAATTTGACAAGATTTAGAGAGTTGGGATAATGAAAAGAAATGAAGTTTAAAATGAGATGGGAACCAGCGTCTTACCGGAGGTCCAGTATAATCCTAGTCAGCAGAAACTGACACAGTCATGCTATGACAGAATACAGGACCAAGTAATAGGTTGAGTAAAAGAAAGGCGTTAAGAACACAGATCACAGCCCCCAGCCATTTGGGCCTGGGGGGGGGGGGGTTACTTCTGGGTAGAACTACCTCACGACTCAAGAAATTAATTCTTAAGGAAAGGATCAGTACAGAATGTTCTCGTGTGGTACAAGATACACAGCAAGGTAGCAACAAAGGGCCAGAGGCGGCAATGGAAGAACTGCCACAACTGTGTTCAAGTGGTGGTTTGAGAGGGAGGGATATTGGGGTCTCTGGGGGAAGGAGGTGGGTACACAGTGATGGGATGTGGTGTTGGAATCGTGTGCAAAAGCCATTTTTGTAAACCACAATCTAAATCAAAAAATGTTTTGATTTAGACAGAAAAGCTCAGTATGTATCTGGCACTGGTAATAGAAAGTACTACCCCAGGAAACCTTGTGCCAGCAAATGTACAGAATGAAGAGCTGTAACACATTTATTTGCCTTGGGTCCGGCCTTGTAAAGTTGTTGCATGATCCTTTAAGAAATAGATAAAGCAGCAAATATAGAAAATGGTGTAGATGGCAGAGGGAAGGGTGACATCACTTGGGACTAGGGGGTCAAGCAGCTGGGGTCAGCACACAACAGAAATGAAGGTAAGGGAGATTGAGAAGCACTGCTCTTACCCACTAATGCTTCAAAGTCTACACTAGTGGTTTTCATTAAATATTTGGTACCTGCATTCAGATTCCACTGTAGACTTAGCCCATAAACCAATCGGATGAGAACAGGGTGTCCAAATATGCAAGTAAAAGTTTTTGCTTAACTCACGCAATAAAAAGAACAAGTTCCTCACCACCCACTAGATGGCACTGTTGGTCAGCCATGATCATGAAAACCTGACTGCCACTGAAGCCATGCCATTTGCTCCCACAGATGTCTCCAGTCAGGCTACGTTTGGTTCATGACAAAACCATGAAGATCACATTTGATCTTTGTATATATCGCCTGCCTCAAATAATTCTATAATAGCTCTTCTTGCAGTAACTGTCCTGACTCCAAATATGCCATATAAACATAATAGCAGACTGACAAGATACTATCTTCACCTTTAAAAATAATTTGAGGTGCCGGAGCAATGGTACAGTGTGTAGGGCACCGATGTCACGTCTGCCAACCTGGGCTCAATCCCCAGCATCTCCTAGAGTCCCCCAAACCCACCAGGAGTGATGCCTGAGTGCAGAGCCAGGAGGAAGCCCTGAGCACCGTCAGGTGTGGCCCCCAAACACAAAAGTTTCCAGTAACTTTAGGGCTTTTTTTCCTTATGGAGAAGTTCATGTTCTCTGTTGAACACCTATGAAATTCTCTACTCACGTTTAAATTTCTTGCAATAAAAACTTTTGCTTCGGGGGCTGGAGTGATAGCACAGCGGTAGGGCGTTTGCCTTGCATGCTGCCAACCCGGGTTCGCTTTCCAGCATCCCATATGGTCCCCCAAGCACGGCAGGAGTAAGTCCTGAGCATTGTCAGGTGTGACCCAAAAAGCAAAAAAAGAAAACCAAAAAACTTTTGCTTCAAGGGGTGCGAACAGTAATACAGCTGATAGGGCACTTTCCTTGCACGTGACTGACCTGATGATTCAGCACAGAATATCCTCCTTGCCGCCCACCCCTCACCCAACTCAGCCCCTGGGTGTGGTCCCATAAAAATGAGTAACCTTAGAGCCGCAGCGCTAGTACAGCAGCTGTACATTTACTGACCAGTAGTAAATCTTGACCATCACAGGGTGTGGCCCCAAAACCAAAAAACCCTTCCCTTCTGTCAGTAGTATAGAAAATGGACGTTAGGCTTTTCATTAGTGAGGGGTTAACAACTTTTACCGTGTGTTCTCCCAACTTCTTGGGAAGTACACTCGCCTTGTCTATGTGAGGCCTTGGGCTTAATCCCTGGCTCCACAAAATTCTTACAAGGAAGGTACAGGGGTTAAGGGGTTCAGTTGGCCTTTCTTATGGCCAAGCCCCAGGAACTGCCACCAGCAACCCCTGAGCACGGGTGGCCCAAATATTAAACAAGAAAGAACCATGTGTATCTGAAAAATCTGACCAAGTCTCTTGGCACATAGGAAAATTGACTAAAATAAACTCAGGGTTACTTCTCAAGTCTCTAGTATAAAATATCACGTAATTCATACACTATCTTCCTCATACTAAATAGAATACAGGTCCCAGGTGGGGTGAGGTGATAATACAGCAGGTACAGTTCTTGCCTTGCACACAAATGACCAGGGTTTGATCCTCAGCATTCCATATGGTCCCCTGAGACTACCAGGAGTGACCAAGCAGCACTGTAGCACTGTCCTCCCGTTTGGTTGGCCATAAATTTGCTCGAGCGGGCCCAGTTAACTTCTCCATTGTGAGACTTGTTACTGTTTGGCGTACTGAATATGCCACGGGGAGGTTGCCAGGCTTTGCCGTGCGGGCGAGATAACTCTGGGTAGCTTGCCGGGCTCTCCGAGAGGGGCAGAGGAATCGAACCCGGGTCGGCCCCAGTCCACCGTGTGCAAGGCAAATGCCCTACCGCTGTGCTATTGCTCCAGCCCTGTACAAAGCCAAAATAAAAATGAAAAACACGCATACTAAAGCCTAGAAATGACAAAACATAACAGAATACCTAGAGGTCTGTTACATGCAGGAAGATTTTCAACATTTTGAACTGACTTATCTAGATATAAAGTGCTTTGTTTCAATAACCCTGATAAAACACTAGCTTAGAACTTCTGAAAATGTTTTTCTCTTACTTGGTTTGTAGGGAGTGAATACTTGTGCCAAATGATAGTGTAACAATCCCAAGGATTACATGCTACTTTCTGAAAAAAAAAAAAAAATGTGTTTTCGTTGTCCCATGTCAAATTTGAAATGAGAACTCGGGATAAGCTTCCTAAGCTCCTTAGGGCGGTGGGGGGGGGGGGGGGGGTGTTTAGGTTTGGGGCCACACACAGTGATCCTTGGGGGCTCTACACTCAGGAATTACTCTAGGCAGTAATCAAGATCTGTATGGGATGGCAGGGATCAAACTCAGGCCGGCCTCTGCAAGGCAAGCTCCCTGCCGGCTGTCCTGTTGGTCCAGCCTCAAGCTTTCTGAGATTTAACATCTCTCTGTCTAGTTATCCAGATTGAATAGCAAGAGGCTACAACTGAGTAATGAAGGCCAAGACGCAGCTAAACTTCCTGCACTTGCTTAATTGTAGAAGCAAGTTTTTCTTTAAGTCCCTTCAGATGGGCCATGTGCCTGGAGGACAGCTCCTGCAACTGAGGAAAACAAGGGTTTTTTCGGGGGGTGGGTATATAATATGAAGGAGTGGTAGAATGCTTCAAGCAGATTGTGTCATCCTGGTTCAAAAGTACAAACATCTTACGAACACATTCAAAACTTAGAGGGATTGGACAATACCGAGTAGCACAAAATCAAAGCTTCAAAGCAAAAGGAAAACAATGTGAGGTCTGTAAAATAGCTATCAAACTGTGCAGAATATGAGCCCACTGAGCTGTCTCTCAGACACTGCGTGGTGGGCTGAAGTGCAGGCTTCACACTTTGGGGATTGGACCTCAAGCACTACCAGGTGGTGCCCCCAAAGCAAAAGGAGAACAGGAGAGAGAAGTATGCCTTTGGTAATAGTTTGCTCTGGGCACACACTTGTCGGTCTAAGCTTTGTTTTCTCCCAATGCCTGGAATAAAATACGGGCCTCACAGCAAAATGAGACTGGGAAAATGTGACTGTGTGGCCACTCAGCTCATTCGAATCAAGAACAATTCAGCCCAAGCCCTACCCAAATTGTCCCTGGCACCCTTGGGAGGCGATGTGGTGTTGTTAATTCATCTTGTTGTCACCCCCATAACTTTAAATGATAAAGTTCGCGCTTTAAACAAACCCAGTGGTTTGTACCAGATTTTGCTGAAATCTTCATACTCCTGCGAAAGAACCCAACTGCAGAGCGGACACCTGAGCACTTTCCATGTGCTACATTAATAGTTGGGAACACATTTAAACCTCAGAACTTCTGTGTTTCTTTCACCCTGGTTGTAGGGAAACTGACGACAAAACACTGAAGAAATCTTTAATAGAATCTGGTCAAAATAATCGTATGACCAAAACTGTTCAAATTCATATTCAAATATTCCAACTCAGAATCCACACAAACCTTGCTCTTGAAACCACTACTCACATTCAACAAAAGTATAAAACACAATTATTTTATTGATTTCTTACAATCAAATACTGCCAACTAGCATTACTTCCACTCATGCATCATTAAAAACAAAAGGATTCTTTCCTTGGTATTTTCAAATGATGCGGTATACAATAAACAAGAAAGTTAGAACTTAAAATGCACCCTGATTAATTATGTAAACTGGTAATTTTTTAAAAGCATAACTAATAATTTGGTTCCTTTCTTCATAAAATGGAAATTTAAATATTTCTCCTGATAGTCTTGAGGTTATCATTATGTTATGAGTAGTGCAAAGTGTGGCACACAGTTTCATCTAGAAAGGCATCTTACACACCTCATTAAACAAACAAAATGTGCATAACAAAATGCTTACAGTCAACGATGCATGATAGAAAGCATGTTTCGAATACAAGGCAGTTGCAAGAGCCACCATGCTTTTTTTTAGGTTTTGCATTATCATTTATGGCATTACAGATTAATTACACATAACATACTTTTATACATTTTAACCCTGAATATAAGAAAAAATCATTGTTGCTTGAAAAATTATTTCAGGCAGCCACTGGTTCGTATCAGGAGAAAGTGAACCTCCAAGAGTTTAGTGTCTGCCAAGTCTGGAATCATTAGCTCTAGTCAGTAAATCAGATATGCAACGTATTTCACAGTGACTGTTTTCCAAGTCCTGGCAAAGCCTTTTCCACGCACTCCAGGTGATGAAGCATCTCTGGGATTCCTCCTGCCCGTGGTTTTCCTGTCCCCCTCCTCTGGAGAACCTGTGCTTCCGTGTTTCCATCTTCTCACATCTCCTATGGCCTTTCGTCGTAATTATTCATGAATCCCTTAAGAATATCCTCAGATAGCTCCATGATGGGAAGTTCTGGAGATGGAAAATCCAAGGGAGGAAGATTGGGTATTGGAATGTCCTTGGCTTTCCCCGTGTTTGCTGCGAACTTCTGCCAGGTTGAGGAGGCTGCAGCAGCTTCTGAATGTGGTGGCAAGCTCCAGAGCTCTGACTTTTCTACAAAATCAGCATCGACCTCTAATTCCTTTTCCAGAGGACTTTTTAGAAGTCTGGCCTTTTCAGCCCTTAGCTGTTTGTTTTCTTTCTTTAACCTTTCATTCTCGGCCACAAGGAATTCCACGTGCCTCTTCAAATCTGCAATTTTGGTTGCCTGCTCTTCTATTATCGTTTTATCATCTTTCGGGGCTTTGCTCCCGATGCAGGGCTCCTTCGGCTCATTCTTCTGCTGCAGTAAGAACAGCAGAGTGTCTGGATCCCTGTCAAAGACCCCCTGGATTTCGGGAGGGCGTTTCTCAGCAGAAGGGCTGTTCTGGAACAGAAGGGAACTCCGGCCATCCGCATCCTCCGCGGCAGGCTTGGGAGCTACCTGAAGGTGGGCACCTGCTTCCTTGTCTGTGCTCTGCTGAGCTTTCAACCTCTCCTCCCGCTTTGCCCTCTTCCACCGCTCCTGGATGAGGAGCAGCTGCTTCATGTGACTGTCTCTTTGCAGTTCCAGTGACAAATGAGCCTGTGACGGAGAAGGAAAGGTCCATTTAGCACTTGAAATCTCTTCCTAGGCAACCCAAGAACTTAAACTTGACATACTCTGTTTCGAACTCAAGAAACCTTCCAAAATTATCCAAAACAACTAGGCTTCTCTTGAAAAACTTTAAAAAGATTTTCCTTTCACTGAATCACCGTAAGGTCGTTACAAAGTTGTTCACGACTGGGTCTCGGTCATACAATGTTCCATCACCTCCCCTCCCCACCACAAAGCCCCCAGTTTCCTTCCTGCCCTCCTCCCCCACAGCCTGCCTCTCCGTAGGCACTTACAAACTTGTTTGTTTCTTAGATAGTATTGTTATTTATTTTTATTTTATTCCTAAACAAAACACCAATCAGAAAATCGGGAGTCCTATTCCCCTAATCAGGCTTTTTTTGAACGTGTCTGATCCTTCTGCATTGCCATCTGCACTCAGCTTAAAGATCACAAAACCTGAGGCTGGAGCGATAGCACAGTGCGGAGGGCATCTGCCTTGCTTGGGGCCGGGCCGGGTTCGATTCCCAGCATCCCATATGGTCGCCCAAAGCACCGCCAGGAGTAAGTCCTGAGCACAGAACCAGGAGTAACCCCTGTGCACCGCCAGGTGTGACGCAAAAAGCAAAAAATCAATCAATCAATCAAATAAAGATCACAAAACCCGCCTTTGTAATTTTTCAGCTAGCTAAAAAATTTTCCTGGGCTGAAGAGATAATTCAACAGGCTGAGCAAATGCTTTAATGTGGGAGACCAAGGTTCAACCTCCAGCAACTCACGGCCCTGGGTTTTGTCCCAAAACAACAACAAAATGGTTAACAGAGTATTTAGACATACAATACACATCTGTACTAGGTGGCTAACATTAGCAACTCTCTAACCAAAGGAACATGCACTGATACCTAATCACTGCTCGCCAGGCTCAGAGGACTATATGAGGTGCCAAGGATCAAACCCAAGTTGGCTCTGCATGCATCCTAGCCACTGGATTCTCTCTCCCAGTTCCAAGAGCTTTTAAAGTCACTGGATAAAAATTAAGTTGCAGAATTTTTTAGACACTTGGGAAAATTGGGGAGCCATTCAGGTGGGAAACCATTTAGATTCAAATGGCAAGTCCAGGAAAGTACAACTAGTTTCCTCTTGACCAAGCCTGCTTACTTACAGTGAGCCAATGTGTCTAGCAAGACGCTCAGTGCAGCTTCCACAGAACACTTAGAAATCTGAGATTATAATCACGAGTAAAAGATTCTAGAGCCGGAGTGATAGTACAGTGGGCAGGGAGTTTGCCTCGTAAGCAGGCGACCCAGGTTCACTCCCTGGCATCACATATGGTCCCCCAGGCGGGGACCCCATGGAGTATAAGCCCTGAGTGCAGAGCCAGGAGTAATTCCAGAGCATCGCTGGTGTGACCCAAAAAGGGGGGGAAAAAAAGATTCTGCAAGCTATCAACAGCAGTTCTTTCTTTAAAATTAGTGACCTTCCTGAAGAACTCTACTCTCTCCCTTTTACTATTATTTACTGCGACTTTTGGGGGGGAGGGGTAATAGCCAGCAGTACTCCGGACCTACTTCTAACTGTGTTCAAGGATCACTACTGGCGGTGCTGAAAGACCACACGCAGTGCTGGGGATCAAGTGCTGGGGGGAGGGGAGGGTCAGTCATGTGCTAAGAAATACCTTAACCTCTGTACCTCTACCCCATTTTATACAGTACATCTTCACTTATCATCACAGGTTCTCGAAAACTGCAGCTTAAAACTATATATAATGAAATCTTAAAACCACAGCCCAACTGATGCAATAGTTCAAGGTTCTTGTGGCAGATTTCTTGTCACAAAAGCAGTTTTTTTTCTTTTTGGGACACACCCAGTGTTGCACAGTAATTACTCCTGGCGTTGCTCAGGGGACCATATGGGATGCTGGGAATCGAACCTGGGTCATCGCTGCACACAAGGCAACCCCGCTACCCGCTGTGCTATTTCTCCAGCCTCCCACAAAAGCGATTTTAAAAGAAAAGACCCAGGGCTGGAGAGATAGTACAGCAGATAAGGTGCTTGCCTTGCATTCAGCTGACCAGCTTCGATTTCTGGCATCCTATACACTCCTTTAAGCACCTCCAGGAGTAATTCCTGAGTGCAGAGCCAGGAGCAAACCCTGCATCACCAAACAGAACCCAAAAACTCTAAGAAACTGAATAAACAAAAGACCCCAAATACTTCTGATATTAAACAATAATTTGTGGGGTTGGGGAGAGAGCACAAACGGCTGGCATGCTAATACCTGCGGATCAATTCCTGCTACTGCATGGTCCTGCACTCTAGCACTACTTGAACCCAAAAATTAATCCGGTATTTAGTATTCCAATGCGCTATCCATTGCACAACAGAGCCAATGGATTCGCCCCTCTCGGAGAGCCCGGCAGGCTACCACACGGCAAAGCCTGGCAAGCTCCCCGTGACGTACTCGATATGCCAGACACAGTAACAACAAGTCTCACAATGGAGACGTTACTGGACCCGCTCGAGCAAATCGACGATCAACGGGAGGACAGGGCTACCGTGCATTTGGTACTCATTCATTCATTTTCCTACCCACTTACTCCAGCAACCAGGATAGAGGCTATCTTGGCATACAAGGTTTCACAGCAAGAAGAGTCTGATCAAAGGACACATAAACACCACACTCACCTTAACTTGGGACAGCTTAGACACAACAGTAAGTCTAATGTGTAAATTTTCTCCTGCCAAGAAAATTTCTGCCTCATTAACGTTGTTATAACAAACGACAAATTGGTGGCTGCTGTATTTTTTTACTAGCGTTGAGAAGGACATGGCTCTTTATTTTATAAGGTAAAGGTAAAGGCCCTCCCGTTGTTCGTCGATTTGCTCGAGCGGGCCCAGTAACGTCTCCATTGGAGACTTTGTTGTTACTGTGTCTGGCATATCGAATACTCTTGGTAGCTTGCCGGGCTCTCCGAGAGGGGCGGAGGAATCGAACTCGGGTCGGCCATGTTGGCCGCTTGTAAGGCGAACGCCCTACCCGCTGTGCTATCGCTCCAGCCCTTTATTTTATATACAATTTAATTCTCCACAGACATTAAGAAAGTGTCTCACCTGTTCAGACTGTGTCAGCTTCATGGCTTCAGAAAGATATGCTGGTTTTTTGGGGGGAAAAAAAAGCAGGTACATAAATGAGTAACATAATTGATGTAACTAACAGGGCAAAGGAAGAGTTTTAATACTCCTATGACAAAGAGAACTCATCTTGTAAGCAATTCTACTACAGTTATCCTGTTCCTGAAAAGAAACTGAACATTTCTACAGAGGATTCTGAACTTTCCCAAAACTGATGCTAAAGGCAATCAAATTAAGTTATTTCCTATTCCTTCTCGGAAGGATTCATTCCTCAAAACTTCTACATATTGTGGTCGGGATATATTGCAATATATCCCAGTGTGGATGTTTCCATCAAGTCTCTATATTTGATCCCAGAATCACAAACAAAAGATTTTATAATTAATGAATAATAGCCTACTTAGAAAAAAAATGAATAGAAATAAAACCCTATTACTCATTGGGGCGGAGCAACAGTACAGTCGGCATGGAACATGCCTTGCTCACTGCCGACCCAGGTTCAGTTCCCAGCATCCCATATGGTCCCCTGAGCAGCGCCAGTAATTTCTGAGTGCAGAGTCAGGTATAACCCCTAAGCACTTCTGGGTGTGGCCCAAAAACCAAAAGCGAACAAAACACCTTATTACTATGTTGGCAAAAACACCAAGGGATTTATTATTTCCATGTGACTTTACATACATGACCACCTGGACTATTTTTTGTTTTACGGCCACATCTCCCTGTGCTCAGGGCTTACTCATGGCTCTGCACTCAGGGATCACTCCTGGCAGGCTCAAAGGACCATCTGGGGGCTGGGGATCAAAACTGGGTTAGCTATGTGCAAGGCAAATGCCCTCGCCTCTATATTATCACTCAAGCCCTAGTAGAGAACTAATTTCATTGAACTGTTTCTTAGCTACGATATACTACTGACATATTTTAAGCTGGATAGAGCAATATGGCACTTATGAAGAGCATAAGTGACTGATAATAACTTCTTTCTAATACCAGGATTATTTTCTGAGTAATCAAATTAATTACTCTGATCTTAAATAGTCCCTGGAAAAAATCCATAGTTATCAAACTCAGCTATTGGAAAGCTTAAAGTTAAGAGTTCTATGACATCTGTAAGAACTCTTGGTACTTTTATCAACTTTAATTCCTGTTCATCCCCATTTTTTCTATATATTTCCTTATTTAAATTACATTTTATGTACCCCTATAGGTCATTTTATAGTAAGATTGGTATTATTATTATCTATTAAATCCTTTTCTTTTTTGTTTTCTTTCGGGGCCATATCTGGTGATGCTCAGCGATTACTTCTGGTTCTGCACTCAGAAGTTACTCCTAGAAATGCTCAGAGGACCATATGGGATCCCTGGGATTGAACCTGGGTCAGTCACATGCAAAGCAAATACCCTTTCCTACTATACTATGAATCTGACCTCAAATGGCTCATTTCTTTAGTACGTGCCAGGAACTGAACCAAGAGCCACTCCAGTCCTTTGAACTCTGTCTGGCCCATAATTCCCATGGTCACTTTGTTTCCTTGCTTTGTTGTTTTGGTACCTCCCAAGCAGTACTAAGGTGTCCCGGGAACAACTCAGCAATATTCGGACAGCTGGCCATCCAGGTCAATGTGGACCGAGGACATGAGGAGGCAATGCCGCTCAGGCCCTGAAGAGTCCGAACCACCGGCATGTCCCTTGCACTGTGTTTGCCTAGCTGACTACTCTTTACATTGTATCCACTTTCTTAGGAAACCCAACGGTTTTTTAAAAATGGACACCTCCCTTCAGAGAACTTAGAACTGCAACATACAGTGGAGGGCAGTGAGTTCCCAAAGGACAAAGAACTCAGAGACACTGCAATTTGTATTTACAAAGTCTAACTTTAAAACCAGTACCTTGGGCTGGAGAGTCAGTACAGTGGAGGCGCTTGCCCTGCATGCAGCTCAGCCGGGTTCAGCGCAACGTCCCTTATTCTGCGTCTCCCCAACCCCCACAAAGCACTACCAGGAATGAGCCCCTCGTGCAGAGCCAAGAGTAACCCCGAAGCACCAAGGGACGTGTCCCCAAAACAAACAATAACGAAACAAAAATATTTAAAGTTGGTACTGACCGCAAATGAAAATAAACAAAATCTGAACTACTTAGATTCAAAGTGCAAAGTGTTCACGCAAATGCAGCAAGACACTAGATCTTCACAACAGAGATCGACTCTTAACCATTTTCATGTCCACTTCATGAGACAATCCAAGTCGTTCTCAACCAAATACAAACACTGTCGAGGTCTGCTCAGTTCTAAGTTCTCTGGAGGGAGGTGTCCATTTTGAGTTCTGAGCAGTCAGTGGCTAGAATGTTCTTCCCCAATTAAACTTCTGCTGCTTTCGGGTTCTGGGTCATGCCTGGCACACCAGCGCTTACTGTTGGCTCTGCTCTGAGAAATCTCCTAGAGGGGATTGCGGAACTAGACCGGGCGGGAATCAAATAAGGGCTGGCCATGTGCAAGCCACTGTACTATCCCTGTAGCCCCAAGCCAAGAGACTTTCTCTCACAATGCTGAATCGTCGGGAGTGTGTGGCTTCTTGAACTTTTCCTGCTGAACACAGTGTGGAAAAACAGATCCCTCCTTTTCTGTATCTCCTGCCAAATTTAGGCAGCTCTTTCCTTAGTAACTTCCTATCTCAACTGATCCAGAAAACAGATGCTGGGGCCAGAGCAATAGGACAGAGGTCAAAGGCTTATCTTGCACACAGGTGGCCTGGGTTGGATCCCCACGATTTGGTCCCCCAAGCCCCACTGAGTGGCCCCCGAGTGCAGAGCCAGGAGAAAAGTCCCGAGTATTGACCAGCGTGAACCAAAAACTGAAGGAGAAAGATCTCTAGAGTCCCTCCCCTGTGTTCAGCCCTAACTAGGAAAAGCTCTACTTCAATGAAAAATATTTGAAAACAACGACTAGAATTTTTCCTGGCATAAAAGGCCAGTAATCCTGCATCTGCATTCTTCAAAGAAAACTATTACCTGGGAGGAGGACGGAACCTGGGAATACTGGTGCAAGGAAGCTGACGATGATGATGGTTCGGAACAATGAAACTATCGTGAACAATTTTGTAAGTCGCAGTGCCTTAACAGTGAACGTAAAAAGAAAACTACGAGCAACGTGATACAACAGAATCTATGTGTTCAGTTTACAGATGAAATACTTAGACGATAAGCTAAAGTAAGACCACAGAAACAGTTTAAACCAACCTGGCAGTTTAGCATTTTAGAAAGCAAACTCAATAAAAATGAAGTGGCTAGAACTATTTCCAATAAACCTAAAATGGCTAAGCACTTTAAAATTCACACACCATTCTGACCATTAAGGGATCCTCGGACTCAGAAAGCTATACCCCAAAATCAATGATCAACGTAGCAATATAATCTTCTTGGTTAAAAAGATAAGGATGGGCAAAACTGGGAAATGCAAACTCACTTGAAAAATGAATTCAAGTAGATTTTTTCCAGTAGATTAACAGTGTCATCCTTATGAACATGGGTAACAACTTATCAGCATTAGTGTGACCCTAATCATTATTAGTGTGTTGAGAAACACTGGGCGAAAGAAATGCTTTCCAGTTAGACTTGGAATTTCTTTAAAAGAATACTCACCAGCAGCCTTTTTATGACAAGAAATAGCCTCTTCGTATTTCCCTGCAGCTAATAAACGATCTGCTTGTCTGCTCTGCTGATGAGCCTAGGAAACAAGCATTCCATAGTTCTTCTAAATCACGGATAGTAAACAAACATGATCATAAAAACAAACCCAAATATCTATTTTGGGGGCCAGAGAGATAGTACAGCAAGTAAGCCTTACACATGTCCAACTCGGGTTTGGTCCCCTGCCCCACATGGTCCCAAGTCCAGCCAGGAGTGATCCTTGAGCAAAGCCAGAAGCCCTGAACACCACTGGGTGTGGCCCTCAAAATAATAAATTTCATTTTAGTGCTGGGAACTGAATCCAGGTCTTCATACTCCCCCAAATATATGTTTTACCACTACGTTACATCCTTGGCTCTGAAAAAGTTTCAAGACAAAGCTGTTTTGTTGTGTATGTGGGTGGGTGGTAAGGTGTAAATGCCCTACCTTGCTGTTCTGGGGGTTTTTTGGGTGTGTGTGTGTGTGTGTGTGTGTGTGTGTGTGTGTAAGAGAGAGAGAGAGAGAGACAAATGCCCTACCCTGCTGTTCAGGTTTTTTTTCTGGCTTCTGTGTGTGTGTGTGTGTGTGTGTGTGTGTGTGTGTGTGTGTGTGTGTAAAGCAAATGCCCTACCCTACCACCCCCTTGCCTCAAGATAACGCTGTTTTTTGTCACAAATCAAACCAGTCAAGTTCTGGAGCACAGGGTTAATAATGTACGTCCAACCTGGATCACTGGTTCCAGAGCAATGCCAGGTGTGATTCGGGAACAATCCCCCACACCCCGTCCCACACCCCCACAGAGACACACTCCCGACACTAAATCCACAGGCACTAGTACTGAACCAAAAACCCTGGTCGGCTAAGTTTATGGCTCAGTATCACCAGGAAAGGCCCCCTAAGTACTGCGTGGCAGCGCCTCACCCCAATAACCCGAACCATTAAGACACTACAACTGGGCACACCTAATGGGTACTGAACCACAGAATCTGAAAAGACTGACAAATCATGTCTCAAAACTTTACTAATAAGCCATTCAAAGTTAACATCAAGCATTTTCGTGCCTCAATTTTCAAGTCTTCAGAGATTAACCAAGAGTTATAAAAAAAGAATGCAGTATTTTCTCAACTTTCAATAACCTTTCAACAATTATTTTGTAAACTTTCACGAGTCTGTAACTTTTCATTAAAAGTATAAGCTTTGGGGCCAGAGCACAGTACAGTGGGTAGGGCACCTGCCTTGATGAAGTGACTGGGTTCAATCCCCAGTATCTTATGTGGCCCCTAAGCATAGCCAAGTGTGACTGATTCCTGAGTGCAGAGCCAGCAGTAACCCCTGAGCATTACTAGGTGTGACCCCAAACCTGAATAAAAGAAAAAACACATAAACAGAATGCTAGGAAGATAATTCAAAAGGCTGCAGTGCACACTTCACCTGCGAAAGCCCTGGGTTGACTCCCTGGAGTCCCTTCCAGCACTGCTGGGAGCAACTCCCAAGCACATTTTGCGTCTCTTCCCTGCCCCAATACTCAGCAGGCCCTCCTCGCCACCGCCCCCCTTATCACCTAGAGCAGCGACCAGCAGAACTTTAAAAAATACAGTAAGAGAGGCTGAAGCGATAGCACAGCGCGTAGGGCGTTTGCCTTGCACACGGCCGGGTTCGATTCCCAGCATCCCTCTCCCACACAATTCGAATAACTTCACTGGTGGGTGCCCTCTTACAGTGTACCTTCAATACGAACAGACCTTAAGGGTGAACCGCTAAAGAGAGCTCTGCCTGAGGATCTGGGAGCTGGGCTGTCCCTCCCCAGGTCCCCGCCCACCCAGCAGACAGGCTGTCAGGCCCACAAGTTGCCTCTGGGCGCCATCTTAGCACCAGCAGCCCTGGCCCAGGGACTCCCAACTGAATCCCAAAATGGATCAGCGCCATACACAGATGTCTCTGGCACCCAACCATTCACAATCTAGAAACCTACATCTACAATCACGGCCACGCAAGTTCTCATGATGCTCAAAATGAGCAACGGAAAACAAACGAGCTAGTAACTGGCCCTGGCAGGGAGGCTTGAACGGTGGTGGGAAAATTCCAGCAACACATAAGCCCAAAATTAGAGCGAGAGTACTGGGGAAATTGGCTGCCGCAGAGGCAGGGTAAGGACTGGGATGGGGGGATGCTGGGGACATCGGTGGTGGAGTGTGCGCTGGCGGAGGGATGGGTGTTCCATCATTATGTGGCTGAAGCTCAACCATGAAAGCTCTGTGACTCTATCTCACGGTGACACAATAAAATAAAAAAGTCATGTGGAGTTCATGCCCAATTCCATCAGCTTAATCAATGGCGGACCAAATAGCAGCACTCCTACATAACTGAGAGAGAGAGCGCGCGCTCTGCCTGCTGCTGTGAACTAATCTTTGTAGGTAACCAAGTGACAAGCACTGCAACAAACTCATCCAAAAAATGGGAAGAGCAGATAAACAGAAACTTCCTCAAACATAATAGGCATATGAAAACACGTAATCATGAGCAAAATATAAATCAAAACAAGGAGATTATCACCTCAGAATGACCTTGAATGGTGGAACAAAAAGTAAGAAATAAAGAAATAAGGTGATAGTGCAGCAGGAAGAGCACCTAGACCTGGGCTGGCCTCAGACATCCCATAGGAGTCCCCGTGGCCGTCCATCCTATGGACCAACCCCAACACGGGCTCAACCCCCTGCACTCCATGATGTCTGTCCATCCATCCGTCCATCCCTCTGCACACGTCCCTTCCCCCACAACGCACCCCTGTCCTTGGCCAGGAATGAACCCAAGTGCAGAGGCAGAAGTGTGGCCCCAAAACAAAAAAAGCAGGATAGAAATAAGTGCTGGCAGGGCAGTGATGGAAAAGAATTCTTCCTCATTGCTGGTTGGACTCTAGATTGTTGCCTGGTCCAGCCTCTTCGGAAAACAGTCTGGAGACTCCCCACAGGAGCTCATCTATCACCCCACAATTCCACTCCTGGGCATCTACCCCAAGAATACAAAAAACAGGGGCCAGAGACAGCACAGTGGGCAGCGTGAAAGGCACATGCTATGCACGCAGCCAACCTGAGTTTAATTCCCAGGATCCCATATGGTCCAAGCACCACTAGAAGTGACCCAGTGCAGAGTAACCCAAGCCAGGTGTGGCTCCGACACAATAAGGAATACAAAAACATTCATGTGAAAGAACAGATACACACTGCATTTGCTGCTTTATTCACAACCGTCAAGACCTGCAAACCCCCATGTCCAACAGCACACGAATGGTCTAATATGCACAAAGGAAAACCCCTCAGCTACGAGGACAGATCAGGAAAGACAGCACAGAGGCTAAGGTCTTGCACTTGCATGCGGCTTACTCAGATTCAATCCCCGCCACCTCATACGGTTCCCTGAAGCACAGAGCTCCCAAAGACAGCCCTCCAGTCCGGCCCACACCCCCCCAAAAACAAGACTTGTTTCAATGTGGATAGAATTGAGGTTGTTATACTAAGTGAAGTGAGTCAAAAAAAAAAAAAAAAAAACAGATGGGCCTGCTCACGTGTATAAAGAAATGAAGTATGAGATGAGACCCTCTGTAAAAGGAACAACCCTGAGATAGGTCAACAGAGCTGTAAGGATTTTTTTAGGGAGAAAGAAGGGTCCTTGGGTCAGTGGCAGACGAATATGCACACATTGTTATTATTCACTATCATCAGTGATTTCTCTTCAATGTTATAGAAAATGCACTGGTATCTCCCTTTCACAATCAAAATTAGAAATAATCTTGACAGGTCCTGTTTGCAAATCATACTCAGTATAAAATGTCAGAGACAAAAGCAGAAAGTGGTTCTCTCACAAATGTGGGATACTCATGTTTTCCTTCTATTCCTATAGCACTGTAGCACTATCCTCCCGTTGTTCACTGATTTGCTCGAGCAGGCAGTAACGTCTCCATTGTGAGACTTTGTTGTCACTGTGTTTGGCATATGGAATACATCACGGGGAGCTCGCCAGGCTCCACCATGTGGGCAAGATACTCTCAGTAGCTTGCCGGGCTCTCTGAGAGGGGCAAAGCAAGACATCCTTTTCAGTTGTTTCTTCTTACTGTTCAAACAGTCATTAAACACATCTTCTCTAAGTCTCCATTCATTCCTGAAAATAATATTGAGTAACAACAAAAGGGGGAAGAGGGGTGCACTTAAAATTAATTTAATCACAGAATCCTGGATAAATCAAAGCATATGTTCTGAACACAAGAAAATCATCTAGTGCACAAAAATGGTAAGTCTCTTAAGAAAAGAATTCACATAAAATTCATACACAAGCAGTTATGATCAACATTTATCTAAGGATTGTGTTCTGATAGTATATGAACCTCTGATAGTGTAAACAGCGCACAATCAAAGATTTGAAGGAGAGGGGATGAATGACAAGAATACATCTACACGTGCCTTTACGTTCTAAACTTGAAAGAAGTCCCACATAAGAGACAAGTCTAGAGATGCAAAGCACCTCACCACTGTGGGTGGCACAAGGCCAAAGATAGGCAAGTAGTTATGGCACATGCCTTGCAGGTGAGAGAAAAATGATTAAGGTGTACGCTTTGCAGGTGGCTGACTCTGCTTCCATCCCTGGCAATGATGCCTAACGCATCACCAGATGCACCCCTGGAGGACCCTGAGCACCTCTAGGATAGTCGAGGTAATTTCCAGTGGCAAGCCCCAAGCAGCACCACATCCTCGGGCCCTCACCCGGAACCACCAGCCACCTGGAGAATCTCAGTTCTTCAGACAAACATTTGGGAAACCCTGGCACAAAAAATACTAGGCTACTGCACAGTGCACACCCAAGCTCTCGTCAAATGGGGGTCTAGGGGTGGAAGATAGTACAGCAGTTGGAGCACTAGCTTTGCATGTGTCCAGCACGGGTTCAACCCCCTGCACTCCATGCTCATGGATCCCTCAGCCTGAGCCCTCCACTAACAAATGTGCAACATCCACCTCCCAAAAAGAGAAACTGTGTCTCTAGTCTCTAATCCTGTTGTCCCACTAAACCAAATTACTTATCCTTGCAGAGTTATTTTCCTCACTGGTAAAATGAGTGCAATGGATCAAATCCGTTCTTATCAAGAGCTTTAAACAGGGATATAAATCACCTGGAGCTCTGCTTAAACACTGCAGGCTCAACCAGTATTCTGTCTGAACAGAATCAAATTCTCTTCAATTTGATCTTCAAACTGGAAAGAAGCTGAAACTGCTGCTTCACGGACACACCTTAAGAAACAGAAATGAAATGCTCTCTGGGTTTGCTTTTTTCAAAGCACTGTCCTCATGATCTGTTTCCCTGCTATAATCACTTGCTTCTTTGAATTACATGTATAAAGTCTCCTATTTACACTCCATGCTCCACAATAAGAGATTAAATTGTTTTTGGAATACCTAAGAACAAAACTATTCCCAAATGGGAGAACAGGACCTCAAGGCTTTCCTGGCTCCTCTAAAACCTCCCCACAGTAAGTCCAATCTCCAATCATACTGTCGATACAGGAGTTACAGTTCACTTAAAAACACGGGCCTGGGAGCTGGAGAGATAGCACAAATGGTAGGGCATTTGCCTTGCATGCGGCCAACCCAGGTTCAATTCCCAGCATCCCATATGGTCCCCCAAGCACCGCCAAGGGTGATTCTGGAGTGCAGAGCCAGGAGTAACACCTGAGAATAGCCGGGTGTCACCCAAAAAGAAGAAAAAAAAAAGGCCTACTTTAGGTTTTATGGTACCAGTGATCAGACACCCTACTTCAAAAATACACAAGTGGTGGTGAGAAATGGGCACTGGTGGAGGAATGGGTATTTGATCATTGTATAAATGAAACCCAAGCACAAAAATCTGTAAGTCTACAACTGTACGTCAAGATGTCTCACTAATAATAAAAAGTTTAAAAAAAATACACAAGTTGTGGAGGAGGCCCCCCACACTGCAGGGAATACACACACATATGTACCAGTTCCAGGGAGGGAGGTGGGTACAAACATGGTTGTGCGGTGTTAGATTTGTAAAGATTAAGATTAGGTACATGAACCACCTGACTCCCAGTTGTGTTGGAGCATAGAATTTAAATAGGAGGCTTAATAAATGGAATTCAAAAAAGCAAGTGATTACAGCAAGGAAACATTATGGAGCTGCTGCTTCACGGACACACTTCAGAAAAAGAAACTAGAACCCAGCACCTCCCATAGTCCCCAAGCCTACAAGTAGTGATCCCTGAGTACAAAGTCAAGAATAAGCCCTGAATACTGCCAGGTGTTACCCCAAAACTACACACACACACACACACACACACACACGTACATGTATACGTATACATATATAAATGTATACATGTGTGTATGTGGGTATGTAGGTATGTATGCATATGCACAGTTCGTACGTTTTTCAACACTCAGCAAGGGCAAAATCTGTTAGAGCTTGCCTGCCTAAATTCAAATCGTACCTTAAGGGGTACTGCAGTGCTGACCTGGGTTCACTCTCTGACAACCCATATGATTTCCTGAGTCAACCAGGAGTGATCCCTAAGTGCAGAGTCTGGAAAAATCCTGAGCACCACTGGGTATGGTCCAAAAAAAACAAAAAATGAAATTAGTATGCTGTGAAATTAAATCAGCAAAAAGACAACAAATAAAAATAAGCAACATGTCAGGAATGAACACCACCACCCCCCCCCAATCAGTAAGACAATGAAAGAACTGGAGGTCACATCAAAATATTTCAAGGTAGGTGGGGACAGTAAGGGCTATGCTATAGGCTGTGCTCCGGAAGGGCTCAGAGGACCATATGATGTGGGAGATCTAACAGGGGTCCGCCATGTGCAAAGCAATCACCTTAAACACTGTACTCTCTCTCAGGCCCTAAATTGCATTTTTTTAACTAAATATATAGGCAGACTGGGGCGGGAAGGAGTAGGTGGGTGGCTGGGAACATTTGGAAATATATACTGATGAAGGGATAGGTGTGGAACATTGTATGACTGAACTCCAATCATGAACAACTTTGTAACTGTATTTCTCAAGGTGATTCAATAAAATAAAAAAAAGATATTTAGCGAGAGCAGCAAGCTACCAAGAGTATCTCGCCCACACGGCAAAGCCTGGAAAGCTCCCCATGACGTATTCGATATGCCAAGCACAGTAACAAGTCTCACAATGGAGAAGTTACTGGGCCCGGTCGAGCAACTCGATGAACAATGGGAGGACAGTGCTACAATTTAAAAAAAAAATTTTAAATCACACAGTAGGAGCCTGGCAATGGATTCACTGCTACAGTCTGTTGCTAATAAGGGTCCATGAGTTCAATATTTGAAATCTTGCTTTCAGATCCCACTATCACCACTTAATCTATACCCCTATCTTCACCTACACCACAATCTTCACCCCTAAAATGGGAGAGTTCTTACAGCTAACAGAACAAAATAAATAATACACGTAAAGTGCCTGATGCCAAGTTCAGCACTAGCAATTATTGGATACTGCTAACCTTATTGTTCTACCATCTTTCTCTAAAGTGTTTTCAATAAGCTCAGCCTAGTTTGAAAACAGATTTACCTTAAAAAATGTCAGGCTGATTTACCAGCACAGCCTGGTCTCACTCTGGCACTGCCAAGAACAGTCCTGTTGGATCCCAGCAAATCTCTATTAGACTCCCTTGCAAAATGATTTTTGTTTGTTTCTGAGCCACATCTGGCAGTGCTCAGGGCTTACTCCTAGTTCTGTGCTTAGGGATCATCCTTGGAGAGAAGGAAGACCACACATGGTGCTGGGAACTGAACCCAGATTGGCCGCATGCAAGGCAAGCACACAAGGCAAGCACCCTACCCACTGTACTATCTCTCTGGCCCCAAAAGCCACATTTTTAAAAATGTGAAATAGAGCAAAAGCACAAAATGCTGACACAAAGCCTAGAGTTCTATACAGGTAACAAACAGATCCTTGAACATTACTAAGAAATATTTCATTGCATATTTTGTTTCATTGAAATAAAAATGAATTTATTTCATTGAATATTTTATTTCATTGAAATGAATTTATTTCAATGAGTATTTTATTTCATTGAAATAAAAATGAGTATACTGAAGTAGAAACATCGCTAGAAAATGGTATCAAAATGGGAATGGCAAGGCAGTGCAATGAGTAAGGCCTTGCACAAGGCCAACCCAGGGTTTGATCCCCAGCACCACCTGACACGATCCATGAGCAGAGCCCCGGAGAAAGCTCAGAGCAGCTGGGTATGGCCCATAAAACAAAAAACTCTAGGGCTGGAGGGACAGAACAGTGGAGAAGGTTCTAGTCCTACTCACAGCCAACCCGGGTTTCACTCTCTGACACCCATATGGTTCTCGAGCCCACCATAAGGAAGCCCTGAAAAATGCTGGGTGTGGCCCCAAGCCTCTTCACTCCATCTAAATTAAGATATAATCCATTAACGGTGGTGATCCGAGTCACTGATCTAAGTAATTTCTCTAGCTTATTTATCTGTAAAACTGGCATGCCTTTTTTTTTGGGGGGGGGGATCTTTTTTTTTTTTTGGTTTCTTGGGTCACACGCGGTGATGCATGGGGGTTACTCCTTCCTGGCTTTGCACTCAGGAATCACTCCTGGCAGTGCTGGGGGACCATATGGGATGCTGGGAATGGAACGCGCCTCGGCCGTGTACAAGGCAAACACCCCACCCGTTGTGCTACCCTCCAGCCCCGGCTTGCAGTTCTTAACAAACTCCAAAGATATTCTGAAGGTATGATTTAAGTCTAGAAACGAATCAAAGTACAATGATCTTGTACTAAACCATACATGTCACTAGGAAATGCTTGTGAGAGATGTGGGTCAACGGTAAAGCTGGAGACGCCATAGAAGACACAGTCTTTCACTAAAAATCCCACCCTTCCTAAACTGGTAAAGGTAAAGGTAAAGGCCCTCCCGTTGATCGTCGATTTGCTCGAGCGGGCCCAGTAACGTCTCCATTGGAGACTTTGTTGTTACTGTGTCTGGCATATCGAATACTCTCGGTAGCTTGCCAGGTTCCTAAACTGAGTGGAAACAAATTAGAACTGTTCGAGTAAATGCTAATATCTGGTCCGTAGTTACATTCTGGCCAGAAGACAAATCTTCCCGTTTAAAATGATTTAAAGAACTCAAGATGCCAAATTTCTGATACTTGGCCGCCTAAACTTCATGACAAGATCACGGATTCACGCTTCGCAAGACTTCGAAATCCTCTCAGCTGGTGTTACACTTTTTAACCGGTTTCTTCCTAAACTAGCGTTTCTGCTGTAACGCTGAACTTTCCTCCCGAGTCACTCAGCGTAGTGGGGTACTTGGCAGGGTCACGCTGATCGTCAAAGTGAAGCGAACCGCAATCGATTCCACGGTCCTTTTGCACGAACGCTCGAACCTTGAAGCCCGGTGGCTTCTGACTGTTCTCCAAACAGCCCTGAGAAGTGTCGGTATCAAGTCGAGGTCTTTGCAAGCTCTCTCTTAAAAACAAGGAAATCCCGGTTTCCCTCAGTTTCCTAAAACGCGCAACTCCGTTTAGTTCTTCCGTGTGAACAGCCCTCTCCACCGAGGCAGGGCTGACTCCACCAACTGGGCAAGGGGGGCGTCCGAGGGCGTCCGAGGGCCGGAGGCCGGGAGAAGGGCCCCGTCCCAGGGCAACTGACCTCTCGGCCACCACTCAGGAGCCACAGTTCTGGGTCTCCGGAACCCTTTCGGGCTCAAGCCGGCCTGTATTCCACAAGTGAGACTCGAAACTGACGCGGGGGCCGGAGGAGAGCCCCGAAGCGCGAGCGTGCAGGCCCCAGACGCCAGCGGGACGCGGTCTCCCCCGCGGCTCGGGCTCCCTCGGCGCCGCCGAAGCTCGGCCCCTCGCGGGAAGCAGCCGCCCCACCCCGAGCCCAAGCCCAGCGCGGCTGCCCCGAATCGGCCCGCGCTCCGCTCCGGGGAGCAGACGCCGCCAACGGCGCTTGGACACCGACCGCGCCTCGACGCCCGGCGACTCTCCTCCGCCGCACCTGGGGGACTCGGGCGCCCGTTCGGCCGCGGCCCGGCCCACCCCTGGAACGCGCCGCTGCCTCCCCCGACCCCCGCGCGCCCGCCCGCCCGCAGCCGCGCGGCCGGGCCCTCGCGAGCGGCCAAGGTCACGCAGCGACTCGGCGGCCGACGCAGAGTCCGAGGCGAGGGGCCCGGCCGCCGAGCAGCCGCGTCGGGCTCGGGCGCTCCCGCTCCCGCTCCCGCGCGCGCCCGACGGCTTCCTGCCCGGCCCGGCTCCCGAGCGGCGGCGGCGGCGGCGGCGGCCCGGACTCCCCGCCGAGGGCCGGCCCGCGGACCCCCTCGGCCCCCGAGTCCCCGCCCGGGGGCGCGGCTGGCGAGCGCCCGAGGAACGTCGGCGGCCCGTCGGGCGCGTCTCGGACCCGCGCGGACCCGAGGGCGCCGGCCCCGACGGGCCGCGAAGCCGCGAAGCCCCGGGCCCGAGTCGCTCGTCCTCCCGGGCGCCCGGACCTCGACGGCGCGGCGCGGCGCCGAGGGGGACGCGGCGCGGGGGGCGTTTCCCCGGCCCGGCCGGGGGGCGCGCGAGCAGCCCCGAGCCCCGACGGGGGCCCGCGCGCCCGGGCACCCCCGGCCCCGCGTCTCGGCCCCTTCCCCCCTCCCCCGCCCAGCTCGCCGCGGGCCCGGACGGGGCGAGCAGCGCGCGGGAGACGCGCGGCGACTCCGAGGCGCGGGCGCTCGGCGCGGGCGCTCACCAGGTTGAGGGGTCCGTCCATCACCTCCATAGGCCCCGGGGCCCGCGGAGGCCTGCGGACGGCGAGCGGCGGCGGCGGCGGCGGCGGCGCCGGGGCACATGGAGGTGGCGGCGGGGAGGCGCGGCGCGGGGCTCGCGGCGGCCCCTCTCGGCGCCGGGAGCAGCGGCCGCGCCACTTCCGCCTCGCGCCGCGCACGCGTCGTGACGTCACGCGGCCGCCCAGGTGGGAGCGCGGGCGGGGCGGGGCGGGCGGGGCGGGCGGGGCGGGGCGCGCGTCGGGGCCGCCTCCCCGGCCCCCACTCGTCCCCTCCCGTCACTCTAGCCCCGCCCCCACTCGCCCCGCCCGTCACTCCCAGCCCCGCCCCCACTCGTCCCCGCCCGTCACTCTAGGCCCGCCCCCACTCGCCCCCGCCCGTCACCCCCAGCCCCGCCCCCACTCGTCCCCGCCCGTCACTCTAGGCCCGCCCCCACTCGCCCCCGCCCGTCACCCCCAGCCCCGCCCCCACTCGTCCCCGCCCGTCACTCTAGGCCCGCCCCCACTCGCCCCCGCCCGTCACCCCCAGCCCCGCCCCCACTCGTCCCCGCCCGTCACTCTAGGCCCGCCCCCACTCGCCCCCGCCCGTCACCCCCAGCCCCGCCCCCACTCGTCCCCGCCCGTCACTCTAGCCCCGCCCCCACTCGCCCCGCCCGTCACTCCCAGCCCCGCCTTCCTCCTCGGCCTGCCTGGAGGGTTGCAAAAGAAGAAAACCGGAGCTCCCCGCACGGGGCGCGCGACGGCGCCCTCCCCCCACCGCCCGGGAAATGGACGAGGCGGATTAAATGCGCTCTCCCCTTCGGTGGGCTTTCTAAAAGAAGTTATGTGGATGGTCCCGCCCCCCGCAGTCGCCGAGTCTGACTGCGGTCCGGTTCTCGAGGATGCGCCAGATCTCTGTGCTAGACTGTTCCTGTTCCCGTCCTCACCCCCACCCCCAAATATTCATTGGAACGATTGTACAGTGAGCAGTGAGCTGGCCTTGCACTTGGCTGACCCGGGTTTGATCCTCGGCATCCCATTTGCTCCCAGGAGCCCGCCACCAGTGACACCTGAGTGCAAAGTCAGGACTCAGGCCTGAGCACGGCCAAAAACAGACAAGACAATTTGCCACAAAGAACAATAGTGATTTATGCCGCGAAGGGAAAAAATAGGCACCTCCCGCAGATAGAATTCCATGAATTCTACAGCTCCGAGGGCGGGAGTTCCTTTTTGTTTTGGTTTGGGGACACACCCTGCGCCCTTTGAGCTACCGCTGCGACCCAACAGGAGGCTTAGTTTTGCATAGTTTAGCTGATCTAATCACACGTTTTCTGTAGCATCATGATAATACAATTTCTTCTGAAAAGCTTATTTCAATTGTGATTTTGGTTTAATTTCGGGGTTTGCTTTTAAATTTGGGTTTTGGAGCCACACCCAGCAATGCTCGGGGGTAACTTCTGGCTCTCTACTCAAGAATCACTCCTGGTGGTGACTGGGGAATCATCTGGGATGCCTGGGACCCAACCTAAATCAGCCAATGCAAGGCAAGCCCTTACCCACTGTACTACAGCTCAGCCCTTTTGCTGTGTTCTGTTCTGTTCTGTTCTGTTCTGTTTTGGGGGCCACACCCTGAGGGACTCAGGGCATACTCCTGGCTGTGCCTTCTGGAGTGACTCCTGGTGGTGCTTTCCGGACCTTAAGGGATGTAGTTTCCTGAATGAACCCCAGGTGAGTGTAAGGCAAATGCCCTACCCACTGTACTATCTCTCCAGCCCCAAAAGTGATCTTTAAAAAAAAAAAATGATTTTTTATTTAAAGAATCGTGATTTACAAAGTTATTGATAGTTTGGTTTAGATCAATACCAATCCTGCCACCAGTGTCAACTTTCCTCAACCAGTCTGCCCATATGAGTGAGTGTTCTGCATTTTTCTGTTTTTGTTTTGGAGTCATACCCAGCAGTACTCAGGACTTAACTCCTGGCTCTGCACCCCATTGATTATTCCTCATAAGGGGAGACATAGAGGATGCTGGGGATTGAACCCAGGTCAGCTGCGTGCAAGGCAAGTATCCTACTTACCATATTATCTCTCCAGTCCCAAAAGTGATGTTTTTTTTTTAATCATTCTTGCCGGGGGCCTACCTGCATTCCATATGAACCCTCAGCCATTCCAGATGTGATCCCTGAGTACTGAGCCAAGAATAAGCCACGAGCATTAATGGTGTAGCTCAAAAACCAAAACTAAAAACGAGTGATCTAGTCTAGGGGCCAGAAAGATAACTCAAAGGGCTGGAGAACATACTTTGCATGTGGAAGACTCAGTTTGTTTTGCCAAGTATTGGGGGTAAGGAGGGAGTAATGAGGGGAGGGAAGTGCTTGAGTACTGCTTGAGTGGTCCAAAGTGCAGTATTTGTGTGTTTGTGGGAAGAAGAACCTGGAAGAGCTCAGTGACTGCTCCTGGACCTGTGCTCAAAGGCTACTCCTGCTGACGCTCTGGAACCATTTGCAGTTCTGGGTCGGGATGGACGAGGCAAGCTTTCTAAAACTGTACTATCTTTACAGCACAGTATAACATTTTTAACTTAAAATAAGTCCTTAATTTTTTTGGGTGATGTGCTTTCTCATTACTGCAATGCTCCCGGGCGGATACATCACATGTGCAACCTTTGTACCCTCGACTCAGCAATCCCTATCAACGTAGCACTGTAGCGCTGTAGCAAGGTCCTCCCTTTGTTCATGGATTTGCTTGAGCGGGCACCAATAACGTCTCTATTGTGAGACTTGTTGTTACTGCTTTTGGCATGTCGAATACACCACGGGGAGTTTGCCAGGCTCTGCCATGCGGGCAGGATACTCTCGGTAGCTTGCTGGGCTCTCCAAGAGGGACGGAGGAGTTGAACCTGGGTCAACTGCGTGCAAAGCAAACACCCTACCCGCTGTGCTATCACTCCAGCTCTTACCCATCGAAGTACTAGACAAAAAGCTGAGGAGATGATAACTCAAAGGGCGAGACTTACTACTTTCCGAGCAGGAGGCCGTGCTTCAATGCCCTGAGCATAGAGTCTCCCCTAGGCACCATGGGGCGGAGGCACCCACAGAGTGTTGCCCAAAAAACAAAGGGGAGAAACTGCGATGATAAAGATACAAAATAACAAAGAGATAGAACATCTCTTTAATCAGAGATATTGTAGAAGTGGTTTCCCTTGGAGCCTGAGAGGTAGTATAGTCGGCACATGACTGACCTCCGCTCCATCCCTGGCATCCTACATGAGCCCTGGAGCACCGCCAGAAGTGATTCCTGAGTCAGAGCCAAAAGTAACCCCTGAGCTTCACTGGGTGTGGTGCAAAAAACAAAAATAAATAAATAAATAAAATGAGGGAATTGATTCCCAGATCTTTTTTTTTAAAGTGGTTTCACTAGTTCTGTACTACTTCAGGTAAAACATAAAGGGATTTGAAAGAGATGCAGTAAAGAGGAAGATTAGGTTCACGACCTGAAGACCCCAGTTCAGGAAAAGAAGGGAGCCTACCCTCTAGTGTTTGGCTTTGTGTTCTCAGTCTCTGTTTTTCCTCTGCACTCAGCACAAAAGGCTCAAGAAGGAGGGAACTGAGGTTAGGTAGACATCAGGAACCTTCTAATAATCCTACGTATCAGTACAACCCACCCTCTGAAGATCCTGTGGGTGTCCTATACGACTGCTGTGCCTGCTTCGTGTAAGCACTAATACGATCTCTTAATTCACACAATCCACAGGGCCTACAAAAGGGGCAATAACAGGGGGAGCAGCAGTGACAATGGCCTTGCGAGTGCATGGCAGTAACCACTTGTTAAGACCAATTTATACAGCAATGTCAAGACTGGCGAGCAAGGACCCAGGACAGAGAACTGGCATGGTCACGCCTGAGTCACCACCAGGTTTTCAGTGGTGTTAAGACGGTTGTGGTGGGTGATTCATACATGTCCTGGGAAGGTACATACAGGCATAGCAGAGGTATACACAAAGGGTTACAACAGTAGGAAAGCCATTCACTATCTGACTAGTGCAGTAAGTGTGTGGGTGCTTACAGTTGTAATTTTTTCCATTTTATCATCTTTGAGATAAAGTGATCTCACAACTGCTGCCACCTGGATGGCTGTCATGATAAAGTTATAGTGCTCTGGTAAACCTTAGCCAATTTCTTTCACCAAATTTACATTTTTGTGTATGTACAAGGGTAATATGGGGCAAAAATTTATTGCCATTTAAAGAAACACCTCTTTCACTACACGTATTTTTTTGTTTTTTGTTTTTGCTTGTTACTTTGTTTGGCTTTTGTTTTTGTTTGGGGGGTACACCTAGTGTTTTTCAGGACTTTCTCCTGGCTCTGTGCTCAGTGATGACTCCTGATAGGGTTCAGGCACCAGTTGCACGCAAGGCTATATTATCTCTTGCTTGCCTACTGTATTATCTCTCTGACCCTTATCTATTATTTCTAGGTATATAATTTACCCATTTTAAAAAATGAAGCAAAATTCTGAAGTAGGGCCCAGCCACACAGAAAATAAAACATTAATGTTGGTCTCCTGGTCCTAGTAGAATAAAGAAGATCACACCTTCTATGTGTAAACTCACCCAAAGAGGGGGGCACGGCACACAGCAGCGGTGGCTCTATCTCTCCCGCCGCCCGCGTTCGGTAGTCTCACCCTTCTCCCACCCCAGAGAGGTCGATAGCGATGGTCAGGCAGAGGAAGGAAATGAGGGCCAGGCTGGTTGGTATTAGTAGCAGTTTATTTCATTCCTCTGTCCATCTACACCAGTCTCTCTTGTCTGTCTCTGCTCTCTCTCTCTCCTTCTGTCTCTGCTCCTGTCTCTCTCTCCCATGCTACTTCATTCTCCTTCTCCATTCCCCTTCATCCTCCTTCTCTGGAATCTGGGTTCTGATCTCTCTCCACCCCAGCCCACTCCTACAGTCTAGTTAAATCCTCTCTCCATGAGGAAGTGGGGGAATAATTACACATAGGTGTGGTCACAATCAATAGGGGTAGAAATCTTAGCCTCAGGGAAGGCCGCTCCTAGGACAGATCCTTTCTCAGCAGGAGGACCCACCCTAGAGCAGAATCCCATGGGTGTGCCTCTCCTCTCCTTGTCCAACAAGCATATAAGCATATATGATATAAATCATTGTGTATGGATACAGTAAGAAATATCTTAAACTTATAGAATTGCTCTCCTAGGACCATCTCGATCTCAGACTACAGTGCTCAGGTCAGATAGTCTTTCCCACCCCTAGCAGGATCCTAGTCTCGTCGTTACCTTTGGATCATGACAGCATTTGTTTATGATCAAACTCTTAACTTATAGTTAAGAATCGTGGCACTTTGGCCTGGCCCATTTCGCTGCCAGGGTAGCTTTTGGCTTGCCCTGGGTCCATTCAGTCCCTCGTCGGGACCCTGCTTTTGGGGTGTTAGGAACTAAGGGCAACTGAGGCTTAAGTTGAGAAAGCAGATGCCCGGGAGTGAATAATATTCAAGGCCAATCAAATCCTAAGTTACAAAGCATGATGTTAACGGTCTTCCTGTATCTATACAAAAAGGATATTACTTTAAGGTAAACTGTTCATAAGGCATAAGGAGAGGAGAAAGGCAATATTTCACTCATACATATAAAATCATAGATTTCTGGGAAACTGATCTTACAAATTAACAAAGTCTGATTAAGGGGAAAGCTGATTAACTGGGTGGGAAGGAGAGCATAGGGAAGACTGTTTACATGTAAACACAATGGAAGTGGAAGTGCCTCGGAGCACTGTGATGGGTGTAACCAGATTAATGGGTATAACCAGATAAACCTAAGCTTCTTGTGGAAGAAGGACAAAGCAATGTTACCCTACACTTCTACAAGATCATTGTGGGTGATTTTAATGCCAAGATAGGACCAAAAAGATCAGCCGATGAACTCCACATTGGGACCCATGGCCTAGAATGGAACGAACAGGGTGACAGACTGTCTGAGTTTATCATGTCAACCAAGACCATCCATGGTAACTCACAGTTCCAAAAGGCTGAATCTAAACGTTGGACATGGGAGTCTCCTGGTGAATGGAGACTATTCCACGATGAAATAGACCACATCATATTCAATCAGTGGTTTTGCCTAACTGATGTTGCTGTTGTCCCAAAATTCCAAACAGGATCAGACCACCGTCTCCTTTGTGCAAAATTCTACCTCACAGAACAGGGAGAAAAGAATGCAAAGTTTAAGAAGAGAGCTCCCAGAATGATCACCAACTGGGAGCTCTTTGGCTCTGTTGCGGCAACACAGAAAGATGCTGTCAATGACAACATTGATGAGGAATACGATCAAATGATTCAGCACCTCCACGATTGTGCAAGGAATGCCAAGAAAGAGATAACCACAAAAAACCGCCTTTCTTCGAACACTCTTGAACTTATTCACCAACGTGGCTTGGCACATGCCTTAGGCAACCGCAAGTGAACGTCCGAGCTGGCAAAACAATACAGAGACGCGATCAAGGATGACCTCAAAGACAGGAGAGCAGAGGTGCTGGTAGATGCGGTAGAAGACGGGAAAAGCATTCGTAATAACTGCCTGTCCTTCACCAACTACAAGAGCAAGATGACTGCCCCCTGACATCCTGATGGATCTATCACATCTTCCAGAAGGGCAATGGAGAAGATTATTCATGACTTCTACTCAGATCTCTTTAATAGCCATGTCCACTTACCCACATACCAAATTCCGCAGAATGGATATGTTGTACCCAATGTTCTCCCTTCCGAAATTCAACATGCCATTTCGTCGGTAAAGAAACAAAGAGCACCTGGCCCAGACAAGGTCAGACCTGAACACCTGAAGAACTTACCATCAGTACTCATCAGTACATCGGCTCGGCTCTTCACACGCTACCTGTCTGAATGCAAGTTTCCATCTCAATGGAAAACCAGCAAGACTGTACTACTATACAAGAAGGGAGACATCCACGACATTGGCAACTATCACCCAATCTGCCTATTGTCTGTCATCTACAAACTGTTCACTCGAGTCATCCTGAATAGGATTAGCAGAACACTAGATGAAGGACAACCATGTGAACAAGCCGGGTTCCGAAAAGGATTCAGTACCATCGACCATATTCACACAATAACTAAGCTCATTGAGGTTTCTCAGGAGTTCAAGATGCCGCTCTGTCTAATGTTCACTGATTTAAAGAAGGCCTTTGATTCTGTTGAGACGAAAGCGGTCATAGAAGCCCTAGCCAATCAGGGCATACAAACTCAATACATCAGGATCCTCAGTGAGCTCTATTATGGATTCACTACCAGGATCTCACCGTTCTACAAAGAAGTAATCATCCATGTCAAGAGAGGGGTTCGGCAGGGTGATACCATTTCACCAAAACTCTTCAGTGCCACCCTCGAGAACATCATGTGACGACTGGAATGGGAAGGAATGGGAGTGAAGATAGATGGTCGGCAACTACACCACCTCCGCTTTGCTGATGACATCGTTCTAATAACACCAAACATCAGCCAAGCGGCACAAATGCTGACTGACTTCCACCGTGAGTGTGGAAAGGTCGGATTACAACTGAATCTCAAAAAGACAATGTTCATGAGAAACAGTCTTGTTCCTGATGCTCCATTCACTCTCAACGGAACCACCATCTCCAAATGCAACAATTATATATACCTGTCACTGTCACTGTTCTCCCATTGTTCATGGATTTGCTCGAGTGGGCCCAGTAACGTGTCCATTGGAGACTTTGTTGTTACTGTGTTTGGCATATCGAGTACGTCACGGGGAGCTTGCCAGGCTCTGCCATGTGGGCGAGATACTCTCGGTAGCTTGCCGGGCTCTCCGAGAGGGGCAGAGGAATCGAACTCAGGTCGTCCATGTTGGCTGCGTGTAAGGCAAATACCCTACCGCTGTGCTATCGCTCCAGCCCCTTATATATACCTAGGTCAAGAAATCAACATGATGAATGACCTGGCACCCGAGTTACGCCTGAGGAAGACAGCGGCTTGGAATGCCTTCAGGAGCGTTGAAGAAATAACTAAGAGGACAAAGAACCTCCAGCTCTGAGCACATCTCCTCGATTCCACTGTTCTTCCTGCATTAACATATGCCTCAGAGACCTGGGCCCTATGAAAACAGGATGAGAATGCTATTCGGGTCTCCCGAAGAGGAATCGAAAGAACTATGCTTGGAGTATCACGCTTCACTCAAATGAGAGATAGAATCCAGAGTTCCTATCTCTGTCAACGCTCAAGAATCAGGGATGCTGTCTCATTTGCCAAGGCATCAAAACTCAGATGGGCAGGACACGTAATGAGGTTTACAGACGACCGCTGGACTAGAGCCATTACTGACTGGATTCCACGGGACGTCAAAAGATCGCGTGGACGCCCACCTACAAGATGGTCAGACTTCTTTGTCAAGACCCTGAATAAATGGTTTGAGGTTGCATGTTCCTAGAACAAGCAGATGCCATTGGGCTACGCTAGCATGCAACAGGGATGAATGGAGACGTTATTGGCACCGGTCGAGTAAATTGATGAATAACGGGGTATCAAGTGATCAAGTGATCCTGGTCCTACGTTCCTCAGCATGATTCTGAATAACCTCTTTAGCATATTTCCATTTCCTAAACTTCTTCATTTTACAGGATCAAGAAGATGGATCACAGGCTGTTTGCAGGAGTGTTCAATGGGCACAGTGTGGTCTTGAGAACCTCGAGAATAGTCAGAAAGCAGTGAGCCTGGGATAGCCCCTGAGCTCTCTTGGGTGTGGCCTAAACAAACAAGTTTATCTTCACAGTGATTTATAGTTAATTATATCACTTGATTTTTGTTTATTTGGGTTTGGGGTCCACACTTGGAGGTGCTTGGGGGTGCTCCTGGCAGTACCTGTATGCAAAGCATACATTCACCCTGTTGAATTTTCTGGCCCAGTATTTTTCAAACAGCATGAAATGCAGCAGAGAACCAGCACCATCTTGCTTCAGGTTGATGAGTCTTAAAGATTTGCGTCTTCCTTTTTCTTAAAGCTCTCACATTATCTTCATTTCCCACTAGCAGTGAGTTAAGTTCAAATAAAATGATGCAGTAAACGTTTCTGAGCACATTCACATCATTTAAAAAAAAAGACTGCGAATATTCTCACAATTATGCTTTTGTAATAATCAGGGCAGGCTAAACATTCACTATAATAAAACCACGCATGTGTCCTCAGACCTAGTTCTTTACCAACCTAGGTCTGGTCTTAGAAACGCTGGTAGGTAAGGGGTTGAAGCAATAGTACAACCGGTAGGGCACTTACCTTGCATGTAGCCAAGCCTGGTTTAATCCCCCGCATCCCCTATAGCCCCTCAAGCACTGCTGCGGAACCACAGAACCAGGAGTAACCCCTGGGTGCTGTTGGATGTGCCCCCACCACACACACACACACACACACACACACACACACACACACACTAAAGGGAGGGAGGCAGGCAGGCCAGGGCAAGAGTACAGCGAGTAGGATGCTTTCCTTGCATGTGGTCAACCTGGGTTCAATCCCCCGCACCCTCTGATGGTCTCCCAAGCCGCACCAGGAGTGATCCCTAAACACAGAGCCAGGAGTCAGCCCTAAGCACCACAAGGTATATACCCCAAACAAGCAACTCATCATAATCATCATCGTTCTCACAACAATAATAATAAATGAAACAGGGACCGGAGAAATAGTGCGGGCTTAGAGTGCCTACCTTGGCAAGCATATAGTACTGAGTTCAAATTCCTGTGTCCTGCATGAACTAAGTAGTACCAGCTGTGCCCCCTCACACCCAATACACAGCAACAAAAGGAAATACCATGGCCCAAATAAGTCATTCTTGATGGCCCTAAATAAGACTTAATCCCTAACCCAGTTGCAGTTTCAGTCTCTCCTAAAAATGGAATTTGCGGCCGCATGGGAGCCTTGTGGAGAGCCAGGTATGAGCCGGGGGTGATGGGGCGACTAAAACCTCATGGGAAGGGGGGCGTTCCGGCATGTCCTTCACGCCCTACCGAGGTCACCAGTTGCCCCCCACGAGCGGCTCTCCGACACGGCCACGACTCCAAAGCACAGAAACCAATCTCTTAACTATCTGACTTTCAGTAGAAATACTTCCAGGGTTAATAAGTAAAATAGCAGAAATCCAAATCCAAAACCATCATTTAATTCTTGAACCCAGCTGTAGAAAGCTAATCACTTCACAATGCTTTCTCAGCATGTCTGATGTGGGGGGGAGGGGGGTAAACTCTAAATAATAATGGTGCATCTTTTATCGAAACAATGAATCTAGTCAAAGTAGATAGAGTGTTAACTAGAATTCATCTGCCTCACAGCCATTGGGGGGGTGGGGGGTTTATTGGGGTTCTTCGTGGTGAAAAATAAGTATTGGTAAAGGGAAGTGTGTTTGATATTTGCATGACCGAGACCTAAACCTGAAAGCTTTGTAACTTTTCCCACAGTGATTCAATAAATAAATAAATTATAAAAAAAAAAAGATATTTAGTAAAGGCTGAGCAAAGACCAAACTGATGTGGGAGATTTTGAGGCTCCAACGCAGTGGGAGAGGGCTGGGTGCTCGAGGCCCAGGTTCATGTGGGAACTTTGCCGGGAGAGTCTGGAGGAAAGAGGACGTGAAACAAGGACACTGCCGAGAGGAAAGTGCCAGGGTCAGAGGCTCGGTGAGGCAGACAGACGGAAAGCGCAGACGCAGGGGGTGTCTGGGTTCCTGAGAGAACAAGGCCAGGCCCAGGAGGCAGGGCTCGGGGCTTGGAAGGGGTGGGAAGGGAGGGCAGGGCAACCTGAGGCCTAGGTGGGTAGAGAGACCACCCAGGCCTGAGTGGGGCAGGGCTGGTGGCAGCCATGCCTGGGGTCCCCTCCCCCGCCCGGGACCCTTTGTGACTCCTCAGGGTTCCGTGATGTCAGCAGAGTGTATATAAACGGGCCTGCTGCTCTCTGGCTCACTTGCTACAGGCAAGCGATTAGTTCTCTGATCTCATGCAGATGGAGTCTTACTCTTATTCTCCCATAACCCCTCAACCCCTTCCCGAATGGCTGGTTCTCTCGCTTGAGGATCCGTACCTCTTGGGTTTTGTAATAATCCTCTTTTTTATTTTGCTAAAGAGACTTGTTGCCCGTTTGCGGTCAAGGAACAGCACCAGGTAGAGTCTGGAGACGTCCTGGGGGACTGAGGGCAGGTGTGTTTGTAAGAACCAGACAGGGCGTCTGACCAGGAGAGAGCATCAGTCCTCTTGCAGACGTGAGGGACAGGGCGGGGTATTCCAGGGGACCCAGTTTACCTCAGGCTCAGAGTCTGTGAGGGAGAGCCCCTCAAGCACTGTGGGAGAAATGGCTGTCCCTGTGGGATCCCAGCTCTGGGGAGAGTACACGCTTCCCCCCTGACCTGCGGTCAGTGACCCCACAGGGCAGGGGTCACTCACAGAGGCCTCCATGGGGGCCAACAGGACAGTGGTGACCTGAGAGACCCTCAGAGGGGGCCCAGGGCCTCTGTGAGGCAGCACAGCGCTCAGACTGGTCAGGGTGCTGCTGGCACCAGGGTGCTGGCCTGACAGGGACTGAGAATGGGGTCAGCGTCCCTGGAACTGAATCAGGCGAGAGCCCAGACTGCAGTTCCCTGCAGGAGCCCAGGCCTGGGGGGCTCCTTGAGCTTCTGAGAGGCCCAGGCCCTCACTCCCCCTTTCTTCTCAGCACTGGAAGGCTGCCTGGACGAGGAGAGGCTCTGCACACACCGAGGTGAGGGGGCTGGCTTTCCCCCCGGGGCTCTGCCAGGGGACACTCCCTGTCCTGGCCATCCAGGCCAGGCCACAAACTGAAGATGTCCCTGTGGACAGCGGCCCCCTGAGGGCACTGGAGGAGAGTCGGGAGGGAGACAGGCAGATCCTGAGGCCTTGGGGGTCCCAGTGAACCACACCAGGGTGGGAAGCAGTGGAACTGCCCTCCAGGTGGGCGGGGGACACAGGACAGACCACGGTTCCCAGGAGAGTGGACGGTGGGTCCCTGGGGGACATTGGGCTCTGGGCTCCCGGAGCTGGTGTGTCCGGCCTTTCCCCAGAAGCAGGTGCCTCAGGGAGCCTCGGGCACGGGCTGGGCAGGTCTTGGGGCTCGGACAGGGCTGGCCAGGAAGCTGTGCATGGCCCCTGACAGCCCCTCCTCCCTGGCAGGAGCCCTTCTTCACCGGGGAGAGCCCTGGGCGGACCAGGTGACTATCCCCCGCCTCCCCAGACAGGTCAGGGCCGAGTGCTCCCATGGGGACAGTGCAGTGAGCCTCGAAATGGGGGGGGGGGGGAGGCCCTGGGAGAGGGCAGAGGCTACTGTGACCTCATGGACCTGAGGAGGGGTAGGGGCTCAGGCTGTGGGGGTGCCGGGGGTCTCCCACCCATGTCAGCAGGGGCCTCTACTCTCTCCTCCTGGATCCAGCCTTGTGCCCTGTGTCCTCTGCAGACAATGGCTCCAGCCACAGGACCCCCCCCCCCCCCCCACCCGCCAGCGCACGCCTCTGTACTAGGTCCCCGCGTTTTCTGCACGCTGGGGACGAGCCGCAGAGCATCCCTGCCTCTTCGTGGCCCCGCTGCCCCGGGCGCCCATCAGCTGTGCTCCAGCCTTAGATCCACCTCTCCACCTGCCCCTGGGACGCAGAGGGCAGGCAGTGGCTCTGCACGGACTGCTCCACCCTGGCTCCAGGCCCCTTCTGGGCAACAGCCTGGTAGGTCCCCCTCTGGCGCCTGGGGTCTCACGGCTGCCGGCTCAGCTCTCAGGGGTCGGCCGAAGAGTCGGGGGCGTGAGGCAGAGCCGGGCCCAGAGCTCCCAGGGGACCCTGTGTCCTGCCAGGCCCCGCGGTGAGTCCTGGTGCCCCTGGGCCCCGGACCGCCGTGCAGACCGTGGCCTCCACGCCCCGACGCGAGTCAGGGTGCTGCTCCTCTGGGGGGCAGGCGCGTGGGGGGCCCGACGCCCAGCACCTCTCCAGGTCGGGGTCCTTCTGGCGTGGCAGCAGCTCCCTGGGGCTCCGGCCCCTCTCCACGGCGAGGAGTCGCGGAACCCAGAACACGACCGGGCTGCGCTCCCTGCACTCTGTGCGGACACTGGCTGTTTGCCCGCAACGCCGTCTGCCAGGCCCCCGGCCCGGCCCTCTATGTCCCGGGCCTGTTCCTTCTCTCCTTCTGCCCTGCCCAGCCTCCCGCAGGCCGGAGCCCACCTCGGGCCGCGGCTGCCCGCCCGTTCCCTCCTTCCGTCCGGGGGCTCCCGGGGGTGCAGCAGCCAGCCTCCCCCGCTGCGAGCCAGGCCTTCCCCAGGACCAGCGCCGAGGGGGCCGAGGGCCGGGCCAGTGCTCCAACAGTCCACAGTGGCCGGACGGGCCTCGTGGGCAGAGGAGGGGAAGGTGGTGGCCTTCTCGAGCTGAACAGGCGGGGACGGAGCCCAAGCGGTCCCCCACCCTCTCCAGCGCAGCGCAGCCGCCCGGCACGACGGCTTCCGCAGAAGGCCGCAGCGGGTCTTTCGCTGCTCGGGTTCGGGTTTGAGGAGAGCGAGTAGAACGGTGGGGTCTAACTAACCAGAGTAAAAAATAAAATTTAAGAAATGTTCAAAAAAACGGAATTTGCGGGGAGGGGCATTCCACTCGGTGCTCGGGCCACTCCGCGTGTAAGAACAGCACCTTCACCACTGTTCTGTCTGATGCCTCCGAACGTGGAATTTTAACTCATGAATCCTTTTGTCTGTTCTGTTTTTTGGTTTGGGGGCCACACCTGGCGATGCTCAGGCATTACTCCTGGTTCTGCGTTCAGGAATTACTCCTACTCCTGGTGGTGTCTGGGAAGACCACTTGGGATGCCGGGAATTGAACCTGGTCGACTGCATGCCAGAATCCTACCCTCTGTACTATCTCCCAGCCCCCTAAACGAATGAATCTTGAGGATCCTAGTCAGTATTACTGAGGTAGTTATGTACTGGATAAGACCCCACAGCCTTCAGGAAAGGTGACTTTGCATAATAATCTTTTCCTATTCTTTTTTTGCTTTCTGGGTCACACCCGGCAATGCTCAGGGGTTACTCCTGGCTCATGCACTCAGGAATCACTCCTCGCGGTGCTCGGGGGACCATATGGGATGCTGGGAATCGAACCTGGGTTGGCCATGTTGGCTGCGTGCAAGGCAAACGCCCTACCCGCTGTGCTCCAGCCCCTTTTCCCATTATTCTTTTAAACTATAAAAATCTTGCAATGCTTCTCTATTTCCTACATGGGTTGCTACCAAGGTTTAGGAATCAGTTAATAAAGCCAATTAGATCTCTGTATTTATTCAGATGAATTTCGCTTTTTAACTGTATATTTGCTCATTGAATTCCAACAGGTTCAAATTAGTGACTTACCCAGTGATATAAAATTAGTAAAAAGGCGTGCTAGGTTTTGAATCTGGGTCTGTTTGGCTATAAGCCCAGTATTTTCCAAAACAAGCAGCTAAATATCTACGGAGTGACATCTGATATTAGTAATAGCAGAAATAGACAGTAACCCACAGCAATTACATAGGTTATTTTGGGTTTCCCTAAGTTCACAGCCCTAAGCACCAAGAGATTCAAGCTAAAATGAGAGTTGCTGTTGTTAGTGCCTCTTTTCTACTCTGAGTTATTTGCCAGGAACTATTCACAAAACAAACTGGGCAGGAACAGGCTATGTGAAGGAGGGGGAGGATAGCCCTGAGGTTGCAGGCTCTAATTCCTTGGATTTTGAACCAAGCTGACCAATTGCTACCGCATGAGCCAGGGAAAAGAGTGCCAAGTTAGACAGGAGTCAGGCATTCTAGCCAACATAGTGCAAACAGAGAGCAGGCCAAGGAAAGTTGAGTTTCAGGGCAAGGTTTTTTTTTTTTTTTTTTTGCAGTAAGTTGATACCTGGGATAGTCAAAGACAGAAAGGCAATAATTTAACCAACTTTGCACTAGGTTAGTATTTCTCAAAGAAAGAGAGCTCTCTAGAATCCCACATGTTCTTGGACTAAGTGTCAGTGTTTTAGCAGGACTATGTTTTTCCACCCATAATTGTCTTTTTTTCCCACTGAATAATCTATCTGGGGATGGAGTGATAGTACAGTAGGTAGATGCTTCTTTTGCATGAGGCCAACCTGGGTTCAATCCCCAGCATCCCATATGGTCGCCAGGGTTCACCAGGAATGATCCCTGAGTGCAGAGCTAGTAGTAAGCCATCAGCACTGCCAGGTGTGGCGCCCAAACCCAAACCAAACCAAAACAAAAAATTTATTTAGGCCCAGGGAGATGACTCAAGGGTGCATACTTTACTCACGGAAGGCCAGGATTAGACCTCTGACACCTCAGGAAGTTGCACTCAGCATAGAGCTGGAAGAAGCTCCAAGAAATTCTGGGTGTAGCCACAAAACAAAAACCTAAAGCCATAAGTAGCACTGTAGCACTGTCCTCTCATTGTTCATCGATTTGCTCCAGCCGGCACCAGTAATATCTCCATGGTGAGACTTGTTACTGTTTTTGGCATATCGAATACACCAGAGCTTGCCAGGCTCTGCTGTGTGGGCGGGATACTCTTCATAGCTTGCTGGGCTCTCCAAGAAGGATGGAGGAATTGAACCCAGGTCGGCTGTGTGCAAGGCAAAAGCCCTACCCACCATGCTATCACTCCAGCCCGATAAAACCGTAAGTAAGTAAGTAAGTCATCCTGGTGCTCCTGTTGTTCATCGATTTGCTTGAGCGGGCCCAGTAACATCTCCATCGTGAGACTTGTTGTTACTGTGTCTGGCATATCGAATACGTCACAGGGAGCTTGCCAGGCTCTGCCGTGCGGGCGAGATACTCTGGGTAGCTTGCCGGGCTCTCCGAGAGGGGCGGAGGAATCGAACTCGGGTCGGCCATGTTGGCTGCGTGCAAGGCAAACGCCCTACCGCTGTGCTATCGCTCCAGCTCAAATAAGTAAGTAAGTAAATAAATTGCTAATCTGTGCTTGAGGGAAACTTTTTTCACTTCTATTTTCTTTCCAGTCATTTCATTTCAGATCAGTGTGACATTAAATCAAATTCTTTCAGTGATTATATTCCCCATCCCCAACGACGGTGACCTCAAACTTCCAGCTCCACCTCTTACTCTACCTATTTGATGCAAAATTCTGATCTATTTGGACTTTACTGTGAACAAAATAGACTCACATTGGTAAGGGAGGAAAGATTTGATTACCCTGAAATCATGGAACAGGAGAGGGATACTTAAAAACTCAATGGTAGAGGGAAAAAATGAAGTCAAAAGGCAGACATTCACAGACTACTAGCCTAAGTTTTCTAGGAGAGGTGAGCCTCTGGCCTCCTTTTAAAAGTGTTTTCCACAGTTGCCAAGATTCCAAGTTCCCCGCTACGCTAGCCAGTTCCTCTGTGTTCCCTGCTGGCTTTCCATCTAAGCAACACTGACTGGCACAGGAGACCTTTTATTGACTGTTCCAGAAAGCCTGGGGAGGGTGTCAGGGAAGGAGGCATCAAGCAGTAAGGAACAAGAAAAATGAGAATTTAACAAATGGAGTCTTCTACTTTTACTGGACGCTTTTCTCTTGCAGTTCTCTTCACAAGTCGTCGTCGTCATCATCATCATCATCATCATCATCAATTCACAGCAGAGCCTGGCAAGCTCCCCGTGGCATATTCGATATGCCAAAAACAGTAACAATAACGGGCCTCATTCCCCTGACCCTGAAAGAGCCTCCAGTATGGCAGCATTGGGAAGGATGAATAAGGAGAGGCTGCTAAAATCTCAGGACTGGGACAATTGGAGATGTTACTGGTGCTCGCTCGAGCAAATCGACGAACAGTGGGACGACAGTGATACAGTGCTACAGTGATTATTATTAGTCTAACTTCAATACACACCTCATGGTGGTGCTTAGGGCCACTCCTTGCCTCCTTGCTCCAGGGTCCTTCCCGACACAGGTTCCAGCACTCTCAGCTAGCTCACTGGGCCCCTCTTCACAAGTTTTTATATTCTGTATACCCTTCAAGGAAATTGAAAAAAACAAGGTCGAATCTCCCTCAGAACTACTTAGGCATGTTATTAAAAATAAAATAAAGTGAAGAAGAAGGAAAGAAAACCTGACACCTAATACCCTCTTGCTGACACGTTTACGTCATGTACTGTTGACATTCAGTTTAGAAGCAACAGGAGTCAGAATGATGTAACTTCAGAGTTAGGACATCAGGACAAAGGCCAAAGAATGTTCACAGCATATGTGGCTGCTGACCAGACTTCAGCTTCTGCCAGACGCTTAGTTTATTCCATGCTGAATTCTCCCTTGCCAGCTCTAAGATTCATGGGATTCTGACTCTTCCCGATGTGACGGCCATGTTCATCATGCTCTTTTTCCAGTTCAGCTTTGGGGCAAGGGAACAAAGTAGTGGAGGGAAAAAGATTGAATATTTTTTCAATCCCAGCATTGAAATAATTTTTAGAACTCCTGACAATTTCACAGTGTCACAGAATAAATACCCCCCCTTGATTAAATTATGTTACCACCTACTGAGCAGCTACAATTGTATAGATAATTCAAAACTTTCTTGCATAAGTACAAATTTCGTTTTGGTGGGGAGGCTACACTCTGGTGCTCAGGGTTTACTCCTGGCTCTGCGCTCAGACTACACTCAGCCCTAGTGGGCTCAGGGGACCACATGGGGTATGGAGATCAAACCTACGTTGAGCATATGCAAGGCAAGCGTCCTACCCATGGTAGTATTGCTCCGGCCACTAAATTTCGTATAATTATGCCATTTCTCTTATTATCAAAACCTTCAAATTATCAGCATATATGCCAATCGCCCATCAATACTACACCTATAATATACAAAACCTGTGTTTAGTAGTTTGTCTTCTTTATATTTTCTCCACATTTTTGTTAAAATTTTTGAGTTGTGTGAGTTCTTTACATGCATGGATATTAGACTTTGTCAAATGCATGTTATACAACTATTTTCTCCCTTCATTAAGGTGTCTTTTTGCTTTAAAGATAGTTTCTTTAGTTGTGCAGAAGTTTTAGTTTAATGTAAAGGTAAAGGTAAAGGCCCTCCCATTGATTGTCAATTTGCTCGAGCGGGCCCAGTAACGTCTCCATTGGAGACTTTGTTGTTACTGTGTCTGGCATATGAATACTCTCGGTAGCTTGCCGGGCTCTCCGAGAGGGGCGGAGGAATCGAACTCGGGTCGGCCATGTTGGCCGCTTGTAAGGCGAACGCCCTACCGCTGTGCTATCGCTCCAGCCTACCGAGAGTAGTTTAATGTAATCCTGTTTAATTTTGTTTTTGTTTTCTTTGCTGATGGAGTCAAATCATGGAAGACATCACTGAAGCCAATATATGGAATGCCTACTTTCCTTGCTGGCTTTTTTCCCCAATATATTTTGTGGTTTGGAGTCTAATATCCAACTGTTTAATTTTGAGTTGAGTTATATGTAGTGTAAAATAGTGATCCAAATTTATTCCTTTGCATGTGTCCATCTATTTCAGTTGATACTCTTGCTGCAAATCCAATCTTGGTTAGATTAAATCATATGGGAACTATAACCGAAAATGTTTAGTTAGAAATTGCATTTTCCTTCAACTGATAGTTCCATGACAAAAAAATTCATAAGATAGAACCTATAAAATAAATTTAGAGAAAAGCAGCATTTGGTAGAAAGAGAAAATTACTTCCATCTCCACCTCCATCAACAATCCCCACTCTTGGCCTTTTGGGTTCTTCTAGGACAAGTTGCACAATCAAATTAATGTTAGTCCAGTTGGTAAAGGAAAAGACAAATAGTTGCTTAGGATTACATCTGAAAGTCATCAGGGCTTACTCCTGTCTCTGTGCTCAGGAATGCACAGTAGCACTGCCCTCCCATTGTTCATTGATTTTTCTCGCGGACCCAGTAACGTCTCCATCATGAGACTTGTTGTTACTGTGTTTGGCGTATCGAATACATCACGGGAAGCTTGTCAGGCTTTGCCGTGCAGGTGAGATATTCTTGGTTGCTTGCCGGGCTCCCCAAGAGGGGCGGAGGAATCGAACTCGGACGGGCCATGTTGGCTGCGTGCAAGGCAAATGCCTTACCCGCTGTGCTAACGCTCCAGCCCATATGCCAAAAACAGTAACAAGTCTCACAGTGGAGACGTTACTGGTGTCAGCTGGAGCAAATTGATGAACAACGGGAGGATAGTGCTATAGTATTATTTATATGTTCAGTTTAGTAGGTATTATCAATTTTTCAAAATTATTTTCCATATTTACACTACTGGCAGTGAAGGAATACTCCTCTAGCTCTAAATTTTTGTCAATACTTTTTATGTTCAAATATGTTTTGTTTAAGCTATCAGTGGTACCTAGTCTGTCTGTCTTTTCATTTTCTTAAAATTTGGCTTGTATTCCCATTACTTTATGCTAGTAAAGATATGATTCTGAAGATATCACTACTAACTTCTTAATCATCAACTAATGACTTTTCTTCAACAGTTACTCTTTATATCACAGTAATATTTGATCCTATTAACTACCAATTCCTTCTTTCTTCTTTTTGTTTTTGCCTTTGTTTCTTTGGGCCACATCCAGTGATGCTCAGGGCTTGCGCCTGACTCTGTGCTCAATAATCACTCCTAGCAGGGCTCAGAGGACTGTATGAGGTGATGCAAGGGATGGAACCTAGGGTTGGACACCTGTAAAGAAGTGCTCTGACTCTGTGTTAACACACTGACCCTTACCCATTTCTTTTTGCGACTCTTCCTTTGACTTTCATGTCATTGTGTACTCCAAGAAGGTATTTGTCAGAGCGATAGTACAATGGGTAAGACGCTTGCTTTGTGCACAGCCAAGCAGGGTTCAATTCTTGCCATCCCATATGGTCCCCCAAGCCCAGCAGGAGTGACCCCTGAGTTTAGAGCATGAGTAAGCCTGGGTGTGGCCCCAAAACAGCAACAATAATTTTTTAAAAGGCCTTCTTTATTCACAATTAAAAAATCCAGTACAGGGGGCTGGAGCGATAGCACAGCGGGTAGGGTGTTTGCCTTGCACGTGGCCAACCTGGGTTGAATCCCAGCATTCCATATGGTCCCCTGAGCACCTGAGTAATTCCTGAGTGCAGAGCCAGGAGTAATCCCTGTGCATCACCGGGTGTGACCCAAAAAGAAAAAAAAAATCCAGTACACCATGAAAATTTTTTTCATTTTCTTTAGGCACTGTAATGTATAACACTGTTAAGGGCCAAGGCTATGTCAAAGGGCTGGGTTGCATGTTTTCTAAGTAGGAGGTTTGATCTCAGACTCTCCATGGTCCCCTGAGAAACACCAACTGAAACACCAGAGTCAGGAATGCCCCCCAAGAACCACTGGATGTGGCCAAGTAAACAAATATAAATAGGGTTGTTAATATTTGTGTTTCAGGAATATAGTGTTGCTACACACACTATCAGAGTATCAACATCCCTTCACCAATGTTTCTAGGTCTTCTTTTACTTGCGTATTCATTGCCCTCACTTAGCAAAAGCAGTTCTCTTGGAAGACTCTCAGGGTCTACCATCCTTGGCCATTGTTTATTTCCTTACTAGGTTTCTTTATAGTTACGTGAGAGAGAATACTTTATATTTGATTCCTTTTCATTCTTCTCACTGAGCACGGTTTCTTCAGTTCCATCCAAGTTGTAGTAAACTACAGGATTTTATCTTTCTTATAACAGAGTAGTGTTGCATTGTGTTTAGACCATAATTTCCTTTTTTTCCCATAATTTTATTTATTTATTTTCTCCTTATATTTATTTATTGAATCACTGTGGGAAAAGTTACAAAGCTTTCAGGTCTAAGACTCGGTCATACAATGATCAAACACTTTTCCCTTCACCAGTACTCATTTTTCACCACCAAGAACCCCAATATACCCACCTCCCACCCCTCCCAATGCCTGTGAGGCAGATGATTTCTACTTAACTCTTCTCTACATTGATTACCTTCATTATTTCAAAAAAAGATGCACCATTATTGTTTAGAATTTCCCCCCCAACAATCAGAATTGTTGAAAAGGCATTGTGAAATACTTGGTTTTCTATAGCTGGTATGAGAATCATATAATGACATATAATGATTTTGGATTTCTGCAAAGAAACAGATAATTATGAGACTGTGCGTCTGGTGTTATGGCTGTGCCAGAGAGCTGCTCGTGGGGGGCAACTCGTGACCTCAGTAGGGCGTGAAGGATGAGCCGGTACCATCCCCCTTCCCATGAGACTGCAGTTGCCCCGTCACCACTGGCTCATACCTGGCTTTCCAATAAGCTCTGAGGCGGTGGCCACCTTGCTGCCAGGAGGTGGGGGAGGGGGGGAAGGCGGAAGGGAGCAACACCCATTCCCTTCCGGGGAGGCATTAGACCATAATTTTTTTATTTGATCATCTCTTCTGGGGTACTTGGTTGTTTCCAGATCTTGGCTGTTATGAGTATCACTGAAATGAACACAGGAATGCAAATATCATTTCAAATGAATGCTTTTGGGCTCTTGGGGTAAAGGCCAAGATGTGAAATTTCTGTATCATATAGGAGCTTAACTATTAATTTTTGAGAAGTGTACATACTATTTTGCAGAGACTGAGCCAGCAGTGGATGAGGATTCCATTTTCAGATTCCTGCCAACACTGGCTGTTTCCAATGCTTTTAAAGTATTTGCTCCCCACTGGTGTAAGGTGATATCTAATTGTCATTTTTATTTTCATTACCCTGATAATCAGTGATAAAGGGCAAATTTTTATATAACTATTGACCATCTGTAAGTCTTCTTTGAAGAAGTGTGTTTTGATTTCCTCTCTATGTTTTTTCATCGGGTTGTTTCTGTTTGTTCTCTTTTGTGAGTGCTTAATAGTAATCTCAGATATTAATCCTTTGTCAATTGTATAGTGAGTGAATATTTTCTTCAGCTCAGTAGGTGTCTTTCTGTTTTAGGTGTAGGCTCTTTGCAGTAGAGAAACTAGTGTGATGTAGTGCCACTTGTTCATTTTCACGATTTGTCTTCGAAGTTAATATCATGGAAAATTTTGCTTATTTTCCCTGATGTCTTATGGATTCAGATCTAATATTGAGGCCTTTACTCTTCTTGAATTTTATGTTGTGTATGGTATGAAAGAGAGTCCAATTATTTTTTAAATTATTTTTAACGTTCGGCTGCCCAGTTTTCACAACACCCACTTGTTAAAAAGGCTTTTCTTGCTCTCTACACTTCATGTACCGAGCTCCTTTGTTAAAGATTAACTGTGTGGGTCTGAGAGTTTCTGGGCTCTCATGTTATTTTGTTTAATTTTTTGGTTTTGGGCCACACCCAGAGATGCCAGGGACGACTCCTGTCTCTGCACTCAGAAATTACACCTGGTGGTGCTAAGGGGATCATGTGGGATGCTGGGGACTGAACCCTGGTCATTCATGTGCAAGGCAAATGTCCTACCCACTGTACTCTCACTCTGGCCCCCAACTCTCATTTTATTCTACTAATCTGAGTCTAACTTTATTCCTGAAGTACAGAGGGTTGATTACTCTTTAGTATAAATTAAATAAGGGAGAGAATATTCTCCCATCTTTTTTTCCTTGGGATTGGTTTGGTTATTATGGGTAGTTTTGTTACTCTAAGTGTTAGAAGTATTTTGTCCCTAAAAATGTGCCAGGGGAATTCTGATGAGTACTACACTGAATCTGTATAGTGCTTTAGGTAGAAAAGATATTTTATTTGGTTTATTTCTCGATTGATTTTTTTAGATTATCTGATCTTATATAGGAGTTCTCCCCTCAAATTGGTCCTTTGAAAATTCATCTATCCAAGTCTGAAGCACTGTTGGGTGGCCCCAAAACCCTCAATCAATCAATCAATCAATCAATTAAATAGCCACCACCTAGCTTGCCTTTCTATCTCCAGTGTTAAAGGTTTTTTGTTTGCTTGTTTCTGGTTTCTGTTCTTTACGTCAGAATACTCTGTTTGTGATATTTTGTTAGACAGCTCTTTATGACTCATACAAAGAACTTCCTCTCTCTTCTCACAGCATATTATAATTCTTCCATTAGAACATTCATCACATAATATTATAACCATATATTTTGTTCTCCATGTTTCCTTTCAGACTAGAAGCTATTATAAGAACAGGTTTTTGTATTTTTGTATTTCTTGTTCACCGTTGTGGTCCTAGCTCCTTACATAACAGCCCATACTTGATTAGCACATACTAAATATTTTATGAATAGTACAGAGGGTAGGACATTTGCCTTGCAAATGATTGACGGGCTTCATCTCCAGCATCTCATATGATCTCCTGAGCCCATGGGAGTGATCCATGAATGCAGAGCCAGGATTAATTCCTGAGCCCCATGGGGGGTGGCCCAAAAAACCCCAATATAAATAAATAAATAAACTAGCACGAAAACATCATTGTGTGATTTTAAATAGATATCAACACTCCATAAACATGAATTGCATCTCTCCGTTTCCCCTGTTATGAATTGATCTTCTTAAGCTCCCTTCCCATCTAGTAGGTTTAATTATAGTTTGATGTCACTGTTTAAATTTAGACATGTCCAAGCATGTTTGAAGATTTTTATAAGACAGACTCACTAGACACTTGTATGAAAGAAGTATCAGAGTCTATCAGGGTATATGAGAGTCTGTGCTGTTTTTGAAGACCCAGATATAACACATTGACTTAAGAACAATAACCCCTGGTTTGTGGATAAAAAAGTAACCCAAAATACAGTGTGGCATCTGATACTAGGAGAACTTACCAACCAGATTCATTATAGTTTAGGTCAGTTCTGGAAAAGAAACTATTAGGATGCTAGGGCTGCCAAAACAATGTATACCCCAGGCTGGGTAACTTAAACACAGACATTATCTTCTGGAATTATGGAGGTTAGAAGTCCAAGATCAAATGCTGGCAGGCTTTATTCTTCTGAGGCTTTTCTCCTTGACGTGTAGACTGAGTCATCACATGATTTTCTCTCTGTTTTAGCCCATATTTCCTCTTCATCTGAGCACATTCATACTTTCTTTTTTTATTTTTTTTTTAATTTTTTTTTATTTTTTTTTTTAAAGTTAATGAGCTGTATTTGATGTTAAGTGAAAACTTCAACTGTATATACATCTTAAATTCTATGAAAACAATACCTCAAATTCATTTTTAAAAGCGTTTAAAGAATAGGATTGTTTGTATAATTGCTATTGCTATTTGTACAACATAAACTTCCATGTAAATTATCTTTCTGATAATGTGACTGATTCTGGCTTGTTGAAGATCTGACACCTCCAATTCTTTACTCTTGCATTTAAGTGAATGTTTAAGTAGAAATCAAATTGTAGAGCACCAGCAGGGACCCTAATTCTGAGTGACAGTCAGAAACACTGAACAGGCATACATTCCCAGGAGGAAAGTATCTATCCATACTCATAATTGAGGCATTAACATAAACACCTTAAATTCTTTCTCACAGTTGATCACTAGAAAATGTTATCTGCATTTTTTTTCTTTTTAAATAAAACCCCACCCCCCACCCCTCCCCGCCCCTGTGAGGCAGATGAATTCTAGTTAACACTCTATCTGCTTTGATTAGATTCATTGTTTCAATAAAAGATTCATCACTATTATTTAGAGTTTACCCCCCCCCCCCCAAATCAGACATGCTGAAAAAGCATTGTGAAGTGATTTGCTTTCTACGGCTGGGTTCAAGAATTAAATGTTGCTTTTGGATTTCTGCTCTTTTACCTATTGACCCTGGAAGTATTTCTACTGAAAGTCAGATAGTTAAGAAATTGGTTTCTGTGTTCTGGAGTCCTGGCCGTGCTGGAGAGCCGCTCGCAGGGGGCAACCAGTGGCCTCGGTAGGGCGTGAAGGGCGGAGCGAAACGCCCCCCTTCCCATGAGGTTTTAGTCGCCCCCACACTCCCGGCTCATACCTGCTGTCCACAAGGCTCCCATGTGGCCGCCATCTTTCTTTCCAGAGAGGAGAGGGCGAATGGGGCAACACCCTTTCCCCTCCGGCAGACTTGATGGCCTGGATCAATGCATAGTCCGTTCACTTTTCTGCTCCAAGCTTCTGGGTTCTGCATTAAGCCCTTGTGCTTCTGGGGCTGTGGCCGTGCTGGAGAGCCGCTCGTGGGGGGCAACTGGTGACCTCGGTAGGGCATGAAGGACGGACCGGAACGCCCCCCTTCCCATGAGGTTTTAGTCGCCCCCACACCCCCGGCTCATACCTGCTGTCCACAAGGCTCCCATGTGGCCGCCATCTTTCTTTCCCGAGGGAGGAGGGCGGAAGGGAGCAACACCCTTTCCCCTCTGGGCAGAAATGATTGCCTGGATTAACGTATTGTCCTTTCACTTTTCTGCTCCAAGCTGCTGGGTTCTGCATTAGGTCATTGTGCTTCTGGGGCTGTGGCCGTGCTGCAGAGCCGCTCGTGGGGGCAACTGGTGGCCTCGGTAGGGCGTGAAGGGCGGACCGAAACGCCCCCCTTCCCATGAGGTTTTAGTCGCCCCCACACTCCCGGCTCATACCTGCTGTCCACAAGGCTCCCATGTGGCCGCCATCTTTCTTTCCAGAGAGGAGAGGGCGAATGGGGCAACACCCTTTCCCCTCCGGCAGACTTGATGGCCTGGATCAATGCATAGTCCGTTCACTTTTCTGCTCCAAGCTTCTGGGTTCTGCATTAAGCCCTTGTGCTTCTGGGGCTGTGGCCGTGCTGGAGAGCCGCTCGTGGGGGGCAACTGGTGACCTCGGTAGGGCATGAAGGACGGACCGGAACGCCCCCCTTCCCATGAGGTTTTAGTCGCCCCCACACTCCCGGCTCATACCTGCTGTCCACAAGGCTCCCATGTGGCCGCCATCTTTCTTTCCAGAGAGGAGAGGGCGAATGGGGCAACACCCTTTCCCCTCCGGCAGACTTGATGGGCTGGATCAACGCATAGTCCGTTCACTTTTCTGCTCCAAGCTGCTGGGTTCTGCATTAAGTCCTTGTGCTTCTGTGGCCGTGGCCGTGCTGGAGAGCCGCTCGTGAGGGGTGACTGGTGACCTCGGTAGGGCGTGAAGGACGGACTAGAACGCCCCCCTTCGCATGAGGTTTTAGTCGCCCCCACACCCCCGGCTCATACCTGCTGTCCACAAGGCTCCCATGTGGCCGCCATCTTTCTTTCCCGAGGGAGGAGGGCGGAAGGGAGCAACACCCTTTCCCCTCTGGGCAGAAATGATTGCCTGGATTAACGCATAGTCCTTTCACTTTTCTGCTCCAAGCTGCTGGGTTCTGCATTACGCCCTTGTGCTTCTGGGGCTGTGGCCGTGCTGGAGAGCCGCTCGTGGGGGGCAACCGGTGACCTCGGTAGGGCGTGAAGGACGGACCGGAACGCCCCCCTTCCCATGAGGTTTTAGTCGCCCCCACACCCCCGGCTCATACCTGCTGTCCACAAGGCTCCCATGCGGCCGCCATCCTTCTTTCCAGAGAAGAGAGGGCGAATGGGGCAACACCCTTTCCCCTCTGGGCAGAAATGATGGCCTGGGTTAACTCATCGTCCGTTCACTTTTCTGCTCTAAGCTGCTGGTTTCTGCATTAAGTCCTTGTGTTTCTGGGGCTGTGGCCATGCTCCAAACTTAACTCTGATTTTCAGGGAGAAAGATTGGGTGGTTTACTTCTCATTGATCACTTTGTATATAGAGAGACGCGGCCGCGCGGTTTTGAGAAAAAGTCCTCGTTCCCGCATACTCGAGCTGTGTTTGTAGAGGCTTCTGGTCTCCAGGGTTCCATCTGGGGGAGGCGGGATGCGGCGCCTACTCCATCTGGAACTTGCCGGTGCTCTCGGCTCTTTTTGGAACCTGTTTTTTCTTTTTTCTTTTCCTCCGGGATCCCGCACCCTCCATGTGTTCCTTCTCTTATGCCGAACGCTTCCTCTTTTTTTATTTTTTTGGTGGTGGGGCGGGGGAAAACTACTCTCTTAGGTTCACCCTATTTCCTGATCTTCGGTTCTCCTTGAAAATTCCACCTGTTTCTCTTAAAGTTGGTAACTTTATTTACTTATTTATTTATTTTGTGTGTGGGCATAACTAGCAATGCTCAGAGTCATTCCTGACTCTGTACTCAGGAATCACTTCTGGTAGTGCTTGGAGGAACATATGGAATGCTGGGAATCGAACCCGGGTCGGCCGCTTGCAAGGCAAACACCTACCCGCTGTGCTATCTCTCCACCCTCAATTCAATTTTAAGTCTTAGTTTTTTTTTCAATTGAACTTTTAAGTCTTATTTTTAAAGAAATATATTTCTGGGACCAGAGAGGAAGTACAGAGGACAAAGTGTTTTCTTTGCACTGGCAGTTTTGATCCATGGTACCCCATTATGTCCTCTGAGCCCACTGAGGATGATCCTTGAGTGTTGAGTAACCCCTGAGCACAGTTGGATGTGTCCCAATTTTTTTTCTAAGACTGTATCTGCCATAAACACATTCCTTTGATGAAAGTGAGTAACATATACTGAAAACCTTCTGGGAAGGTCCACTGTTTTAGATGACATAAGAACATTTGACAAAATTTCAGCATTTATAGGAATTTAGAAAAAAATGAGTCTAAACTTTTTGTCATCAGTGAAGGAACTAATTACAAAAGTATAACAAGCAATAACTCTTTTGCAAACCACAACACTCAAAAGGAGAGAGAGAACAGAGGGGAATGCCCTGCCACAGAGGCAGGGTGGGATGGGGGGTATGGGGTGTGGGAAGGATACTGGGATCCGTGGTGGTTGGGAAATGGGCACTGGTGGAGGGATGAGTATTCAAAAAAATTTTTTTTAAAAAGTATAACAAGCAAAAGAACTAGAATTAGAAGTGCGGCCTAAAGATGTAGCTGAATTGCTGCATTTTCATGACAGAACTTGAATGCATGAGAAGTTGTTTCTTCTGGATAAGCAAAAAAAAGTAGTTTCCGGACACAGGATTTACTCATGGTGAAGATGCTATGAACATTGTTGTAAAAACAATCAATGAATTAGATCATTCCACGAACTTAGTTAAAGCAGAGGCAGCGTTTAAGAGGATTGACTCTAATTTTGGAAGAAGGTCCAGTGTGGCTAAAGTGCTCTCAGGCAGACTCACAGACGGTAGAAAAATCCTTCATGAAAGCTAGTGAATGGGGATAGGAAGAGATTTTAGGGTCTTGGTGGTGGGCTACTGACACTGGTGGTGGGTGTGGAGCTGGAACATTGTATGCTTGAAACTCTGCTACCAACTCTGCTTTTATAAATCATGGTGCCAAAATAAAAAAAAATATTTTACAAAGGTAGTCAGTGGATGTGGCAAATATCATTGTTGTCTTAACAAATTGCCACAGCCACACCAACCTTCAGCAGCCTTTGCTCTAATTAGTCGGCAGCTATTAATGTGGAAGCAAGACATTTTATTAGCGAAACAACTATGAGTCAAAGAAGACTTAGATGATTATTGTGTTCTATAGCAATAAAGTAGTTTTTAATGGAGGTATGTATTTTGTGAGCTTTTTTTAGACATAATGCTATTGCACAAAACTTCTATGTTTTGTTTTGTTTTGGGGCCACACCCAGAAATACTTGGGTGCTACTTCTGGCTTACACATGCTCAGAAGCCTCTCCTGGTGGTTCTCAGGGGATCACCTGAGGATAAAAACAATGATCTTCAAGCATCTATTCAAATGCTTTGAACAATCTCCTGGGTCATAAACATAACTCATTTACATTGGGAAACCAAAAGCCTTGTATGACTTGTTATGTTGTGATATTTGCTTTATTTCAATGAACCAAATACACAACTTGATTTTTTTTGGTATCTGTTTTTGGGGTCACACTTGGTGATGTTCAGCGGTTACTCCTAACTCGGCACTCAGGAATCACTTCTGGTGGTGACAGAACCTGGGTCGGTTGCGTGCAAGGCAAGTGCCCTACCCACTGTACCATCTCTCTGCCCCCTCCATGATGTTCCTTTACTCAAACAATTGAATGGACTTGGTTTTATAACTAGTAAAGTTAATAACTCTTTTCTTTCTGGGATATAACTAATTGATGCTTGGGGGACTATTTGGTAAGCAGAAATTGAACCTAGGCCTCCTCTATACGAATCATATGCTTATCCTGTTGTACGATCTCTCTGATCATTTTTTTGTGTTTTTTAAAAATATTTTCCACTTGGTTGTAGTTAAAAGAAAATTTGTCTTAGCAATAAGAAATGGCTTGACATGTCCATTGCGTGTAGAACTTAGAAGAAAGTCTTCTTCACTTATCTTCAAATAAGAATTTTTATATTCCACAAGAATACAGATAAGACTGAGAGCTAAGGCATTTATTACCCAATTTTATTTTGTAACTAGTTTTATTTTTTGGTTTTGGGAATACACCCAACAGTGTTCAGGACTTAGTTCTGACTCTGCTCAGGGATCACTCCTTGGCAGGGTTAGGGGACCATATGGGCTGTCTGGGATCAAACCTGGATCAACTGCATGCAAGACAAGCACCCTACCAGCTGTACTATCTCTCCAGTCCACATAACACAAAATTTTAAATGAGCATCACCTTCCAGAATACCATGCTTATAGTGCACTGTGAATTAATTTATTTTATACCATCCAGATATCTTTTGAATGGCATCACAGTGACTTACCGTTCTCTCTTGCAGTATTATTTTCTTTCTCTCTCTTCGGGTCAGAATATAAACTTATCCTAACAGAACCTATCCTCAAACATCCCTCTATCTCGTGTGCTTCTCTTTCTTTTGGTCACTTCGCCACTTCTCATCACACCATATTTATTTCTCTGTTTCTTTATTTGGAGGTGGGGGCAGGGGTAGCTATATAAGCAATCCTCAGGGTTTGTGCCCCCGTTCTGCACTCAGGGATCACTCCTGGTGGGCTCGAGAGGCCATAGGGAGTGCCAGGGATTGAACCCCAGTCGACTTCGTGCGAGGCATTTGCACGCTGGCCCTTATTATGCTTCTTGGCACCATCTGGCACTTCCTCCCTCTTTTCACCTTTTTTTTTTCTTTTTGTGTGACACCCAGCGATGCTCATGGGTTACTCCTGGCTCTACACTCAGGAATTACACCTGGCGGTGCTGAGAGGACCGTATGGGATGCCAGGGATCAGACCTGGGTCAGCCGCGAGCAAAGCATATGCCCTACCCACTACGCTATCCCTCCCGCCCCTATTTCGCCTTTCTAAGAGGAGTCCACTGTGAAGTGAATGAAGCACAGGCCACAGGATTCTTCAAGATGTAATCTGTGAAATTTGACAAATATTTTCTTCACAATCAGTTAGTGAAGACTTCTATCTCTTTTTTACTCTGATCTCTACTTCATCATATTTCTCCCTGCATTTGGGATCAATTTCATGAGTTGCAAACACGTTTAGTTTCAGTTTATTACAATGTAGTGGTACACGTGTGTTAAAGGAGTTGCAGAAATTAGTGGTACCCACGTGTTAAAGGTGTTTCTGGAATACTCCTTAAGTCTGGAATGTTACCTTACCCAGAGTTGTAACATGTTGGTGTAAGGCCAGAGACCATATCATAATTACAACATGTCTTAAGGCATATAAATTAAATAGATATGAGGAAAAGCAGTGTTTCCAACACGTAGAACCAGAAAGAAATGTGAAAAAAATTAGTCTTCTATTTTTTAGACATATATTAGTAAGTAGGGGAATTAGATTTTCATTGTACTTGATACGTATCATATACATAAAAATGTATTATTTTTAAAAATGGGGATCATGAAAAATAGATTTGATAAGAATTCCAGGATTTAGAAGGTAAGAACCTGAGCTATGAGTAACATATGCTTGAAAAGACACATTTTCTACATCCTAATATTCTGTATTGTATCTCAGTATACTTGCCACACTTAATCTTTCGAAACCTGGTGATTCTAGGCCCAAGACCCTGACTTGGTGGTAGAGTATATGTCGCATATACTGAGACCCAGCGTTTGATCCCTGGTATCTCAAAATCAAAACCAAACGAGACAGATAAAAGGGAAGCAAAAATATAAATATATATATATGTGTATATACATATACATATACTTAAGACTAATATCCATGGCTAGGGAAAACAGGGGTTAGGAGGACTAGTCAATAGTTGGATCTAACTGCAAGTGTGTGTAGGGCTGAGGGTGGGTAAGACAGAGAAGAGACCGCTAAGACAATAATAGCCGGGAATAATCATGCTGGACAACAACTGAGTGAAAATAGTAGGTAAAGGTATATTCTTGATAAACTTTCAGTATCAGTATTGCAAATCACAATGCCCAAAAGGAGGGGGGTGTTGGGAGATGATGGGAGGGAACCTGGGGACACTGGTGCTGGGAAATGTGCACTGGTAGAGGGGTGGGTGTGCGAATACTCTATGACTGAAATCCAATCATGAACAGCTTTGTCAGGGTCTATCTCAGTGATTCAATAAAAAAGTTAAAAACAAATTAAACAGAGAACCCCCACAAAAAAACCACCAAAAAAAAAAAAAAGAAAAAGAAAAAAAATGAAAGGGCAACAAAGTTGGCACCAAGAGAGTGAAATGAAATGGTTGGAAGAAATCATTGTTCTAGATGCAGAACTCCTATACTGGCTTATTAAGTCAACGTTTGAGAAAACAAAGGATTTGATTCAATTGCTGTATACAGTGTTGCAGGTGGTTCTGTGAAGTGGGGAGCTAGAGAAGTAGCTGGAGAAAACAGTGCTTCCACCTCTCTGCAGATACTTGTCATCATTTTGGGAATTGCTATTTGATATTTCATTGTGGTCATTTGTAATACTGAATAATGAAAGAGTTCACCTTTCCCAAATTTTGACCGGAGATAACCTTGAAGTTTTGACTCTACTGTCAGTCAAGGGCCTATCAAACAAGAGATGAGATGATGCATTAAGAGAAAGAGCTTCATTGGCGACCAGCCAGTGCTTGGATGATAGTACACTCAAGTCCTCAGAGTAACCATTCTGTCTGCAGGCACAAGGAGAGTTTTATAGGAAAAGCACAGAGACAGCAGAGCGGACAGACCAGCAGGCATCAGAATAAAGAATAACCCCCGCTGCCTCCCCCTGCCCAAAACTGGCCCCTGAGATTCTCCATCTTATCTATAACTCCAAATAAAGCAAGGGTTAAACTTTTGGGAATGATTAAACTGAGGCTAAGCAGCCTTTTAGGCACTGGGGCATTGTCCTCATCAAACATCAATCTTTGGCCGAATTTCACTATGTGGATGAGTTGAGACTGTCCGTTCTATGGAGGACTTGAGGATTTGGGACGTTTTAGCTAGCAGTCCTTTTGCAAGCTGACATTTTGCTGGAGATACGAAAAGCTGGTTCTCCTTATACATAAAAGTTTATTTTGGCTGAACAAAGCTTCTTCACCCAGAGGGTCATGGACTGTCCCTGTTAAAACTGCTCTTAGAATTGGGCTAGCCTAGTCTTTAAAGATAAGGTTGAACTTATTTTGTTTTTGAACTGTTTTCAATAAGACACAATTACATCAGATTGATTCTTAGGCTGGATAAATAGATTGTTTTAAAAGTCAAGGACATTCCACAGAGTGGAGGCCATATTTACTGGAGATACATGGAAATTCAGTAAAAAAAAATGCACTCTGTCATTTAAAAAAAAGAAACAAAACTAGTTTTGAATTATTTTGTAATGCCATAAAGTGTAACTAAAGCTGTACAGTTTTTCTATGAAAATAACTACTTAGGTCAGTGAAAAAATTGTGTTCTTCAAGCAAATGCAATTTGTGAGGATCATTGAAAATTGCTAAATTTATTTCTATTATTGCCTAAGAACTTGGGAAAAAATGACAAAATAAAAGAAAAATATGTGATATCTAAAAACATTTATCAAATTAATGGAAGGATATAAATCCTGATGTAAACTGAATTGATACTATATTAGATGCTATTACTCTATTAATCAGAAATAATATTGTATATGACAAAAGCTGATAAATGGTGTTCTATTTGTGAATTTATTATGCTAATGCAATCAACCAATTTTCAGGGTCAGTTATTCTTTTATGTAAGTGTTAGAAAGGTAGAATGAGGGTTGGGCTTGGTACCTCATACAATCAAGAAGTGCAACTTTTAAATTTCCCAGAGAATTTACTGTAATGGGCCAGAGCCATAGTAAAATGGGTATGTATGGCTCTTATCTTCTGAGAAGCAACCTGGGTTTGGCTGCTGGTCTCCCATACGGTTCCCTGAGCCAGGAGTAATTCCTGAGTGAGAAGCATCGGAGCCTTACCCCAAAACAAAAGGAACCATGATAAAAAAGAACTTACCTCAAGGCAAAACACTCCCTACAGCAAGCTAAGCAGGCTTTTTTTTTTTTTTTAAGAGGAGGGGTACTGGGTCAGACTCTGCCGTGCTCAGGGGCAGTTTCTACCTCTGTGCTCAGGATTGGCCCCTTTGGTTCTCCGGGGTCTATGTGTGCTAAGGATTTGAATCAGGATCAGCTGCATGCACGCTAAGTACTTCACCTCCTGTACTATGTCTGAATCTCTATTAGGGTCTTACATAAAAACACTATTATTATTGTTATTAGGATTTTGGGCCAAACATGAGGATCCTCAGGGCTTACTCCTGGCTTACTCCTGGTTCTGTAGTCACGAATAAGGGATTTGGGAATAATATGATGTGAGGGGGAACAAACCCCGTCAGCCACGTACAATAGAAGTACTCTACCCATTGGACTATTGGACTATTATTCCACCCCCCCCCGCCCCATCTTTTTATTTTTTTGCTTTTTGAGTCTCACCCAGCGATGCTCACTTAGGAATTACTCAGCATTGTGCTGGAGATCACATGGGATGCTGCGGATTCAACAGGGTTGGCTGTGTGCAAGGCAAACACCCTACCCACTGTGCTCTGGCACTTACTCTTTATTTTAAAAATTACCATTTTTTGAGGCATCAGAGTTTACATAATATTTTGGTCATTGTTTTATAGTTTCAGAGCACTACAGTTATCAGGCTTTTTGTTTTATTTTGGGGCCCACATCTGATTGTGCTCAAGACTTTCTCCTGGCCCTGTGCTCAGGGATCAATCCTGGCGGTGGTTAGGGACCATATGGTGTACCGGGGTCCAAACCAGGCTTGGGCGCTTGCAAAGCAAATGCAATACCTGCTGTACTATTACTCTGGCCCCCAAGGACAGCTGTCTTAGACCTTATTTCATAATCTCTATTGGGCCTATAGTACCCCGAGTCACAGCTGATCCCTATTAGCGAACACAGACCAGCAGGCCATGTGTAGTTCTTGGAGTTAAGTGTAGAGTCTCTGGCAATGAACTGGAAGTTGTCAATTCGCATAGTTACCTTTGGATCCTGCAAGAGAGTGTTTAAAATCCCTAGTTGTGCTTCTTTCTTTAAGCAAGTGATGACTTTCTTTCCTGTGCTCCCTCTCTTTCAAATATAATCTCCCTTTCACAAGCGCTTTCTCTAATCAGCTTTGATAAAAAAAAAAAAAAGAGTTCTGGCCTCTGGTAAATTTCTTTTAAAAGTCAAAGAGCCTGGGTGTCTACATTAGGAGAGGTGAGAGCAAAGACTGAAGGTGTCCTTTAAGATATGAAATTTAGAACATGCAAAAATTCTGTGGAGAGGGGCCGGAGCGATAGTATAGCAGCAAGGGTATTTGCCTTGCACATGGCTGACCTGGGTTCAATTCCCAGCATCCCATATGATCCCCCGAGCACCACCTGAGCAATTTCAGAGTGCAGAGGCAGGAGTAACCCCTGAGCATCGCTGGGTGTGACCGATCACGGTCACCATCACAACCATCCTGTTGTTCATCGATTGCCTCGAGCAGGTCCCAGTAACGTCTCCTTCGTCCTAGCCCTGAGATTTTTTAAAAAGTGCCATACTCAAGGCTCTTTCAGGGTTCGGAGAATGAGACCCATCATTGTTACTGGTATTTGGCATATTGGGTACGCCACGGGGAGTTTGCCAGACTCTGCCGTGTGGGCAGGTTACATTCGGTAGCCTGCCAGTTTGTCCAAAGTAGGAATGAGATAATAAGATGTCGCTTCTGGGAGCTGGATTTTATAGTCTCTGAGTCTTGGCCGTTGATGGGATTACACGGCGCCAGGGGGCCAGTTGGTGGGTGTGACCCCTGCCTACTGGAATTTGGAGGATCTGGGTGGAGGATGCTCAGCCCCGATCCGAGCAGGCTTGGAGATCTCGGCCCCGGAACCCGCATGCCTTTGTTCCTCTACCAGTACCTTCATGCGTGTGGAGAGTGGTCTCAGCATGGTGGTGGCTGGTTCTGGAGGTCTTCGGCTGCTGGAGCCCTGGTCGGGGCGGGGAGGGAAACTCAATCCGCTCCCTCCAAGGGGCCCCGGCGAGGATAGCCAGGCGTGGGGGCAGGAGACTCTGTGCTGTTCTCTTCCGGGAGCTGGGTTTTATAGTCTCTGGGTCTTGGCCATTGATGGGATGTGACCACCCCCCCCCAAAAAAAAACAAACTAGAAATTATAGATTTAAATTTTTGACTCATATAAAGGATTTTTGTCATTTAAAATCTACTTATATATTAATGGAAAGAAAATTCAGAAAAAAAGGTAATGGCACGTCAAACTGGACTGAGAAATTATTCTGATGTTGAGAAGCAAATTGTAACAAAAATTCTCCAAACAGAATTTAGAAATTATCCTTTAAGAGAGGAAACAATGCATTTTGTATAGCATCAGTAAACTGGATTATTTGAAAAACTCTGAATGAAGAGAAGGGAATAGATAAGCATGTAACTGTGAAAAGTTCAGAAAAATAAGGAAGATCTTTGTTTTAATAATTTTGCATCTTTTAGCTTAAAGCAGATTCCTCAAGGGGCTGGAGAGATTGTTAAGGTGTTGGCCTTGCGTGCAACTGACCCTAGCACCATACGGTGCCCCTGAGGGTGGCCCTCTTCTCCTCTGCCCCCCCCCCCCCCGTTCCCACCCCCAAAGCTCAAGCAGTCCCAGTAACATCTCCATTGTGAGACTTCTTGTTACTGTGTTTGGCATATTGAATACTCTCGGTAGCTTGCCAGGCTCTCTGAGAGGGGCTGAGGAATCGAACCTGGCTGGCCGGGCTGGCTGTGCGCAAGGCAAACACCCTACCGTTGTGCTGTCACCCCAGCACCCCCAAAGCATATTCCTCAAAAAGGAAGCTTTTAATTGTGCAGTTTTAAGTGCAGAGTGTGTCAAGCAGCAATTGATCAAATCTCAATCCTAGACTGTCTTTGGGGTGGAGGGTCAGGATGAGCATTTGCGTCACTCCTGGTATTGCTCGGGAACTTCTGGCTCTGAGCTAGGGGTTACTCATAGCAATGTTCACAGGACGACATGCAGTGCCATGGACCGGACCACGGTCATGAGTGTGCTAGGCAAAAGCCTTAATCCCTGTTCAAGCTCTCTTGCCCAAAGTATATATTTTTCTAGTTTAAGCAGTCATTAAAATTTCTACAAATGTTAGGCTGGTAGATAACACAGTGATTGGAATCTTGCCTTGCATGTGACCAACCTGGATCCTATCCCCGGCACCCCCTATGGTTTGTCCTCTGCTCTGCAGCACTGCCTGAGTAATTCCTAAGTGTAGAGGCAGCAGCGACCCCTTGAGTATTTCCAAGTATGTCACCCCAAAGCAAAGCAAATTATAGGAATGCAGTTAGTATATAACTTGGTAAAAGAGAATCCTTTTCCTTTTAGTTGAGTTTTTATTTCATTATTATTATTTAAAAATTATTTATTTTTTACTGACTCACTGTAAGATACTCAGTTACAAGGCTGTTCATGATTGGGTTTCAGTCAAACAGGGTTCCAACATCCATCCTTTCACCAGTGCGCATTTCCCATCACCTTCCTTTGATTTGAAGCATTACCAGAAGTTGTTCCCATTTAGTAAGTATGTCACCCAGGGTAATATATCATCAGTGGACATTTGTGCTTCTTACATTCGTGGTGATTCAATAAATGTAAGTATTCAATAAATGTAAATGAGATATTTGATAGTCTCATGATATGTATGACTATAGTCAAGCCCCATCACTTACATGTTGAAATGCATATTTTATTATAAATTATTAAAACCCAGATCCCGGAAGAGAACAGCGCAGAGTCTCCTGCCCCCACACCTGGCTGTCCTCGTCGGGGGCCCCCTTGGAAGGAGTGGGTTGAGTTTCCCTCCCTGCCCTGACCAGGGCTCCAGCGCACACCTCCAGAACCAGCCACCACCATGCTGAGACCACTCTCCACACGCATGAAGGTACTGGTAGAGGAACAAAGACATGCGGGTCCCGGGGCTGAGATCTCCAAGCCTGCTCGGATCGGGGCTGAGCGTCCTCCACCCAGATCCTCCATCTTCCAGTGGGCAGGGGTCACACCCACCAACTGGCCCCCTGGCGCCGTGTAATCCCATCAACGGCCAAGACTCAGAGTCTATAAAATCCAGCTCCCAGAAACGACATCTTATTATCTCATTCCTACTCTGGACAAACTGGCAGGCTACCGAATGTAACCTGCCCACACGGCAGAGTCTGGCAAACTCCCCGTGGCGTACCCAATATGCCAAATACCAGTAACAATGATGGGTCTCATTCTCCGAACCCTGAAAGAGCCTTGAGTATGGCACTTTTTAAAAAATCTCAGGGCTAGGACGAAGGAGACGTTACTGGGGCCTGCTCGAGGCAATCGACGAACAACAGGATGGTTGTGATCATGATTGTGATCGATTATAAATTATGTTGGTTTATTCCTCATTTTGTTATAGATAACAAATTTGTATATTTTTAGATATAAAATGTATGCGACAACTGCATTCTCTATTTTTATTTTAAAATTATAACTGATATTTGGAGATATTTGCCATGAACATAAACTATTGAATTTAATAGGATTGAAAAATATTGAGTTCTCCGAAGTAGTTACCCAGTGTTTCCCTATTACATGTGATCACTTTGTTTTACTTTGTAGCAATTATTGCTTCTTCATTGGTTCTTATTGGTGAATTGATTGGATTGTTCTCTGCTTAGCTAGCTTGCTGCAGAATGGAATCTTGGAAAAGTGACCTCTGTCTTAATGTGTTGTCTTTGTGCCTGAAGTACTGTCAGAAACAGAATTATTGTCAATCAATGTTAATGGGAGGGAGGATGAGGATGGATGGATAGAGAAGATGGTGACAGCACTTATTTTCTGTCTGGTCCCTCTGGATGTGAGCATATCTTAAGAAATGGAGGTCATAAAACTCACAGCAAGGCTTAGTGAATGTGATTGCTTGGTATGAGTCTCTTTTGGGATATTCTGATACAGACAGAGTTGTGATGGGGCTTGGCTAAGAATGTGTGGTACTGAACTGAGGGTGGGGAAGAAAATGCTCCTCTTTATCGCATTACTCCAAGTGTTTTATTGGCAGTGTCAGGGCTGGTAATGCTAACTCCTATGGCTTCCAAAGAGTCATGCGAAGTCTTCAGTGGTTTTCAGAGGAACCAGTATGGTGGCAATCGGGAGCTGGAGATGGAGGCAGGTGTACTCTCTCTGTGCCCTTATGGTGCCTAAAACCATCAGCTGGGGTGGAGGTTTGTGTGGGGCTCCTCTTCGAGGTTTTCCAGAAAATGTGTTGAGAGCAGGTAAGTGTTGTTGGACAGGTAGTACTAGGGGCATGGCTGTGATATATTTAGAATAAAGGTTACTTAGACACTAACATTGACTTTTTGAGTTTATAGGCTGATTGGGCAAGCGAGAAAATTACATGTAACTTCATTTTTAATCACTTAGCTCTTTGACATAAACTGCAAACATGAGTTACATGAGACATTATATGAGTTACATGATAATTTTGTGGTCTTGTCTTTAATTTGGAATCACCATATATAGATGTGACTGTCAAGAGCTCCCGCCTGAGGGCTGGGGAGATGGTTCAGAGGACTGGAACACATACTGTGCAAGTTAGGAGCCTCAGGTTTTATCCCCAGCACCCATGGTCGCCTTATATAATTTAACACAAAAACAACAACAACAAACAAAACAAAACAATTAACAACAAAGACCTGCCTGGTAAGGAATCCTGTAAGTGTTGATGTCCAGCTCTGGCTTCATAAGCTAAAAGTCGTTCTGTAGAACAAACTTTCTTGGGAGAAGTGCTTTTTCTTTCATTCTGTTAACTTTTCTTGCAGTGTTGGAAATAGAACCCAGGGCCTGACACATGCAAAGCATGAATTTTCAGCTGAAGAGATCTTGCAGCAGGCAAGTTCTTGCCTTGTATGCACCAGAACCACCTTTGATCTCTGCCACTACTTGTAGTTCCTTGAGCCCCAGTGATCCCTGAGTGCATAGTCAGGAACAAGCTCTGTGTATGAGGGGTGTGACTCAAAAAACAAAATCAAAACAAAGCACAGCATGGTCTCTTCCACTGAGTCACTTCCTGTGTAAGCAGCATTTTTCCTTTCTTTCATCTTTTAGTTTATCTATTGGTTTGGGGACCACTACTAAGGTTGGACTGAACACACAGTTGACACCTGCCAGCCATCTCTGACTGGATCCTCCAACTTTGCTGTTGATGTGAATGTGCAATCTAGTAGACCCTTGTCCATTTTCCCCAGGTACTGTTGAAGGCTTGGCCAAACTTTTGGATTGTCCAAGAGGACTGTGGTTACAAATTCTCAGGAAGATTTAGGGAGTAGAAAATCACTGCATTGGTAGTGATCGAAATGAAGTTCAAGTCCCTTGTAACTTCTAACTGGTGTAAGAACTGTGATGGCATTTTTAAGTATACCTTTCCACATTCATAGGAAGATTAGATCTTCCTCTCTTTCCAGAAAGCTGAGGCAGAAGTACAAAAATTATGCAAAAGAATGGTGAAGTTTAGATTATGCATGGTCACGACAAGGGTCAGCAAATTGGCAAAGTAGTTCAGGTCACAGAAAGGAACATTTCATTTTCATTAACCAAGTGCAGAGGGACAAAGCGAGAGGCACAACTGTCTCCACGGGCATTTCCCCCAGCTGGGCAAAGGCAGCAGAAAGATCCTTAAGAGCAAAACCAAATCTCTCTAGGTAGGAAATGAGAAGGGCAGATCAAAGGTGGCGACAATATGAAGGTGAAGGGATAAAGTTATTTTTTATGCCACTTTAATTAAAAACTATATAATGAAGACTTTTCTATATATTTGAACATCAGTTCCTCAATAACTGAGATTCTTTACAATAATTTCTAAAATCACGACTGATGAGATTTTTAGATTGGTTAAAGTGAGCAGTGTTTTGTGGTGTGTGACTCACTGAAGAGCTAGTCAGGAACACTCATTCCTGTTTCTTCCTGTCAGTTTCTGTTGTGGTGGATAGGCATGACTACTTTCTTTTTTTTTTTAAGCTGCACCCAGCTATGCCCAGGGCTTACTCCCGACTCTGCTCAGAAATCGTTCCTGGGATTGAACCAGCTGAGCAAGGCCACTACCTTAACTCTTGTACTACCTCCCGAGCCTGCTGAGTACAGCACTTATTTATTTGTTTATTTGTTTCACGAAAGTCTTTGTTAATGTAGAGAACTTTTTTGCTTAGACTCCTAGAGGAGTTGCAGTGATTTCTTAGTGGCTCCCAGACCATGTCTCAAGCTGCCTCTGATACTATAAAAAACCCGGGGGAGCAGGGAACTTCCCCACACCCGGCAGTTGGGGATGAAAAATAGGTCAGCTGCATGCAAGGCAAGCACTTACCTACTGTGCCATCACTCTGGCCCCCGTTTTCAGCATCTTGTTTTGTGCACTGGTGCCAAGTGAGTGACATTGGACGGAAACAGAAATTTTGACTGCAGTTGGAAATAAATTTCCCATCTACTGCCAAAAAAAGAAGAGAAAAGAAAATGACCCAGTTGTGCTAGAGCACAGGTGTATTTACTTGTTAAGGTTTTGTTTGTTCGTTTGTTTGCTTGCTCTGCTAGGAATCAAACCCAGGGCTTCACATGTATGAGGCAAGTACTCTCCCACTGAACTGTAGAAGTGAAAAAAGCAAGAATAGTACTTACAAATGACTGATGATGGCTACAGTCAGAAAAAATTGCACCCCAGAGTAGGAAAAAATAAGGAAGCCAAAACAAGCCACAATGTTTATTACATGTTATTACTTACTACTTCTGGCTAGCATGGTGATGCAGGCAAGTTTTCCTTGTTTGTAGTACACAGGTGTCTGTGCTCAGGGGTCATTTACTCTTGGCAGTGCTCAGGGGACTATGTGGTCCTGGGAGCCAAGCCCAGGCTTCCTGCAAGCATTACTTGGGCTCAGTCCTTTGAACATTCTCTTGGGCATTTTCTTGTTTGCTTTTGTAGTGCCAGGGATCAATCTCAGAACTCTACACATGCTTCTGCCGAATTCTCTTCCCGGCCCCAGGTGTAAAGTACTTGAGGCAAGTATTTTTTCAAAATATGTATTTGGAGCTGGAGGGATAGCTCACAGGGCTGAGGACATGCTTTGCATGTGGGAGGCCTGGGTTTAATCCTCAGCACCTCACAGTTCCCTGAGCACCATGGGGAGCAACTCCCAAGCACAGAGCCGGGAGTAACATCCAAGCAAATGCTAGGAGTAGCCAAGCCCCCTCCACCCCAAAGGTCATGTGTTTTCACGGCGAGGAAACATGCCTGCACAATGATGTCATAGTGTAAATAGTATAATTGCTTTGCGGAACATTGGCAGTATCTGTCAAAATAACAAATGCATACCCAGTTTATTCAGAATTCTACTGTAAGTAATTTAGCCTACAAATATAGGCATTTCATTTATCTATATGAATATACAAACTTCTTCACTGTATCATTCGTTTTTCTGAATGATAAAATGAAGTTGTTCATTTTATGAAGGGAGAGGTTGTTTTCTTAGCTACACCTGACAATGCTCACTGGCTGCTCCCTTCTCTGCACGTAACTCCTGCTGGTGCTTAGAACCACGTGATGCCAGGACTCACACCTGGGCCTCCTACATGTAAATGGATAGTCCGCCTCTTGAGCTACCTCCCCATCACACTATACATTTGTAATAGCAAAATGGAAACAAGGTTTGGAAAAAGCAGAGTTATTCACTTAAAAAGAGCTTGGGGGTAGGGGGGTGGGTGTGACGGGAGGGAGCCTAGGGACACTGGTGCTGGGAAATGTACACTTGTAGAGGAATGGGTGTTGGAATGCTGTGTGATTGAAATCCAATCACTAACAGCTTTGTAAGGATCTATCGCACAACGATTCAATAAAATAGTTTAAGAAAGAGTTAGCTCATTAAGTAAATTATAGCATGTGCATATGGTGGACTATTTTGCAGCTGTAAAAGAGATTGAGAGAACTGGAGAGATAGTACAGTAGGTAGGGTGCTTGTCTTCTACATGGCTGACCCAGGTTTGATCCTCAGCATCCTATATGGTCCATTGAACAATGCCAGGAGTAATTCCTGAGTGCAGAGCCAGGAGTAAGCCCTTTGTACTTCCGGGTATGGCCCCAAACCCACCCAATCACTCACCAAATAAACAACGCCCCAACCAAAAAACTAATAACAAAATAACCACCCCACTCTCCCCACAACAAAGCAAAACATAAAAGATATCGAGAGAGCCCTGTGTACTCTTCCAAAGGTATAATATCAGATATGTGGTTCAGTGATGGAGCTCATGCCTTGTGTGTGCAAGGCCGTGGGTTTGATCCCTGGCACCGTAGAAAACCAGAAAGAAATTCAGGCAGAAACTTACCATCTTTGAGTCTCCAGGTGCTCCAGGAAATCTAAGATGGTTCCACCATGTCTGAGTCGGTTTTCTTTAGGGAAAGAACAGGGATAGAGATTTCACTGCAACCTCGATTCCTGGACCAGGTGAGATGGACCTTGCTGAAGCATGAAAACTTGGCAATTGCTTCTCTGGAAGCCTTGCCTCCGATCGTTTCCCACAACTCTTGCGGACTCCTTCCATTTCAAATGCACAGAGACTTTGAAAGTCACGAGGAAGGTCTGGCCCTTTCCCACTCTGCCACTGGGGAGACAGTTCACTTAATCACTTAATCACTTAACTTCCCGTTAGTCGTCGATTTGCTCGAGCGGGCGCCAGTAACGTCTCCATTTGTCCCTGTCGCGTGCTAGTGTAGCGCAATGGCATCTGTTCGCTCTGGGAACATGAAGGGCCTCAAACCGATCGTTCATGATCTTGACGAAGAAGTCTGACCATCTGGTAGGTGGGCGGCCACGCGGTCTTTTGACATCCCGTGGAATCCAATCAGTAACAGCTCTAGTCCAGCGGTCGTCTTTAAATCTCATTACGTGACCAGCCCATCTGATTTTCGACACCTTGGCAAATGAGAGAGCGTCCCTGATCCTTGATCGTCGACGGATGTCAGAACTCCGGATTCGTTCTCTCATTTGAGTGAAACGTGATATTCCAAGCATAGCTCTTTCTATTCTTCTTTGGGAGACCTGAATGGCGTTCTCATCTTGTTTGCGTAGGGCCCAGGTCTCTGAGGCATATGTTAATGCAGGAAGAACAGTGGAATCAAAGAGATGTGCCCGGAGCCGGAGGTTCTTCGTCCTCTTAGCTATTTCTTCGACGTTCTTGAAGGCGTTCCAAGCCGCTCTCTTCCTCCTGCGCAGCTCGGGTGCCAGGTCATTTGTCATGTTGACCTCTTGACCTAGGTACACATAGCTGTTGCATTCGGAGATGGTCGTTCCATTGAGAGCAAATGGGGCATCAGGAACAAGGCTGTTTCTCATAAACATTGTCTTCATAAGATTCAGCTGTAGTCCTACCTTTCCACACTCATGGTCAAAGTCGGCCAGCATTTGTGCCGCTTGGCTGATGTTTGGTGTTATTAAAACAATGTCATCAGCAAAGCGGAGGTGGTGTAGTTGCCGACCATCTATCTTCACTCCCATTCCTTCCCATTCCAGTCATCGCATGATGTTCTCGAGGGTGGCACTGAAGAGTTTCGGTGAAATGGTATCACCCTGCCGCACCCCTCTCTTGACATCAACGATCACTTCTTTGTAGAATGGTGAGATCCTGGTAGTGAATCCGCAATACAGCTCACGGAGGATCCTGATGTATTGGGCTTGAATGCCCTGATTGGCTAGGGCTTCAATGACCGCTTCCGTCTCAACAGAATCAAAGGCCTTCTTTAAATCAATGAACGTTAAACAGAGCGGCATCTTGAACTCCCGAGAAACCTCAATGAGCTTGGTTATTGTGTGGATATGGTCAATGGTGCTGAATCCTTTGCGGAACCCGGCTTGCTCGCATGGTTGTCCTTCATCTAGTGTTCTGCCAATCCTATTTAGGATGACTCGAGTGAACAACTTGTAGATGACAGACAATAGGCAGATCGGGCGAGAGTTGCCAATGTCATGGATGTCTCCCTTCTTGAACAGTAGTACAGTCCTGCTGGTTTTCCATTGGGACGGAACCTTGCATTCAGACAGGTAGCGAGTGAAGAACCGAGCCAGTGTATTGATGAGTACTGATGGCAGGTTCTTCAGGTGTTCAGGTCTGACCTTGTCTGGGCCGGGTGCTGTTTGTTTCTTTACCGATGAAATGGCGTGTCGGATTTCGGAAGGGAGAACGTTGGGAACGACATATCCATCCTGTGGAATTTGGTATGGCGGCAAGTGGACATGGCTATCGAAGAGATTTGAGTAGAAGTCATGGATAATCTTCTCCATTGCCGTTCTGGAGGATGTGATGGATCTATCAGGACGTCAGAGGGCAGTCATCTTGGTCTTATAGTTGGCGAAGGACAGGCGGGCGTTATGAATACTTTTCCCGGCTTCTGCCGCATCTACCAGTACTTCTGCTCTTCTCTCTTTTAGGTCTTCCTTGATCGCATCTCTGCACTGCTTTGCAAGCTCGGATGTTAGCTTGCGGTTGCCTGAGGCATGCGCCAAACCACGCTGGCAAATTAGCTCAAGAGTTTTCGAAGATAGGCGATTTTCTGTGGCTATCTCTCTCTTGGCGTTCCTCGCACATTCATGGAGGTGCTGAACCAGTCGATCGTATTCCTCGTCAATGTTGTCAAAAATGGCATCTTCCCATGTTGCCGCAATAGTACCAAAGAGTTCCCAGTTGGTGGTCATTCTGGGAGTTCTCTTTTTGAACTTTGCAGCCCTTTCTCCCTGCTCTGTGAAGTAGAATTTTGCACGAAGGAGACGGTGGTCCGATCCCGTTCAAAATTTTGGGACAACAGCGACATCAGTCAGGCAAAACCGTCGATTGAATATGATGTGGTCTACTTCGTTGTGGAATCGTCCACCGGGAGACTCCCATGTCCATCGTTTAGATTCTGCCTTCTGGAACTGTGAGTTACCATGAATGGTCTTGGTCGACATGATGAACTCAGACAGTCTCTCACCCTGTTCGTTCCATTCTAGGCCATGGGTCCCGATGTGAAGTTCTTCAGCTGATCTTCTCAGTCCTATCTTGGCATTAAAATCACCCACAATGATCTTGTAGAAGGTGTGGTCTTCTTTATAGAACTTCTCTAGCTCCATGTAGAACTTCTCGATTTCTCTTTTATCATAATGAGATGTTGGTGCGTAGACAACGAAGATAGAAACTGCAGGCAGTGAGCCACATCTATTCAAATGTAAACGTCCGATTCGGGTTGTTAGGCATTCGAATGAATCAATGCTCTTGGCCAAGTTTGTGTTGACAAGGACACCGACGCCTCCAACACCTCTTCTATCGCATGTTCCGAGGAACAATTCTTCTCCAGTGTCAAAAACGGCATGGTGAGATTCGTGCCTTCTTGTCTCGGTCAGACCAATGATGTCGTACTTGATCATTCGCGCTTGTACCATCAGGTCCTCGATGGATGCATCTGATGCTAGCGTACGTGCATTGAAAGTACAGACACTACTTCCACTACCCAGCCATCGCCACACTCCAGGACGCTTTCCGGACCCGCGTGGCAGCTCCGGCCAAGACCCACGCACGACTGAAGACCCACAGAACAAGATAAGCGGAACTCTCTGAGACCTTGGACTCCAGGCTCGGCGGACCCAGGGACAGAGCTTCTCTGCTTGCTCCCACCACCACAGGTGACAAAGGGATTCTAATCAGGAACCCCACCCTACCATGCCCTGTCTGCTTCCATCAACCACCCAGGGATCGAATTGTGCACAGGAGACCCACCCTACCCAGATAAATACTGGCAGACTTCCACTCTCGACACTACTTCCCACTGGCAGACTTCCACTCTCGACACTACTTCCACTACCCAGCCGTCGCCACACTCCAGGACGCTTTCTGGACCCGCGCGGCCGCTTGCGGCCGTGCGACACATCATAAGACACTAAATACCCATCTTCTGGAATTGTCGTACCATATTTGATAGGGTTCAAATATGGTAACACCTACAAGGGTGATTAGAGGTCACCCCAAAAGCCTCTATCCCTCTCAGGAGACAGTTAGATGATTTTTTTCCCCCTGAGGGATTACTTTAAAAGCAGTGATGGACGGATGTGACCTACTACTCTCTCGGAAGGTTTGCTCCAGGAGATGCAAGCTGTAGGTGCTGGATTTCCGCCTCACTGGTGGACAAGTCTAGAATCAATAGGGTATTTCTGTTCGATGGAGACCAAAGCTGAAGACACCATTGTCAGTGGGCAGTTCCAGAAAAGGACACACCTCAGTGGCCATAGATCTTACAGTCGGCATAGGTTCCCTCCCTAAATTAACAGCCTTCATCATTGACTGGGTGAAGGAGAGAAATAATGTTCAGCTCTGCTGTAGAAAGATAATGTTTTTGCATATACTCATCTTTGAAATCTGCGTAAGTGCCATTGAACTGAACTGTGTCCAAGAAGTTGAAACACACTAACACTGGAAAATGTCTATCCTGGAATCACTGGCTCCTGTTCTGTTCCAGATGAGGAATTTGTAGAGGCAAATTTTCTCTGCTGTGGTACCTTGCAACATTTCCCCCCAGATATTGTAGGATCAAGGGCAGTTTGTGGCCCGGTTGTTTAATCAGTTCCTCTGGCTATACTACCTGTGCGAGGTTTATCTGCACTCAGTCATTTTCCTCAAAGGACATCTGGACCAAGTGCTCAGGTGCCTGAAGACCCCTTTGGAGGCCTTGTCTATCACTGAGTGACTGATTCTAGAACCAAACTTGACACATTTGATGCCAATGCCCCAACCTCACTCAGTTGAATTTGTGTCCACAACAGATCACCCCTGAAACTTGTTGGGAAGCCCCTGTGAGTGCCGCTGGAGACTTGTGCATCCCCCTGCAGGACCTGGACTTAGGAGCATGTGGGCTCCTGGACTCCCAGTTGGAGGCCATCCTGCCAGTACCGAAACTGCACCCAGCTCAGGAACCTGAACCTCTGTGGGAACCACATGTCCATGGCGTCCTAGTCCAAGTACTACACCAGCTGGCCAGATTGTCCCACTTAATGAGTGCCAGAGCCGTATCCTGCCCCTCTGAACAAATTCCACCCAAGAACTTTGATTTGGCTCTGTGCAGAGCTGATGGAGGTTCTTAGAGACTTAGCAAATCTTCGGTTCATCTTTGTCAGCACTAAGTTCTTGCTATGACAGGATTATCCTACTGTGATCCCATATGCCATACTCTGTCTCCTGTGGCCTCAGTTATCAGATTTGAAAGGCTTCATTTTGAATTTAGAAAGAGAGAGGAGTAGCCTGGTATCTATTCCAGGCACACAGACCTATAGACCGAAGGAAAGCTCACTGGCTGGTCAAAGCAGAGATATGTAGCTGGTATCTTTGTGGGTAATATTTGGACTGGGGTATGATGCAATCTTCTGGGATTTGTCTTTAGAGGAACTTACATCTCAATAACTAATTATTGAGGCATTTTTTTCTTTTGAGGTATACACAAGGGAGTGAGTGTTATTAGCATAGAAACTTTTAAAGAAATTCAGAAAAGGAAAGACTGAGTTCAGGGTATGATTCAGTGGTAGAGTTCATGCCTCACCTGTGAAGACCAATGGTCAATCCCTGACTGTGCAAAAACAAAATAAAATTGAAATGAAAAGAAAAAAATAGAAAGAAATTCAACATATGTTAAATGGAAAAAAGAGAGGTACAGAATACACTGTTCAGAATACTCAGGTCAGTTCAAAAAAACAAAAGAAAAAATATGTGTTATGTTTATGTGGAAAATAAAGTCACTGTCACTGTCACTGTCCTCCTATTGTTCATCGATTTGCTTGAGCGGGCAACAGATTGTGAGACTTGTTATTACTGTGTTTGGCATATCGAATAGCACTGTAGCACTGTCCTCCTGTTGTTCATCGATTTGCTTGAGCGGGCCCAGTAACATCTTCATTTTGAGACTTGTTGTTACTGTGTTTGGCATACTGAATACGTCACGGGTAGCTTGCCGGGCTCTCCAAGAGGGGCGGAGGAATCGAACCCTTCTCGGTTGGGCTGACTGCGCATAAGGCAAACGCCCTACCACTGTGCTATTGCTCATAAGTATTTATTAAAAAAATCTGAGCACATTAATGGGCTAGAGAAATAGTACAGGAGTTAAGGCACCCACCTTGCAAGTAGTTGTCCCTGGTTTGACCCCTGGCACTGCATATGGTCCCCAGAGCACCAACAGAAGTGACTCCTGAGAAGAGTCAGGAGTTGACCTTGAGCACTGCTGTGTGTGACCTTAATCCCCACCCCCTTTAAAAATAATCACAAAATGATAGTAGTTACTCCTTCTGAGGGAGAAAATCATTGTTATGGGAACGAATGGGAGAAAACATTGTATAGCATATATTATTTTTCTGAAACTTTGAGTTCATGTGGATTTATTAAATACTTTAAAGTAAATTAAATTGAAAAAGAAACATCTTAGACCATTTGAAACTAGCACATGCACATTATTTGCCAGTGTTATTGCTGTCATTATTATTGGTTTTGGGGACAGACCTAGCGGTGCTCAGGGTTTACTCCTGGCTCTGTGCTCAGGGATCACTCCTGGTGGGCTCAGGGGACCATATAGGGTGCTGGGGATTGAACCCAGAACAACCTCATGCAAGTCAAGCACCTGCTCTGCTGTCCTCTTGCATAATGCTATTATTTTTATGCAGTTCAGGTAACATGCTCACAATAGTGTTAACATTTGTGTATTTGATGTGCAAAATTATAGGACATTCATCACCACCAAAGTGCCAAGGACCATACGCCTTGATCCCTGTGCTACTTCCTGTCCAATTCCTACTCCTGTCCCTTTCCCCAACTCAGCTGTACTATTGCTCTGACCCCTGATGAGTATCTGTCACTGTCACTGTCACTGTCCTCCCGTTGTTTATCGATTTGCTCGAGCGGGCCCATAACGTCTCCATTGGAGACTTTGTTGTTACTGTGTTTGACATATTGAATACGTCACGGGTAGCTTGCCAGGCTCTGCCTGTAGAGTATCTGCCGTGCGGGCGAGATACTCTTGGTAGCTTGCCGGGCTCTCCGAGAGGCGCGGAGGAATCGAACTCGGGTCGGTCACGTTGGCTGCATGCAAGGCAAACGCTCTACCGCTGAGCTATCGCTCCAGCCCCTGATGAGTATATTCATTTTAAATGAAGCCTTTTTTTGTACCTGTATGAGCCTTCTGGATAATTGTTTTTGTAGTCAATATTCTAGAAGTGGTCATGTGGTTCCACTTAACTTGAAATCTCATAACATCATCTGTACTTAATGAACAACCCCAAAACATTTGTAAGGTAAAGGTAAAGGCCCTCCCGTTGATCGTCGATATGCTCGAGCGGGCCCAGTAACGTCTCCATTGGAGACTTTGTTGTTACTGTGTCTGGCATATCGAATACTCTCGGTAGCTTGCCGGGTTCTCCCAGAGGGGCGGAGGAATCGAACTCGGGTCGGCCATGTTGGCCGCTTGTAACATTTGATTGCACTTAATTTTTACATAGACTTTAATGAGTTATATCATTCAAGTCCCAAATGGAAACACATTATAAATGGAAATAATTCTTTTCATTACTTGGTTATGTCTATACTATGTATTCTATTCTAAAGAATAGAATTTGTAGGTGCTCATTAATGATCAAACAATGGTACCATCCCCACGTATATTAACAAATTTCCCTCCTGACTTTTTTTTTTTAATTTATTGAATCACTGTGGGAAAGGTTACAAAGCTTTCAGGTTTAGGTCTCAGTCATGCAAATATCAAACACATTTCCCTTTACCAATACTTATTTTTTACCATGAAGAACCCCAATAAAACCCCAATAAAACCCAGTCCCTGTGAGGCAGATGAATTCTAGTTAACACTCTATCTGCTTTGATTAGATTCACTGTTTCAATAAAAGATTCACCACTATTATTTAGAGTTTACCCCCCCCCCCCCAAATCAGACATGCTGAAAAAGCATTGTGAAGTGATTTGCTTTCTACAGCTGGGTTCAAGAATTAAATGTTGGTTTTGGATTTCTGCTATTTTACCTATTGACCCTGGAAGTATTTCTACTGAAAGTCAGATAGTTAAGAAATTGGTTTCTGTGTTCTGGAGTCGTGGCCATGCTGGAGAGCCGCTAGTGGGGGGCAACTGGTGGCCTCGGTAGGGCGTGAAGGGCGGACCGAAACGCCCCCCTTCCCATGAGGTTTTAGTAGTCCCCACACCCCCGGCTCATACCTGCTGTCCACAAGGCTCCCATGCGGCCGCCATCTTTCTTTCCAGAGAAGAGAGGGCGAATGGGGCAACACCCTTTCCCCTCCGGACAGACATGATGGCCTGGATTAACGCATAGTCCTTTCACTTTTCTGCTCCAAGCTGCTGGGTTCTGCATTAAGTCCTTGTGCTTCTGGGGCTGTGGCCGTGCTGGAGAGCCGCTCGTGGGGGGCAACTGGTGGCCTCGGTAGGGCATGAAGGACGGACCGGAACGCCCCCCTTCCCATGTCCCTCCTGACTTTGGAACTAACAAGTATACTCATTGTTTGAAAAAGAAATTGAAAATTGTCAAATGCACATTTCCTCCAGTTCCAAGTCTATGTCCAATCACACCCTGTCTGGACAGAAAAATGCAGCCTCATATTTGAGTTTGCTATTGGTAAGTGCTACCAGACTCCGGTAAGCAACTTCTTCCTGTCCCCTAGATTCTTACCCTAACAAAAGAGGAAACGTTTAGGCAGAAAGCTTGAATATTTTAAATCAATAATTATCTCAATCAAGAAGATGTTTCTGTAGTAATACCCTCTAGCAATAAATCATTTAACCCATTTGTATCAAAGGAAAAGGAAAATTTCTCATAAAATAGTGTGATACCTCCAAACAAGATCCTGATTAAATTTCACTGCAAAGGAGGAATTCTCTATACTTTACAGAGCTTAAATTTCACTGTAAGTTAGCCTGCATTCGTGTGTAAATATTACTTTCAATATTTTAGCCTCTCTTTGGTCTGTGGAATTTTGGGTTCAAAAATAGTTGTTCTTGTGAGCGTTGCGGTTGTGCTTTTTTTTTGCTGCTCCCCACCCAGCTCCAGGTTCCTAGGGCAGAGGAGCACTGACTTCACCAGATGGCTACTCATCAGAAAGAATACTGCAAGGTTGAGACACACGGTGGGACAAAAATCAATCATTTCCTCTTCCCAAGGGACAAGGATGGGATGAATGCTCAAAAGGAATTTTCAGTGGTTTTTCAGACAACTGAAGTTTGGGCTGGAGTGAGAGTAAAGCAGGTAGGGCACTTGCCTTGCACATGGCCAACCTGGGTTTGATTCCCAGCATCCCATATGGTCCCCCGAGCCCTGCCAGGAATAATTCCTGAGTGCAGAGCCAGGAGTGATCTCTGTTCATTGCCTGGCATGACCCAAAAAGCAATACAATAAAATAACTAAAGTTTATATAATCCATAACAACCAGTAGAATGGTAAGGTAAGGTAAAGGCCCTCCCGTTGTTCATCGATTTGCTCGAGCAGGCTCAGTAATGTCTCCATCATGAGACTTGTTGTTACTGTGTTTGGCATATGGAATACGGCACGGGTGGCTTGCCAGGCTCTGCCGTGCGGGCGAGATCCTCTCGGCAGCTTGCCGGGCTCTCCGAGAGGGGCGGAGGAATCGAACTCGGGTCGGCCATGTTGGCCGCTTGTAAGGCAGACGCCCTGCCGCTGTGCTATAAACTATAACAAATCATGCATTAGTGCAAATGCAGCACAAATTTTCCCGCCTGCACTAAAAACTGTCATTCACAATGTAGGTATTCATATAAAATAAAGCGTTTTGGACTCCGTCATTTGTCTTTTGGGAAACAGGTACTTCTAAATGTTAAAAAAAAAAACACTTCTATTTATTTTCTTTCAGAGAGTGACACTTGTTCTTAGCTATTTAAACAGGCTACCACAGAGCATGCATGCTTCTATGGAGCTAATCCAGGGACTTTAACATCTTGGAGAATTACTCGGGTATGTGCTGGAGATCTCATTTTCCAGGCATTAGTACCGAAGACCTGATGCCCAGCTCTGTCCTCTTCCTTACACCCACAGTCCTTGCTCAGCACTAGTGATGCTTTCTGGCCAGCAGCCCCTGAACGCCGAGGCAGCAACAGGCGGCGGCAGCGTAGCTGTCCTTTTTCATGTAGTTTCTGACTGTGTCCTCTAGGTGTCTGCAGTGACCAGCTTTCTGGGAGATTTTTGTGCATGTGGGCCAGCTGGCAGGGTGCGTGTACTCAGCTTGCAAGAACAAGTTTGGCAACCACTTCTTGAGAGCATTTTGATGATATAAAATAAAACGTTTTGGGCGGTAGGAACTTCTAAATATTTTTAGAAATTTACAATGTGGCCAGTTAAAAAGTTTCTCCTAAGGTAAGTGGTTTAAATTACCGTTAGGGCTTAAAGTAAGCACACTATTATTAGGAGATGCAATATGATTATGAAAAAATTGTGAATCTAGTGTGTAATATGCAAATTATAGCAGTTGGCACAAAAGACAGTTTGAAGAAATAAGACGAGGGGCCGGAGTAGATAGGATGTTTGCCTTGCATGTAGCCATCCTGAATTAGATCCTAGCATCCCGCATGGTTCATCCGAGCACCGCCAGAAATAATTCCTGAATACAGAGCCAGAAATATCCCTGGAGCGTTGCTAAGTGTGGCTCCAAACGCACTCCCACTTCCTCAAAAAAAAAAAAAACACACAAACAAAACCAAAAACGTAGAGAGTCCAAGAAAACTGTCTCAGGTTATTCACGACCTCCAAACTGTAGTCTGTTTTCCTTTGTTATTAGAGGTTCAGACTGGGGGGAAATGCTAAGAGCGTATCATTTGAGAATATACTATTTTCTAAGGAAAAGAGTTTGAGGAAGGAAACCTGATCTGGAATGTGACAGGGATGAGTGTGAATTGGGTTAACTGTTCATTGGAGTGAGAGAATTTTTGTTCAGAGACCACAGTCCAATATTGACTCCGTTAGCAAAACTTCATGATGCTTTAGTGTAAGATATTAATGACCCAGTAGATTTTTCAACTAAGTTATTTTCAAATTATCTTTCAAAAAAGGTTTTACATTCAAATAAGTGATCAAGATACTTAATTTGCAATTACAATGAAAAGGGAATAATCATCTTCCTTTGTCCTTAGAGCTACAAAAACGTCAATTTACTTAGCATAGCGGGTAGGGCGTTTGCCTTGCACGCAGCCAACATGGCCGACCCGAGTTCGATTCCTCCGCCCCTCTCGGAGAGCCCGGCAAGCTACCGAGAGGATCTCGCCCGCACGGCAGAGCCTGGCAAGCTCCCCGTGACGTATTCGATATGCCAGACACAGTAACAACAAGTCTCACGAAGAAGACGTTACTGGGCCCGCTCGAGCAAATCGATGAACAACGGGAGGACCGTGACAGTGACAGTGATTTACTTATTTATATTTGATCTTTCAAGCTTTGCTCAGGGAGCCCAGAGGTCACTCTTGGTGATTCCTGTGCTTCCGGCTTGGTGGTTCAGTGCCAGGGCCTGAGGATGTAGCGTTGCTCAGGCACTGTAGAGCTCAAGGCCTCCAGGGCTACACCCTGTCATGCCCAGGGCACTGCGCAGTGCCATGGATCAAACAGTCTAGGGGGCATGTGAGGCGGGTGCCTTCACATCAGTGTTATTTCTCTGGCTTGCTCGCTCCTTCCTTCCTTCCTTCCTTCCTTCCTTCCTTCCTTCCTTCCTTTTCTTTCTTTTCTCCTGATTGTGCTCATGATTTACTCCTGGCTCGGAGCTAGGGGAATGTATATGGTTCTGGGGATCAAACCCAGGCCAACTCTTCCAGGCAAGGCCCTTCCAGCCTCTGTACTCTCTCTCTTGCCTCTTTTTAAAAAGCTTTGATTTGGAAATCGTTTCAAACTTAGAAACAGATAGAGATAGTTAAAAGGAATTCTCCTAGATATTAACGTGTTATTTATTTATACGTGCTACCCAAGAAGTGCTCACTCACTAGTGATTCTCATCCTGGCCGGTGGTTCAATGCCAGGATCCGAGGGTGTAATGTTGCCCAGGCCTTTTACTGTGTGTGATTTCTGGGTCACCCAGGAGTGCTAGTACCTCTGAGCTGCACCCTGCAATGTTCAACAGGTCATGAGGTGGTGGGATCTGCTTGGGTGCCCAGTGCGGTGCACCCTAGCCAGACACTCTTACTGCTGTTACAGCCCCTTCCTAGACATTTCATTCAGATTCCTCTGTTGTGGATGCTTACATGATTGCGTTCTTTGTGCTTGAGTTTTCTCTCTCCCCACCTCTTCTTTCCTGAAATGTTTACTTGGAGGCAGGGGAGTTGGTCCCTCCGACCCAACCTGGGGGAGTATTCAGTGTTGCTTGGGGGAGTATTCAGTGCTGGAGGTTGACCCTGTGTGGGCTGCATTTAGGAAAATGCCTTAATGCCGGTCCTATTTTTTCTGACCTGTTTTCTGAACCATCTAAAGATGAATTATAAACACCATGGCCCTAAAATTCTTCGGTATACAGCTCCTAAGAACAACTATATCATGCAACTAATTAGTTCTTTTTTGTTGTTGCATGTTTGGTTTTGTTTTTGGTCACTCCCAGCATGCTCAGAAATTACTTCTGATGTTGCTTAGAAGATCCTTGTTGGCCACTTTGCAAAGTGCCCTACCCATTGTACTATCACTCTAGCCCCCTATTAATCACTTCTTAAATTTGCATTGATACAATGCTTCCCCCCATCTACTATCTATCTATCTATCTATCTATCTATCTATCTATCTATCTATCTATTCTAATTTATCAGTGATCTAGATATGTCCTTTTTTTTTTTTGAGCTATACCAGGCAGTGCTTAGGGGCTATACCATAATCTGTGCTCTGGAATCACTCCTGGCTGTGCTCAGGCTACCATGTGTGGTATTGGAGACTAAACCAGGGCCGTCTGCATGCAATTCAAGCACCTCACCTCCTGTTCTGTCTCTGTGACCCTCGATGTGTCCTTTTATAGCATAGCTTTCTCTCTTGTAGATCCAGCCTGGGGTCAGGTTACCCGTTACTGTCCAGTCTATTTGGCCTTCACTCTGGAACAAATCTACAACTCTTCCTTGTCCCCTTTTTTCCCTTTTGGATTTTTGGTTTGGGATCACATCTGGCAATGCTCGGGGGTTATTCCTGGCTTTGTATTCAGGAATCAGTCCTGGGTACTCATGAGAAGTACAGGGGATCATGAGGGATGCTGGGGAGAGATTTTAGGAGCGCTGTGTGCAAGGCAATCACCTTACCTGTTGTACTATTGCTCTAGCCCTGATGCAGACATTTAAAGAATAATCTACTTATTGGGCTGGAGCGATAGCACAGCTAGGGCGTTCGCCTTACAAGCGGCCAACATGGCCGACCCGAGTTCGATTCTTCCACCCCTCTCGGAGAGTATCTCGCCTGCACGGCACAGCCTGGCAAGCTCCCCGTGACGTATTCGATATGCCAGACACAGTAACAACAAGTCTCATGATGGAGACGTTACTCGGCCCGCTCTAGCAAATCGATGACAACGGGAGGACCGTGACCTGTGATATCTGTCCTTTTGTTTTGGTTTGAGATTTCCGTGTGATCTCAGGTTGAGGTTGTACAGTCTCTCCTAGATTACTACAAACCTGATGTGGCAGCACAAATGCATCTGGAAGCACAGTTCTGTTGCTTTGGCGGTATTGCATTTATTATGTGTGTCTTTATTTACTTTCTTTTCTTCCCTTTGTTGTGTGTGTTGCTGCCGTGTCTGGGAGTTGCATGCTTGCTTAGAACACTTGTGCTGAGCTGGAACACTCTTGCTGTGGTGCTGGCAGCCGCAGTGCCAGAGACTACACTTGCTCGTGTGGCAGAGATCCAGCTCAGGGGCAGTGTGTGCAAGCAGGCGTGGTACCTCCGAATCACATCCCTGGCACCTGGTGCTACTGGTGGATACCTTGACCAAGGTGGTTTCTGGTTTCTCGATTACATAATTATCCACCCTCTCCACCTTATTTTTTTTTTTTATGTTTGGACCACACCTCTTGGTACTCAGGGGCTACTCCTGACTCACTGCTCAGGTTTCAGAGGATGCTCCTAGAACCCAGGGGATCATGTGGTGCTGAGTCTCAAGTCTGGGTCTCTGTATGTAAAGCATGTACTTCAATTCTTTGAGCTGTCTCTTCAGGCCTTCATGTCTCTTCAATCTGATCAAACTATGCAGATATAATGTGTCTCATCAAGATTTCACATTCATTTAACTCTTCCTGCATTTAATTTTGACTATAGTTATTGCAAAATGATATTTTTTGAACTTAAGTGCAATTTTCTTTTTTTTTCTTTTTTTTTTATTAGTGAAAAACCATGAGGTACAGTTATAGGCTTACAAATTTTGTGCTTGGGTTTCAGTTATACAATGATCAAGTCCCCATACCTCCACCAGTGCCCGTCATCCATCCCCATGGCTCCCAGCATCCCCCCCACCCTCATCCCCCCCCCCCCCCCCCCGGTCCCATCCTGCCTCTGTGGCAGGGTATTCCCCCTTGTTCTCTCTCTCTTCTTTTGGGTACTGTGTTTTGCAAGAGAGGCTTTGAGTGGCAATCATGTTTGGTCTATCGACTACTTTTAGCATGCTTCTCCCACCCTGGGAGGGCCCTCACAACACCCTTCATTTGGTACTCTCTTCTCTATCTGAGCTTCCTTTTCACCTAGAGCCTGTGGCTGGCCTTCCATTCATGGAGCAAAATTCCTGGTACTAATCTCAGCCATTCCTGTGTGTCACTCTCCCTTTTTGTTGCTTTATGTTCCCCAGATGAATGCAATCTTTCTGTGTCTATCCCGCTCTTTCTGACTCATTTCGCTTAACATGATACTTTCCATGTAGTACCACTTGTATGTAAATTTCATAACTTCATCTTTTCTAACAGCTACATAGTACTCCATTGTGTAAATGTACCAAAGTTTCTTTAACCAGTCATCTGTTCTTGGGCACTCAGGTTTCTTCCAGATTCTGGCTATTGTAAAGAGTGCTGCAATGAACAAACAATTGCAGATGTCACTTCGACTATACCTTTTTGCCTCTCTGGGATATATTCCCAGGAGTGCTATAGCTGGGTCAAATGGCAGATCAAATTCTAATTTTTTGAGAGTCGTCCATACTGTTTTCCAAAAGGGTTGGACCAGCCGGCATTCCCACCAGCAGTGAAGGAGGGTCCCTTTCTCGCCACATCCGCGCCAGCACCGGTTGCTTTTGTTCTTGTGGATGTGGGCCAGTCTCTGTGGTGTGAAATGATATCTCATTGTGGTTTTGATCTGCATCTCTCTGATGATTAGTGATGTAGAGCATTTTCTCATGTGCCTTTTTGCCATTCGAATTTCTTCTTTGCGAAAGTTTCTGTTCATTTCCTCACCCCATTTTTTGATGGGGTTGGGTGATTTCTTCTTGTGGAGTTTAACCAGTACCTTGTATATCCTTGATATCAACCCCTTGTCGGATGTGTACTTGGTGAATATCCTTTCCCATTCTGTAGGCTGTCTTTGTATTTTGGTCACTGTTTCTTTGGAGGTGCAGAAGCTTCTTAGTTTAAGATAGTCCCATTTGTCTATCTCTGTTTTCACTTGCTCGGCCAGTGGCGTGACATCTTTGAAGATACCATTAGCTTCAATATCATGGAGAGTTTTGCCGACTTTGTCTTCAATAAACATTATGGATTCTGGTCTGATGTTGAGGTCATAAATCCATTTTGATCTTACTTTTGTGCATGGTGTTAGGCAGAGATCTGAGCCCACTTTTTTGCATGTAGCCGTCCAATTTTGCCAGCACAGTTTGTTGAAGAGGCTTTCCCTGCTCCATTTCACTTTTCTTGCCCCCTTATCAAAAATTAGATGATTATATGTTTGGGAGGAAATGTCAGTATATTCAACTCTGTTCCACTGGTCTGCAGCTCTGCTTTTGTTCCAGTACCATGCTGTTTTAATTATTACTGCCTTGTAGTAGAGTTTGAAGTTAGGGAGGTTGATTCCTCCCATTTTCTTTTTCCCAAGAATTGCTTTAGCTATTCGTGGGGGCTTATTGTTCCATATAAATTTCAGGAGTGTTTGCTCCATTTCTTTGAAGAATGTCATGGGTATCCTTATAGGGATTGCATTGAATTTGTACAGTGCTTTGGGAAGTATTGCCATTTTGATGATGTTGATTCTCCCCATCCATGAACAGGGGGTATTTTTCCATTTCCTCGTGTCCTCTTTTATTTCCTGAAGTAGCGTTTTGTAGTTTTCCTTGTACAGGTCCTTTACTTCCTTAGTTAAGCTGATTCCTAGATACTTGATTTTCTGGGGCACAATTGTGAATGGGATTGTTTTCTTGATGTCACTTGCTTCTCTTTCACTATTTGCGTATAGGAATGCCATGGATTTTTGGGTATTGATTTTATAGCCCGCCACTTTACTATACAAGCCTATTGTTTCTAGGAGTTTCTTGGTAGAGGTTTTAGGGTTCTCTAAGTATAGTATCATGTCATCTGCGAATAGTGAGAGCTTAATTTCTTCTTTCCCTATCTGGATGCCCTTAATATCTTTTTCTTGCCTAATCGCTATTGCAAGTACTTCCAGTACTATATTGAACAGTAGTGGAGAGAGTGGGCATCCTTGTCTCGTCCCTGACCTTAGGGGGAAGGGTCTCAGTTTTTCCCCATTGAGGATGATGTTTGCTGTAGGTTTGTGGTAGATGGCTTTAACTATATTGAGGAAAGTCCCCTCTATCCCCATTTTGGCAAGGGTTTTCATCATGAATGGGTGCTGGATCTTGTCAAAAGCTTTCTCTGCGTCTATTGATATGATCATATGATTTTTATCTTTTCTTTTGTTGGTATGATGGATTATGTTGATTGATTTCCGAATGTTGAACCATCCTTGCATCCCTGGGATGAATCCCACTTGGTCATGATGTATGATCTTTTTGATGAGTTGTTGTATTCTATTGGCTAGTATTTTGTTGAGAATCTTCGCATCCGTGTTCATCAGGGATATTGGCCTGTAGTTTTCTTTTCTTGTGGTGTCTTTGTTTCCTTTTGGTATTAGAGAGATATGGGCTTTATAGAAGCTGTTTGGGAGAGTTTCTGTTTTTTCAATTTCCTGGAAAAGCTTGAGAAGAATTGGCAATAGGTCCTCTTTAGATGTTTGGAAAAATTCGCTAGTAAATCCGTCTGGGCCTGGGCTTTTGTTTTTGGGAAGACTTTTGATTACAGTTTCAATTTCCTTGATGTGAATGGGTCTATTCAGGTACTCTATATCTTCTTGATTCAGCTTTGGGAGATGGTAGAGATCCAGGAATTTATCCATTTCTTCTAGGTTCTCGTGTTTCGTGGCATAGAGACTTTCAAAGTAGTCTCTGATGATCTCTTGAATTTCTTTAGTTTCTGTTGTGATATCCCCATTCTTATTTCTGATTCGATTTATTAGGGTTCTCTCTTTCTGTTTCTTTGTGAGTGTTGCTAGTGGTTTATCTATCTTATTTATTTTCTCGAAGAACCAGCTCTTGGTTTCATTGATCTTTCGGATTGTTTCTTTGTTTTCCATGTCGTTGATTTCTGCTCTAAGTTTTATGATCTCTTTCCTTCTGCCTGATTTAGGCTCTTTCTGTTGATCCTTTTTTAAGGTCTTGAGCTGTGAGGTCAAATTGTTTATGTGCATCGTTTCTATCGACTTAAGATAGGCTTGCAGAGCTATAAATTTTCCCCTTAATACAGCTTTCGCTGCATCCCATAAGTTCTGGTACTTTGTGTCTTCATTCTCATTTGTTTCCAGGTATCTTTTGATTTCATCCTTGACTTCGTTCCTGACCCACTCATTGTTCAGCATCGAGTTGTTTAATTTCCAGGTGTTTGATTTGGTTCTCCGTGTCTGTGTGTGATTCACTTCTATCCTCAGTGCATCATGGTCTGAAAAGATGGCTGATACTATTTCTATCTTCTTGATTCTGTTGAGGTATGTTTTGTGTCCTAGCACATGGTCTATTTTGGAAAATGTTCCGTGCGCACTGGAGAAGAATGTGTATTCTTTCTTTTTGGGGTGTAAAGCCCTGTATAAGTCCATAAGCCCTTTCTCTTCTATTACTTCTTTCAAAGTCAATAATTCCTTGCTGGGTTTTGTTCGTGTTGATCTATCCAGAGGTGATAAGGCGATGTTGAAGTCTCCAAGTACTATTGTGTTGGTAGTGATGTCCTCCTTAAAATCTGTTAGCAGTTGTTTTAAATATTTAGCTGTTCCCTCATTAGGTGCGTATACATTTAAGAGTGTGATTTCTTCCTGTTGTACGTATCCCTTGATGAAGAAAAAATAGCCTTCACTGTCCCTTCTAATCTTTTTCAAGGTGAAATTAATGTTGTCAGATACTAGTATGGCCACCCCAGCTTTTTTGAGGGAGTTGTTTGCTTGCAGGATTGTATTCCATCCTTTGACTTTGAGTCTGTGTTTGCTCTGGCTGTTGAGGTGAGTTTCTTGTAGGCAGCAGAATGTTGGGTTCTGTCTCTGTATCCATTTTGCCACTCTGTGTCTCTTAACTGGTGAATTTAGACCATTGACATTGAGAGAGAGAATGGTTATGGGGTTTTGTATCATGTTTCTGTGCGGGTGTGTTGTGGTTGTAGGGTTTGTCTTTTCTTATAATAGCCCCTTTAGGCCTTGCTTTAGGTTTGGTTTTGAGTCTATGAAGTTCCTGAGCTGCTGTTTATCTATAAAATAATGTACTGTTCCTTCGATTTTGAGGGAGAGTTTAGCCGGGTAGAGTATTCTTGGGGAAGCATTCATTTCCATGAGTTTTTTTGACTATATCTCGCCACTGCCTTCGGGCTTGTAGGGTTTCCTCTGATAGGTCTGCTGTGAATCTAAGGGATGCTCCTTTGTATGTGATTTCCTTCTTTGCTCTTGCTGCTTGCAGTATTGTGTCTCTATCGGCAGTATCGATCATTCTAAGTTGGATATGTTTTGGAGTGTTTTTGTTGGGGTCTCTTTTAGCTGGCACCCTTCAGGCTCCTTGAACCTGAATGGCTGCATTGTGCAGCTCTGGGAAGTTTTCAGCAATGATTTGTTTGACGGTGTTTTTTTCGTTGGGATTGTTTCCCTGAGGTTCAGGTAGTCCCATGATTCTAATATTGTTCCTCTTGGAGTCATCTGCTAGGACTCTGATGCTCTGTAGAGCCATTTTGAGGTCCCTTGCCAGTGTTTGTTGTTGCGTGTTGGCTTGTTGCAGCTGATCTTCCAGGTCACTGATTCTCTCTTCAGCTGCGGTCATTCTATTTTTAAGAGAAGAAACTGAATTTCTCATTTCATCTATGGAATCTTTTAATCGTGACATTTCTGCCCTCATTTCTTCTCGTAATTTGTCGATTTTTTCTGTGGTGTTACTGGCTGTTTGTCTGACTGTTTCATTGAGTTGATTGAACATCTTGATGACTTCGTACCTGAATTCTATGTCAGAGAGGTCCCTTAGGTGAGCTGTATTGACAGAATGGTCTAGATTGTTTTCGTTGTTCTCCCCTTGTGTTGGAGATTTTCTTTGTTTCTTCATATTGCTGAGTAGGTTGGGTTACTAGATTCCTTGGGTACTAGGTTCCTTAGTGTGGGAAAACAACCTGCGGCCGCGTAAGCGTTGGCCCGCTGGAAATTAAGCCACGCCCACTTTTGAGGCCACGCCCACTTTGAGGAGGCCACGCCTCTACAGAACCCTGGGTTTGGGATGAGATGGGCACCGCCGTCAGGTCAGGAGTGAAGAGGGCAGGGCAGACGCTCAAAACTGCTTCTCTTCAGGCATCACGGGGGACACCTGGGGTCCTGCAGGGAAAGATGGAGGTCCCAGGGTCGCGAGCCGGCAGCTGTTCTGACCTGGAATTAAGATGAGATGGGCGCCGCCTCAGGTCAGGAGTGAAGAGGCCAGGGCAGACGCTCAAAACTGCTTCTCTTCAGGCATCACGGGGGACACCTGGGGTCCTGCAGGGAAAGATGGAGGTCCCAGGGTCGCGAGCCGGCAGCTGTTCTGACCTGGAATTAAGATGAGATGGGCAAGTGCAATTTTCAAGTCTACTATTTGCTCATTTTCTGTCTGCTATAAGCAAGAGACTATACATTTATCATCTACTTCTTTCAGTCAGTCATTATAATCATTATTACTATTACCTATGTGGTTTTGGAAGGAAGGGGACAATTTTTAATTTCTATTTAGTGACTTGTTAGGTTTCAAGCTAGTCTTTTTTGACCTTGTAACATGCTCCCTTCATTGTTTTAAGCATATTCTTATTTTATGGCACAGCAAGACATTAGCCTCTTTTGCACTTAAACTCTAACCCTTTCCTGGAATCAGATAATTCTCTGAGAATTTCTGGTACTTTTTAGTGCAAAATGATGTTAGACACCAAGACCTGTCCAGGAGAGCAATAGCACAGTGGGTTAGGCAGTTGCCTTGCATGCAGCTGATCTGGGCTCAATCTCTTTCGTTCCATATCTCAGGTTCAGTCCTCTGAGCCTGCCAGGAATGGTCCCTGAAGTAGAGCAGGAATAACCTCTGAGCACTGCTGGGCGTGGCCCCCAAACAAAAACATGTGTATTTAAAAAAAAAGATACCAAGATCTGAGTAGTATGTTGAAATGTTGTATTACTAAGACCTGATTATGAACAAATTTGTAACTCTGTATCTCACGGTGATTCACTGCACTGCACTGTCTTCCCATGGATCATCAATTTGCTCGAGTGGGCACCAGTAATGTCTCCATGGTGAGACTTGTTGTTACTGTTTTTGGCATATCCAGTACTCCACGGGAGCCTGCCAGGCTCTGCTGTGTGGGCGGGACACTCTCAGTAGCTTGCCAGGCTCTCCTAGAGGGACAGAGGAATCAAACCTGGGTCGGCTGCGTGCAAGGCAAATGCCTATCTGCTATGCTATCGCTCATAGCAATCTATCTATCTATCTATCTATCTATCTATCTATCTATCTATCTGTACACACACACACACACACACACACACACACACACACGAGATACAAAGAGGCGGTCAGGAACCCGCAGTGAGAAAGAGCTGGTATTTGATGGTGGTTCCAAAGATAAAGCCTATTGTACTGGGTCTTCGCAAATCAGTTTTAGTAACCCTATTGCTGAAATCCGTTTCATAACATAGGAGGCCAGAGAGAGATCTCAGTGGGCAGGGTTGCCTGTCTTGTATGTGGGAGGTCTGATTCGATCCCCTTCATGGCAGGACCCCCAAGCACAGCCAGGACCAACTGCTGAACAGAGAAACAAGAGTAAATCCTGAGCATACTACATGTACCCCCAAGCAAAACAAAACAAATAGAATTATATGTACATAAGTGTGCACTGCAGTCAAAGATTTATTAATGGTATTAAGTCATGGGAGAATTTCTTAAAAAGGAAAGCGTGGAGTTGGAGAGATATTATAGTGAGTAAGGTCCTTGCCTTGCATGCAGTTCATCTGAGTTTGATCCCCAGCATCCCATGTGGTCCCCTGAGCACCACCAAGAGTGATTCTGAGTGCAGAGCCAGGTGTGAGCATGACTGAATGTGGTCCAAAACACCAAAAAAAAAAAAAAAGGGAAAAAGAAAGAAAGAAAGAAAGAAAGAAAGAAAGAAAGAAAGAAAGAAAAACCCCAAACTAACAAAAACAAAAAAATCCAACAACAATAAACAACAGGAAAGGATATTTCATTACTAGACTACTGGAAGTGAAGTACACTGATTTTAGTTCTCCTTAGAAAAGCGAAGAGACTGCTTCTACAAAGTATTTTTGGGAAAACCTCTCTGAAGGATGATAGCTCATTAAAAGTATCCCTGATTCATTTACATTCTTTAAAATTCTGTCATTCTATGAATGAAAAGGTATCAGTATATATCAATTATAAGAACTATTAGTTTTAACTAAAAGGATCAGAACTATTTAGTATCTCAATTACTGAATAATTTGTCTGATTAAAGTGCAGACTTTTATTTCTGGAATGACAGCTACTTTACAGAGAACTTCGCTTCTCTGACCCAGGCCCCATCTATATACACTCAACTCTTTTGTCATTTATGCCTTATAAACCTCCTGATTTTTTTTCCTTTTTGGGTCACACCTGGTGATGCACAGGGGTTACTCCTGGCTCTGCACTCAGGAATTACTCCTGACAGTGCTTTAGGAACTATATGGGACGCTGGGGATTCAACCCGGGTTGGCCGCGTACAAGGCCAACTCCCTACCTGCTATACTATAGCTCTAGCCCCTACCTCCTGATTCTTTAACTACTCTTTGTGTTACAATGAAATATCAGGGAGAATTTTGGCCAGCTCTAAACTCAGTACAAGATAGATGCTAGAAATGCTCACTTTAGCTACTCATGTTCCCTTTTCTTCTTCTTTTTAATTCTATTTTTCTCTAATGCTTTATCTTCCTCTTCCTACCCTTAATATATAATTTTTCTCATTAGAAGACCATGACTAATGGGCAACACTCCATGGTGTGGCACTCATTAATTTTTAAATTTTACAGGACTTTCTTTGATACTGATGATTCTTATTCCATAATTCCCATACAGTGTTTCTTTGGGGTTCTTTAGGGCTGTTTCTGCTGCCTTCAAAAGAACACATGGTCCTCAGTGAGTATGAGATAACGAAAGAATTTGAAAGATAATATCATCCACTGCCTCCAACTGTGTGGCAGGAGCAGTTTTAATTCATTCAATGATTTTTTTCAATGAGTTTTTATTGAGCACACACTATGTGCCAATTAAGTGATGAACAATAAGTAGTAAATAAGTAAGTACAAAAATAAATGAATTAAAAATAGTATAATGAAATACTGAGAAACCTTATGAAGGAAATAAGTAGGATCACCATATGAGATATAACTATAAGAGAGGTTTCATTTCTTAATTCTTATAATCACTTAATCACTTAATCCCCGTTATTCATCGATTTATTCGAGCGGGTGCCAGTAACGTCTCCATTCATCCCAGTTGCGTGCTAGCGTAGCCCAATGGTATCTGTTCGTTTTAGGAACATGTAGAGCCTCAAACCGATCATTTAGGGTCTTGACGAAGAAGTCTGACCATCTTATAGGTGGGCGTCCACGTGATCTTTTGATGTCTCGTGGAATCCAATCAGTAATGGATTATAAGTAGAAAATAATTAAGGCAAGGATTCTACATCATTTGCTCCATGTTGCCTTCAATGTACTCTTTGGGAGCCGGAGCAACAGTGTCGTGGGCAGAGTGCTTGCACTGCGCATGGACAGCAAAGCTTTGATCCCCGGGATTCGAAAAGGTCCCTCCACCCCAGAATGATCTCTGAGCACCAAGCCATGAGTCAGTCAGACCTTGAGCACTGCTGGATGTGACTCTAAAACAAAGCAAAGAAAACCAAAAATTCCACTCTTTAATGGGAAAATGATTTATTTTCTTAAAAATACCCCATTAAAAATGTTTTTTTTTTCAAATCAAGACACCGTGATGTATAAGGTTATTCAGTTAAGTTTTAGGCAAACCGTGTTCCAGCACCAGTTCCCAGCAGTATCTGCCAGTGTCCTCAGGTTCCCTTCCCACCCCCACCACCCAGCCCGCGTCCTTGACAGTCAATTTTTTTAAAAATTTTATTGAATCACCGTGAGATAGTTACAAGCTTTCATGTTCGGGTTACAATCACACAATGATCAACACCCATCCCTCCACCAGTGCACATTCCCCACCACCAATATCCCTGGTATACCCACCCTTCCCCACCCTCCCCCACCTCCATGGCAGACATGATTCCCCATAATCTCTCTCTACATTTGGGCATTATGGTTTGCAATACAGACACTGAGAGGTTATCATGTTTGGTCCTTTATCTACTTTCTGCACACATCTCCCATCCCCGACTGGTTCCTCAAGCCATCATTGTCTTAGTGATCCCTTCTCTATTCCAGCTGGACAGGCACATTTTTAAGTTTGTTATTTGAATCTCCTGCTTCCAGTGTTATGGACTCTACAATTTGGATATATATATATAGATAGACTACTCCAATGAACCCAAGACCCTTGACCCCTAACCCCCAATACTTCCTATCCACAGTACACTTCTCCTGTTTAAAAAAATCGGGAGGTCATACCCGGTAGTGCTCAGGGATCACTCTTGGTTCTGTCCTCAGGAATCTGTCTTGTCTATGCACAGGGGACCATATATGATGCTGAGAATTGAACCTGAATTGGCTGAGGGCAAAGGAAGTGCCTTACCTCCTCTCTTGCCCAGAAAGACTCCTTTTACTTCTACCCATGTTGTTTTGCACATGATGATCTGTCACTCTTTAGTGTAGGGGGTGGGGGTGAATGTGACTGGTGCCACTAGTGCTCAAGGGACTATATATGGTGCCAGGAATCTGACCGGGAGTTGCTTCTAGCATCATGCTTGGAGCTGGCTAATGCTGGTGCTTTGGGACTCCTGAGTGCCAGGGATCAAATCCGGGACTCTGCGTGTAAAGCATGCACTATCTCCCTGAGCTCTCAAACCAGGGTCAATGCCTCTTCTTTACTTTGGTGTCAAGCGACCTTTGGTCATAGAAGAAGTGTTTGTTACTTAGTTTGTGTTATGCTTATTGGTTTGTATTGCTTGGTTAAAGAGACACGGGTTAGCTTTGCACTAGCTTTGCAGGATCATTGAAGAGTTACTAGCTGGCCAGAAGGGTCTTGTTCCACACTTTCAGTTATGCTCCATATTTGGTTGCTTTGCTTCCTACACAGAAGCTTGGCATTACACTGAATTTCCCAGTTTAAAAAAAAAAAAGCCTTCTTCGAAAATGCAGCACTTGCCAATAACATCTCATCCCTGGCAGACCATACACCAAACTCCAGACAAACCACAACTTCTTTTTTTTTTAAACTTGTTAATTGAGTCACTGTGAGATAGACCATTACAAAACTGTTCATGATTGGATTTCAGTCAATCATGATGAGGATGGTATTCCAACAGCCATCCCTCCACCAGTGTACATTTCCCAGGACCAGAGTCCTCAGGTTCCCTCCCATCACCTCCCACAATTTCTTTTATTTAGTTACATCACTGGTCTTTTTTTCCTCCTTCCTCTTCTCCTTCCTCCCTCATATGTAACTCAGATCTCTAGATCATAACTGGCTTACAGACAAATGCAGTTATCACTCCTTGTGAAACTGGAAGAGATTATTTACTATATCATGCTACTGTAATAAGTAAAATGATCTGAAATAGGAACTTATGCAGGAAAAACCATATTTTCCCATAATCATAACGTTTTAGTAATATAGATAGTTCTTTTTAATGCAGACTTCAACTATTTGAGAACCAAGCTTTAGAGTGGTCATCTTAAAGACAGCACAGCATTAATTGATGAACCATTTGGTGTTGGGTCACACCCAACAGAGCCCCGGGGCTGTCTTAGGCTCTGTGCTTAAGTGATCCCTGGCATTTCTCGGATGATCAGAGAATGAATGGTTTTGCCTGCATAGGCTCTTAATTTCAGATCATTGTACTTATCACAGGTAGTGTGGGGATTCAAACTAATTTCGGACGACACAGTCTCATGCAAAGCAGGTGCCTTATCTTCTCTACTATCTCTCCAAACCCACTGGTGACTTCTGTATTCAGTGGGAGTATTGTTTTTAGTGGGTGCACACCTGGCAGTGCTCCTGGCTTTGTGCTGGAGGACCATACACCATGTCAGTATTCAAATCAGCATCACAGCCACAGTTGTGTGCTATGCAAGTGCCTTAACCTTTGTGTTTTTATTTTTTATTTATTTATTTTAAATTTTATTTTTCCAAAGTTCACAGTTGTTACTTGGAAGGCATTTGGTCAGAGGGCTGCAGGCTTTTTTTTTCTTTTTGGGTCACACCCAGCCGATGCTCAGGGGTTACTCCTGGCTCTGCACTCAGGAATCACTCCTGGCAGTACTTGGGGGACCATATGGGATCCTGGGAATTGAACCCGGGTCGGCCACGTGCCAGGCAAATGCCCTACCCGCTGTGCTATTGCTCCAGCCCCAACCTTTGTGTTTTTAAATTTAGACGATTTGTTTGTTTCCAGGCTACCCCAGGCAATTCTCAGGGTTTACTTGTGACTCTGCACTCAGAAACCACTCCTGGCAGTGCCTGGGGAACCACAGTTCCTGGCAGGAACTCCTGGCAGGGGACAGTATGGGATTGCGGGGGTTGAACCAGGGTCGGCCAGATGCTACACTGCTATAGCACATGACCATCCTGGCATAGCGCTGTACCTGCTGTACCATCTCTCCAGTCCCTGCCTTAACCTTTGGACTGTCTCTAGTCCAGTTCAGTGGGACTATTACAGGTTTTGGGGGTGACACCTGGGTATGTTGGGGGTTATGCCTGGCTTGATCCTAAAGAGTGACTCCTGGCAGTGCTTGGGGAACCACATGATGCTGGGGATAGATTCCAGCATTTTCTTGTTCAAAACATGTGTTGAACAGACCAATTTATTTCAAATGGGGACATTGTAAACCGCAAAAAATATAGTACAGTGGGTAGGGTGTTTGCCTTGCTTGCAGCTGAACAGGGTTGGATTTCTGGTACATTGTATGATTCTCAAGCCTGCCACGAGTGATCCCTGAGTGCAGAGTCAGGAGTATGCCTTGAGTATCACTGGGTGTGCACCCTAAGCCTGCTTCCCCAACACTCCTCCCTAAATAAATGCGTCATAACTTTATATGTATTTTTTCCTCCCTCCCTCCCTTCCTTCCTTCCTTCCTTCCTTCCTTCCTTCCTTCCTTCCTTCCTTCCTTTTTCCTTCCTTCCTTCCTTCCTTCCTTCCTTCCTTCCTTCCTTCCTTCCTTCCTGCTTTAGGCCCATAGTTGGTGGTACTCAAGGCTTACTCCTGGCTTTGCCCTCAAAGATACCTCCTGGGGGGCCCTGGGTACACTAACTCTTGACACTGTGGGGCCTAGTATAGAATCTGGGTCGGCCCCCTTGAGACAAATGCCCTACCTGGTCCATCCCCTGTTTTCCTATTCATTTGATATAAATTGGATATATTAGATAGAATAGCCTTAAGTCAATTGATTTTGCCTCACAGAATCCACGTATTGCTTGCCCTCATAGCCTGTGTTCTCCCTTGAACATGTATCTTGTTTGCTTGCCTCGGTGTTTCTCTGCGTGCCTAGTTCTGCTCGAGAGAAGCCTGTGTTCTTTCTCAGACTTACACTTATTTCTCTCTCTCCCCTCACATCTTTCTAAGTGAAGCCCAGCAAAACCTACCTTGCTTCACCCCACTCAAAATTCATGAGATTTTCTATAGATTCTTACTGGGTACAAATGAGAACACTTGGTTCAGTGTCAGATAATAATGCAAAGCTTAGGGGAAACACACGTTCTCCTCAAGTGAGGTCTTAAGTTTTCGTATAATAAATATTTAGACTCCGCACATCATTTCTCATTAGCTATGCAACAAAAAATTTTTCACTTCATTCTATAGAAAACAAGCCAAATGTACACACTTACATGCCAGTGCATGGGAGGGCAAAGTCCTAGTTTTCCTGCGGTTACAAAGGAAGCATTCTGAAATAGTGCCTGGCGCATGAAGAGGTTTGTGACCTTCTTAAAAAGAGCCTGGCTGTGAATGGACCCGATCTTACAAGAGGCTCCTGCCACACCAGCTTTTCCAGCATGGAATTTGAGTGGGTGGGAAATGCTTAATTGCTATTTACCTGCCGAATGCTGCCTTTGACACACATGATGAGCCAGCGTCATTTGATTGTCATCTCCTTAGGAGGCAGGATTCTTCAGCCCACACTCTGCTCAGCACTCACTCCTTCCCTGTGCATGCTTTGTGTCTGTGTTTTTGCCCAGACTGTGCACTTTGAGGGAAGCACCAACCCCAGTCAGGCTCCTCAGTTTTGTCATTGTAGAGAGACCGACAGAGCCTCCCACACAGCCACATCCTCAAAGGGAGACGGGGGATCTGATTGCTTTGAAGGTTTTTTTTTTTAAACAAAAGGGATTCCCCATGCGCTGGTGTGCCTGGCACTCTTTCCTTTCCCACCACATGGTGCAGAACTTACAGATGGATGACAATTTGTGCTTATTAGGCTGGATGTTGATAAAAAAAATAAATAAAAGAAATGAACAACAAAGAATGAAAAGATCGAAATGCCATAGACATCTAGGCTCTGGTTTCAACTTATTTAAATGCTGCTGTTGCAAATAGCAATTTCAGATTTACAAACAGATTAAATGTGTTTCTAGACTAAAATCAACCCTAGAAGCATTACAACAGATCTATCTAGTGGAGGCAGTGTTATTAGTTCATCAAGACCCCTCTCAGCTCACACTTGATTGTCTGAAACATGATGAACAGCAGGAAACAGTAGCTTGGAGACCCAGATGACTGACTGCACTCTACGTTATGATGCCTTCTGAAATCCAGCAGATCTGCACCACTGCTCAAGACTTCTTGCTAAAAATGGACTGGGGACAATCAGATCAGTTCCAGGACAAACCCATTCTTTGGGGGATTCCTGGGAAAGAAATAGTCTTTGACATGCCAGGTCTCCTGGACCTCTATGATCTATGTCTCCAACATTCCTACCATCTGACCCGTAATCCCGAACTAAGTGGAAACTGAATCAGTTGTCATTTGGGGTATGGTGCCAAGGGGGAAGCAATGGTTCTTGCAGCATTCCTCAGCATGTCAACCCATGTTCTTTTGGCTCTCCTCTCCTCACACAGGCTCTGCTCCACAGACTGAGACAACAATAGGAGGCCCAACCCAGGCCCAGAGCAGCTCCCACCCACCAGGCAAGGTGCTGGGTGAGAGTCCCTGAGGGCCTGGGCAGAAGTCTGAGCTGCCCTGGCAGGCCCAAACCTTAGCTCTGGAGCAGACGTACCTACTCCAGGGGGCTTTCCATCAGTTGTCTAACAGTTGTTCAGCACTCCATCTCTTCATCTTCTTCTGTATTTCCCCCTCTTTGGTCTCATATTTTCTTTGTCCTTCCAGTCACTTGCAAATTCGTTTCCTTGCTTACTCTCACTCCCTCCAAAATAGCGTAGTCTTCCAAGAGGGCATAAAGAGTTAGTCATGCATTTTTATTTCTTTTTCGTAAAATCTCTGAACAGTTCCCTTTTCTTTTAAAAAACTCATTCTGTTGTACTTTTCTGAGCCAGAGTTTTTGTTTCGTTTGGGGCCATAACCAGCAATGCTCAGGGCATACTTCTGACCCTGTGTTCTGGGATCACTTCTGGCAATGTTTAGGGGATCATATGAGGGACTGGGGATAGAACTTGGGTGGGCTGCTGGCAAGGTAAGCCTGTTGTACTGTCTCTCCAGCCAGCCAAAGGAGTTTTTTTAAAAAATATATTTATTTTTATAAGCAATGGCAGATAGCCATTAGACCATGTCACCAGGTTATAATTGGACCCCTTGACAATTTTTTCTACATATTATTTTGGGGTCCTGGTAACTGGATCCTGTCTTTTAAATTAGGAACCAGAGAGGTGTCAGATGAGAGGAAACTAATGTCTATTAAAATTCCTTTCCTCCCTTCTATTTTGAACCTGGCTGCCAATTTAGGTTCACAGAAAAGAAAATTTATGAAGCTGTTGCTGGCAGGTCAGAAGAAGGTTGATGGAACCAAGATACAGCCCAATGTTACGTGATAAGCTACTGGCTTTGGAAAGAGGCAATACACCCAAGGGGTGGTGAGGAAATTCCTTCCATAGGAGATAAGAACCAGAATGTACTGTGAATTTCTCCGGGTCAAACTGAAGGCAGAAGGACAAAGATTATGCGAAAAGCAAGGTGGCTCCTTTATCTAGGTATAGTATAACAGAGACAGTGATTCTGACTTTGAGCAGAGTTTGGAGCTCTGATCAGAGCAAGCTATCAAGAGTGTATTTTAGTTTGTGCCGAATGCCTACATGTGTGGGAGATGGGACCAATATGCCTATTTCTGCATTTTCTATCACCTTTCACCAGAGAACCCAGGTGCTCAGACTACATCCAGTTGGATGACTTGCCCCCTCCCAAAAACCTGGCAGGAGCCCAGGCTAAACAGAACAGCAGTGTTTGAGCAAGAAAGGCTCCGCCCCTCTCCAGATTTTCCCCCTCCACCTCGTCTCCACTGCCAACCAAAGCAGCCGGGTGTATTAGGGGATCAATTGAAGAATCACCTCTCCTTCCAATGAGATGGGGCGCCATGCAAAAGTGAGTTTGAGATGAGCTCCTTAGCATTATTCATAGCCTCCTCTGGTGGCTCTGCGCTTTCATTCCTCGGAACGATACTGGGAGGGAACTCTTGGCGGGAACATGGTACCTAATTGGCCCAGCCATATGGGGAAACACGGAGGAGGGGTGTGCATTTCGTCACATTCATCAAAGGGTGGGGGTGGAGAAAGAGCCGGTCACCAGGCCCAGAGATAAGAACCAGAATGTGCTGTGAATTTCTCTGGGTTAACTTCTGAGTGCCAATCCTGCTCGGAAGGTTCCCACCATGACTCAGAGCACTATCAGCAGCATGTCCTTAGCTTCATGATTTTTGCCATACCGATGCACAGAATGTCCTCTTGTTGACTCGCTTCTAAAAACATCTGCTTTGTTTATTTATTTGTTCTGGGGTGGTTATGTCCTTAGATGTTCACTCCTAGATCAGTGTTCACTACTAGACCAATGTTCGAGAGTTACTCCCAGTAATGCTTGGATGATTGTGTGGTGCTAGGGATCCAGCTCCAAGCTTCTGCCTGAAGTGTGTACCCTTGCCCTTTGAGCCATTGTCTTTGTTCTTTACCTCTGCTTTAAACGCAATATTGGGCTGGAGCAACAGCACAGCGGATATGGCATTTACCTTGCATGTGTCGGTAATCTCGGCCATAAGCAAGAACATGGCCACTGCGATCTGACTGTCCTACCACTTAACAGTTATATGCTCTTCATGTATGAGATTGCGATAAGAATGTCTAAAATGTGGCCTTGTTGTGAAGTCGATAAAGCACCCAGAATTTTACTCTGTATAGTTAATTTGGACAAAACTCAGGTGGTGTGCTTGGTTTACCAAAATGTTTTATGGAGTCACATGCTTTTCGAGATCTTAATTCATTTTTATTTTATTTTTTAAATTGAATCACTGTGAAATACAGTTACAAAGCTTTCATGTTTGAGTTTCAGCCATACACCCATCCCTCCATTAGTGTACGTTTTCCACTACCAATGTCCCCAGTATCGCGCCCCCCTACCCCCACTGCCTCTCTATGGAAGACAATTTCCCCCATAGTCTCTCTCTACTTTTGGGCATTAGAGTTTGCAATACAGATACTGAGAGGCCATCACGTTTGGTCCTTTATCTACTTTCAGCACACATCTCCCATCCCGAGCGATCCCTCCAACCATCACCCACTTGGTGATCCCTTTTCTAAGCTGCCTTCTCCCCCAGCTCATGAGGCAGGCTTCCAACTATGGAGCAATATTCCTGGCCCTTTTGTCTACTGTCCTTGGGTGTCAGTCTCATATTATGTTATTTTATATTCCACCTGTGAGCGCAGAGATTCTATGTCTGTCCCTCTCTTTCTGGAGGTCTTAATTCCTAATTCCAAGTTCCACAGTGAGGCCGCTGCTGTTGTAAACATCTGTGTGTATGCCTGTCACCCAGCAAGTGATTGTTCTCATTTCCTTCTCTCCTTGGCAGTACAGAAGGAGCCAATATAGGATCAAACTTCTACTTATTTAAGTTTTTTTTTTTTTTACTTGTTTCTGGGCTGTACCTGATGATGTTTGGGGCCTACTCCCAGCTCTCGCTAAGGGGTCCAGGCCGTGCTGGCACCTCTCTATGAGTGTAATTGTCACCCCCCACCTCCAGGCTCTCTCTCAAAGCGTCTTTGCTCATTCTTCCTATGCTTTCTCACTTTCCCTTCTTGCAATTAGGACACTTTCCACTGACTCTAGGACAGTATCCCTACAATGAGAGATGCCATTCTTCCCCTACTTCCCCTCTGAGTTATTAACTTATGGAAGGTAGATCTCCTGAGGGGCACTGGATTATTTATTTATTTCAGTACGCCAAAGAAGTTTAAGAATCAGTCTTCTAGGGGTGAAGTATTATTTTTTCTTATCAGTTTTTCCCTTAGTAGTTCATATTTTATGTTTTATAAATGTAACAACAACTTTCAAAATTCTGGCAAAATGTCTAGTATTAAATTTATCCTCTACACTATTTTTCAACTGTATACTTAATGGTATTAAGTCTATTCATAGTGTTATACAATGACTCTCCCAAACTGTTCATCACAAATAACTGAAACCTGTCTATAATTACTCAGGCCCCTTCCCTTGGCCACAGCTCCTGAAAACTACTGCTCTATGTTCTGTTTCTGTAAATCTGAGGCTTCGGAGACGCATATGGAATGGAGTGATATCAACTTTCTGTTAAAAATCACAATTGGGAAGCAGCAAGTCTTCAGATATTATGAATGGACTATTTCTCTCCAAGCAAATACAATTTTTGCAATGGAGAAGGAATTACAGGATCTGTGACACTGGTTGACTTGATGGATCTAACATCTTCTCTAGTGGCTGTAAAGCAATTAACAAAACACAACTGTGGAAGTTGAGATCCTTATATTTCCTCATAAAATTCACTTCTTCTGCTTAATCTGTTACTCTCAGTAGTGAAGTTTCAGAGTCATCAATATGACAGTACAGCAATATTGCCTCATCAGTCATGATTTACTTAATGTTTTCTGAATTTAGTAATATTTGATTAAAATTTAATGTGAACATATCATATCATGCCATATATATTATTGCATCCATTAATCAGGTAACTATAGTAATGAAATGCCGGAAGGTTGGATGAAAAAGGAGCCAAAGTCTTGATATATGTTTGACATAATTCTATGAGTGATTAACCAGAAGAAAAAGTCAGTCATATGAAGTTCATTAATATATATTACTTTTACAATCATCTATGTATCATCAGATATTTTTAACCTTTGTTAGCTTGACTTTTTAATTTACTTAAAGACACTACATATTAATAACTATGAAAGATATACATTATTCCATTGAGTTACAAGTTGACAGAATGATTCATAGTTTATTCTAATTTTTTGTATAACATATATTAAAACATTATCTAAATTATTTAATCAGTTCATCATGGGGAAAATGGCACCCATTTAACATATGGTTGTGTAAAAATACTAATCTAAATACCATATTATATTTCTATCATTTTCAACTTCTGTATCATTGACCACAGGGGGCAATCAGTATGAGAATTTATAATTTATATCTACACGGGCTGTTTTTGTGTACAACATTGATTAGTTATACTTTTTTAATACTATCACTTTAATTAACTGAAAGAGAACCAACTAGCATATAAACACCTACATTACCTATAAATCATAAAGAGTTAGGGCATGCATTGGTAGGAACAATCAAATAAAATAAAAAGTTAAATTGATACAAAATACATTAATTTTGACTTTATAGAGAGATATCTATTATTTAAACATAAATTTCTTTTTAGTTGTTTCCTCTTTAATTTTCTTTTTTGTTTTTGGGTCTCGGAGAGCCCGGCAAGCTACTGAGAGTATTCGATATGCCAGACACAGTAACAACAAAGTCTCCAATGGAGACGTTATTGGGCCCGCTCGAGCAAATCGAAGATCAAGGGGAGGGCCTTTACTTTACTTTACTTACTTACTTTTTGGGTCATAGCTGGTGATGCACAGGGATTACTCCTGGCTCTGTACTCAGGAATTATTCCTTTGGTGCTTGGGGGAACCACACAGGGTGCCGGGAATTGAACTCGGGTTGGTCGCGTGCAAAGTAAATGGCCTGCGCCTCTCCTCTTTAATATTCTGTGACTTGCACTCCATTTATTTGTACATTCATCACATTTCTCATGAGGTACAAAGTGAAATGAATAAGGCCCTTAATTTCTATGAGCTCACAACTAATTGGTGAACAGAAGCTTACACTCAATGTGCAGGGATAAACTCCCAAATGGAGTCTCACAAAAGCAAAGTGGGCCACAGAGAAGGAGGGAGGGAAGAGTCAGTCTGGGGCTTCTTAATGGCCACTGTGTTGAGTGGTGGTCTGAGGTATAAGTAACAGTTTCCCAGTTATACATGTCTATCCAGAGATTAACGATTTTTTGTTTGTTTCTGTGACACATTCGGCAGTGCCCAGGGTTTACTTCTGACGCCGCACTCAGGGATCACTCCTGGTAGAGCTCGGGAGACTGTATAAGGTGCAGGGAACTGAACACTGGTCGATGTGTGCAAGGCAAACGACCTATCCTCTGTGCTATCTCTCTAGCCCCAACTAAAAATTTTCACTTTGCTTTTCTCCCTGAATGTTCAAATAACTGTAGAAGGAATCAGGATGTACAGGATTACAGCACACTTAGTATCTCAGTTCTTTCTTATTGTGGAATGAGTCATAAAAACAGACATTAAGAAGCGCTTTGCGTTACTGTTTGGTGGGGCAAGGTAGTGGGGGCAGGGGTGGGGTTCTAGAAAAAAAGAGAAAGCATGCTTGTGTAGAAGAGAAATTTCCTCCTGCCTGTATATAGTTAATACATATTGTTAAAGTATGGTGTGACAGAGATGTGAAGATTGCCATAGGCACTGCACCCCCAGGGTTAGGCTGCTGCTGTTTAACCTGCCAAGGAAAGTAGCAGTTTTGCAACAAGGGAGAAGAAGGGAAGAGAAGGATATGGAATAAGAGGCAAAGGTGACATATATGCAGTTTCTAATATAACAGATGCCAGATTATGCCCTGAGGAACTTAACTAATAAAACACTACCCAGAAATTAACATCATCATCATCATCATCAACAACAACAACAACAATTCTTTCTTTTGAGGGGGTGGGAGATATGCCCACTAGTGCTCAAGGCTCATTCCTGACTGTGCTTTCAGGGATCACTCTTGGAAGGCTTGGGGAATCATATGGAATGCCAGGGATGAACCCAGGCTGGCTATGTGCAAGGCAAATGCCCTACCAGCTGTATTGTCACTTTGATGGAGAAATTAACAAAAGATTTTAATTTTAATTTTCTTCTTGAATGTTCAAATGAAATAACTGTAGACAGAATCAGGAAGTACAGGACTACAGCACACTTTGAAGTTTAATTCTTCCTTGGTGTAGAATGCATCATAAAAATGTAGACATTAAGAAGGGCTGGCTATGCATGGACTATTGGACTCCTGGGGTGTTGGAAATGGAATCATTTCTAGGATAAGATTGATTCAAAATAAGGAGATAATAGAGTTAGGGAAGAAGGAAAATGATATCCGGAAAGACAGATTAAACCTGCCTGTTCTATGTATCCGAAGTGCTTGACCCCGTCTTTGGGAGTGGGAAGTTGCTCCCAGTTGGAAATGAATGCTGCTCATGGATGGATGAGTCCAGTCCATGGTGAGGTCAAACATCATTTTCAGTGACTTGTTGCAACATTCATGATTAATGTTGATTTATTACTCAATCATTGTGTTATGTAAATAGGCAGCAGTTTTTTTTTGTGTGCGTCTTGGTGTGATGCTGGTTTAATTGAGTTTGGGGATGGGGGGAAGAGGTGGGAGGTTCCAGGGTTAATACTGTTAGCTTCTTCCTCAGTAGCAAACTCTTCTCATGATGGATGAAACAGCCAAACTGTTAATGGAATTCCTTATGGAAAAGAGAAGTTTCATTATTATGGCAATTTTGTGATAGTAACAGGGAAGGATCTACAAACGAAAAGAAAGTTAGTTATGAATATCACCATGAACAAAAACTGCAGCAAAGCAGATGCTAATTTGCTGAATCTTAACCATACTAAGATTTATTATTTTACAGAATAGGAAGCTTAACAGATATATACACCCATACACACAGAAATAATTGAAACTAAAAGCAAAGTTACATAATTTCTAAAATAAAATTTATGCTGAATAACATTAAATCCCCTGTAATGTTTATGTAACAAAATTAAATTGTTTAACCAAAAAATTTTTAATGAAACCCAAATTGAATCAGTATTCTATTTAGTTATCTAAGCCATTATCTAGAATATTCCATTGGGCATTTGCAACTCAATATGGAAACAAATTTCTCATCTTCCAAGAAATGCCTCTATTATTATTATTATTATTATTGCTTCACATTTAGGATTTACTCAGTACTTGGAATCACAAGTGATGGGATAAAGAATCTCTACCCTAAGATTCTGTGATTCTGAATTGATACCTAAGTTTCTAACAACCGGGGAATCTTTACTACAGATCTCCCTTATCCTTGTGTAGCTGCTGATACAAAGAGTGTGGGAGGTGTGCAGGACAAAGCCTCTTCAACTGTGATCAGATAGCTGTTCACAGAAAGGTCTTCCCAGAGTTTGCTGTATAGAAAGCACAACCCACACATCATCATTATTCATTCTTCCAGCTTAAGAGGCTTGTTTTTCCACAGATGTGCCTTTCCTACTTGGCATTTGTAACTGTGGACTGTTGTTCAGTTGAAGAAAATGCGTCGCCTAAACATAAACTGGGTTTTGAGCTGATTCATGAACACCTTTTGTTAAGTTAAACACAAAAAAGGGAGTATCATTGTGGACAATAAGGCATAATGGTAAATTGTATTACAGTTTGCCACACTAGGCATAAAACAGGAATACAACTAGTGGCAACAAGAGAGCCTTTTCTCTTGAAAAACTGAAATATGAGAGATAAGAAATATCCCCGAGGAGACAAATGTTAGCTTCCCTTTTGCTTATGTATACACTATATTTCTCTTGAAGAGTTTCCCATAGAGATAGTGGCACTATTTTTTAAAGCAACTCCCCAATTCATTCTTTGAAGCGAATTAACCTTCCTCCCACGCCCTGGTTCAGACATTTGTTTGGGGAAATGTTGTATCTATGGAGGCAGTAGAGGGATGGAGAGTGAGTGAGCAACTCAGTCAAAATGACAGGAGAGGACTCTTATACTGAAAGGGGATGTGCTTATTATTTAATTTTTATTGAGCATCTACTGTTAGCCAGGCAGTATAGCAATCAATGTTTGTGGATTGATCTTTTGCGCTATCCACATCATTTCAAACCTTGTGTGTGAGATGACTAAAATAAATGTGACCCAAGGATACTTAATATGAGGATTTAGAGCTTAGGAATAGTGACTATTATAAACCATGGAACTATTTAAAACACTAGTAAATATTATACTTTTTATTTGATCAAAGTCGGTTTATTAGTTTTAATCAGGTGAAATGGGATCATACTTACAAAAGACATATAATTTCTGTTTAGAGCCTATTATTAATTCTACAGTGAATTTTTATCTAAGTTCATATTTGCATTTCACGAAAGTTCACATTTACATTTCACAAACAAACATTTTATTTTCTAATCAGTATTTTATAGTAATACTAAATTTGATCAAAGTTCTGCATTTCATTTTCAGTTACTTTTTGACTTTGAGACCATGGAGTTCTCTGAATCTCTATCTTCTTTCTTTTTTTGGCGGGGGACAAGGCCACACCTGATGGTGCTCAGGGCTTACTCATTATTTTGGGCTCAGGGATCACTCCTGGTGGGCTCAGGGGACTCTTTAGGGTACCATGGATCAAACCTGGGTCTGTATTTTGCAGGGCAAGTGCCCTTTCTACTAAACTATCTCTCTGGCCCAGAATTCCAATTTTTTGACTTGAAAGTAGAGGACTAGAGAGCTAACTTATTTGCATGTGGATAATCTTGGTTTACTCTCTGGCACTGCATATGATCCCCTCAGCACTGTCAGAAGTAATCTCTGAGTTTAGAGCCAGGAGTCATCCTGGAGCACTGAGGGATGTAAAGATGAAATGAATGAAACTTGGAATGAAATAATGATTGTAAGACCACTATTGAAATAGCAGAAACTTGTGCAAACTGCAAATCATATAGCAAATAAAAGGAATTAGCTTAAGGATTTTAGACTAAATCAAAGAGCAACTTTTGAACTAGATAAAAATCACTGTATCACTTTCATCCTGTTGTTCATCGATTGCCTTGAGCAGGCCCCAGTAACATATCCTTTGTCCTAGCCCTGATATTTTAAAAAGTGCCACATTCGAGGCTCTTTCAGGGTCAGGAGAATGAGACTCATCATTGTTAGTGGTTTTTGGCATATTGAGTACGCCATGGGGAGTTTGCCAGACTCTGCCATGTGGGCAGGTTACTTTTGGTAGCCTTCCAGGTTCTCCAGAGTAAGAACTAGATAATAAGATGTCACGCTGTGGCCGCACGCGCTTTTGGGAGCTTGGTTTTATAGTCTCTGGGTCTTGGCCGTTGATGGGATAACATGGCACCGGGGGCAGTTGGTGGGTGTAATGCCTACATACTGGAAGATGGAGGATCTGGGTGGAGGAGGCCCCAGTCCCAATCCAAGCAGGCTTGAAGATCTACACCCCGGGTCCCACACACCTGGGTTCCTCTGCCAGTTCCTTCATGCATGAGGCTAGTCCCTAAGTGTGGAGAGTGGACTTAAGCATGGCTGTGGCTGATTCCGGAGGTCTTCAGCTGTTGGGGCTCTGCTTGGGGTGGGGAAGGAAACTCAATACACCCTCCTCCAAAGGGCCCCGGTGAGGACAGCCAGGCGTGGAGGCAGGAGACTGCAACTGTTCTCTTCCGGGAGCAGGGTTTTATAATCTCTGGGTCTTGGCTGTTGATGAGATTAAAAATCAATTTTTAAAAAATATTTTGATTTCTTGGGATAGAATCAAAGATATGGTAGTTTTATTTTAAAATTCTTGAGAAGTCATCATGCTATTTTCCTAAGTGACTAAGCCAGACAACGTTCCACAAACAGTGGCTGTTTAGTGAACAGTTACCTGTTCACTAATACTCTCCCCCTCCAGAACCATTTGCTTCAAGGCTTTTTGATATTGGCTCTTCTCAGATGTAAGGTTTTATCTCATTGTCCTTTAATTTACATTTTCTTGACTATCAGAGATGATTGTTGGCCATCTATATGTCTTCTCTGAGAAAGTGTCTGTTCATCTCTGCGTTTTTCAATGGGTATGGTATATTTAGTTGTTGAGTTTTGTGAGTTCTTTATATGTATGGGAATGTCTCTATATATATTTATTTTCCTACACGTCTCACAAACATGTGCAAGCTAATGGCATCTACTTACCAGAGGTGTCTTCATTTTAGCCCAGTATCTTTTGTAATGCAGAAATTTAAAAATTTTATTTACTTGGGGCTGGAGTGATAGCACAGCAGATAGGGCATTTGCCTTGCACGTGGCCGACCCGGGTTCAATTTCCAGCATCCCATATGGTCCCCTGAACACTGCAAGGAGTAATTCCTGAGTGCAAAGACAGGAGTAACCCCTGAGCATCGCCAGGTGTGACCTGAAAAGCAAAATAAATAAATAATAAAATTTGATTTACTTTTTTTTGTAGCTGCTTTTCCTTCTTTCCTACCATGGAGTCAAATCATTGAAGACACTTCGGAAATCAGTATTTTGGAGAGTTCTGCCTGTTTTCCTCAATTTATTTTATGGGTTCAGGTATATGAATTGAGGTTTTTAATCTATTTTAAATTAATTTTTGTGTACAGTAGTAAATAGGGATCCATTTTTTTTTAAAAAAAATGTGTTAACCAGTTTTTCCAATATCACTTATTGAAGAGACTTCCCCTGCTCTTCTTCAAGCAGTTAGCTGTTTTGTGGAAGATTAACTGCCCATTTATTGAAGGGTTTATCTCTGGACTCTTAGGACAATTTTATCATCCTGAGAGTCTGATTTTATCCTCTTACTACACTGTTTTGATTGCTAGAGTGATATGGTCTAGTTTAATGATAGGGAATGGGAATGTAATTTCTTTCATCTTCTTTTCTACAGAATTTCTTTGGCCATTCTGGATGTTTAATGATTCTGTACAAATTTGTATTCATTCTAATTTTAACAAATAGTATTTGCTCTGGGCTGGAGTCATAGCACAGCAGGTAGGGTGTTTGCTTTTCACGTGGCCGACCCGGGTTTGATTCCTCTGTCCCTCTCGGAGAGCCCAGCAAGCTACCGAGAGTATCTCCCTGCACTGCAGAGCCTGGCAAGCTCTCCATGGCATATTCGATATGCCAAAAACAGTAACAACAAGGCTCACAATGGAGACGTTACTGTGCCTGCTCGAGCAAATCGATGAACAAAGGGAGGACAGTGCTACAGTGCTACAGTATTTGCTCTATGTTGAGAATTTTGGTAACAATTGTACTGAATCTTTGGTGGGATGGTCATGTTAATATTACTACATCAATATTCTTGATCACTTGACTTCCTGTTAATCATCAATTTGCTCAAGCGGATGCCAGTAAAGTCTCCATTTGTCCCTGTCACGTGCTAGTATAGCCCAATGGTGTCTGTTTGTTCTAGGAACATGAAGAGCCTCAAACTGATCATTCAGGGTCTTGACAAAGAAGTCTGACCATCTTATAGGTGGGCGGCCACGTGGTCTTTTGACGTCCTGGAAATCCAGTAGGGAACGGCTGTAGTCCAGCGGTCATCTCCAAATCTCATTACGTGTCCAGCCCATCTGATTTTCAATGCCTTGGCAAACGAGACCGCGTTCCTGATTCTTGACCATCAATACTCTAGTTCATGAATATGCTGTGTTTTTCTATTTCCTTGTGACTCCTCTGTATTTTTGCAGGAGGACACAACTGCCAGTGTTTAGTAGTTACTTCTGCTCAGTACCCAAGTTTCTTTGTTTCCTGGTATATACAGAATTTGTATTCCTAAGGCCTTTGGGGACTACACAGCTATGCTCCTCAGCATTTTCCCACTCCATATCTCCATTGTAATAGATGTTTGTAATTCCATTGTGGGGGTTTCTCTCCTGAAGAAGCTTCCTGGATTCAGTGACTTTTTTTTTCTGCTGGAAGTCTGGCAAGATTCTGTATTTAATTCAGTTTTTGTGTAAATAGTTACCTCAGTGCCAGGAGAGTGCTAGATAAAAGCATTGAAAACATTTTTTTTGGGGGGTGGTAACTCATGGTGACAAAAATCTGCTTTTTCCTGAACTCATTTGGTAACAAATGTTATTCTGAATGAATCTGAAGTTGTTTAGAGCCCCTTAACTTTCCCACTTAATATGATTAAATACTCATATGGTTAGCTACAGAATATTGATGGGTTTCCTTATGAAGTGGTTTTCTCCGGGCCTCTAGGGATGCTTTGTAGCCCCTGTTATGTGCATAAAACTTGAAAAGGTTTAATTTCTGAAAAACATCTATCCCTAGTGATTTTGCCAAACCTCTGCAAATATTTCATAGTGACCAGATCTGTAGCACTGCACTGTCCTCCCGTTGTTCATGGATTTACTCGAGCGGGCCCAGTAACGTCTTCATTGTGAGACTTGTTGATACTGTGTTTGGCATATCAAATGCATCACAGGGAGCTTGTCAGACTTTGCCGTGTGGGCAAGATACTCTCCGTAGCTTGTTGGGCTCTCCGAGAGGGGTGGAGGAATCGAACTCGGGTCGGCCAAGTGACCAGATCACTCTCATATTGTCAAACCTCGCTGAATCCTATATTTTTATTTATTTATTGTGCCAAGCAAGATAGTCTTCGTTGAAACTTACTTAGGTGGGAGTGGAGAGAAAGACAGGGAGCACATGTTCAGGAGAGAACACACTTTCTCCAGAATTGGAAAAGCCAAGACATAGAAAAGCAAGTGAGATGTATGTTGAAGGGAGAACAGAACCTTGAAGAGCCAGCTCTAGCTGATTTCTTTAAAAAGCTTGACTGTGACCAAGAGAAATAAGCAAATTACACATAAAATTAAATTAATGCCCTAGTGGATATTTAAAAGCCATAGAATTAGCTTCAGATTTGCCTCATTTTACATATTTGTATTTCTTTTCTTTTTTTTTCTCTGTTTGAGTCACACCCAGTGATGCACAGGTGTAAAAAACTCCGAGGGCGGCCAGGGAGTGACCCGATGGCTCTTCCCCTGGCTGCCCAGGTTCTTGGGGGCCTGGGCCGCTCTCCCAGTCGCGCAGCCCGGGCCATGGGGCAGATGGCGGAGGAGACAAGGGCCAAGATGCTGTTCAGATTGATCAGGTGCTGTTTATTCCATTCTCATCCCCTTTCACTCCTCTCTCTCTCTCTCTCTCTCTCTCTCTCTCTCTCTCCTTCTCTCCCATCCCCTGATCTGGAACACCTCTCTCTCCGGGCTCCGACTCTGGATTTGATCTCTATCCTCCCCGCCCACTCTTACAGTCTTGTTAAATCCCCAAACCATGAGGGGCTGGGCTTACACATAGGTGTGGTCACAATCAATAGGGGTAAAGTTCTTTCCCTCAGCAGATGCTGCTTCTAGGACAGATTCTTTTTCAGCAGGAATCCCGTGGGTGTGTTTCTCCTCTTCTGTCCAACAAACATATAAACGTTCATAATATTAATCATTTTATATTGACACAGTAAGAGATGCATTAAGCTTACAGAATTGCTCTCCTGGGGTCATCTTGATCTCAGACTACAGTGCTCAGGCCAGATTAGTCTTTCCTATTCCTAGCAGGGTCCTAGTCTCATTGTTACTTTTGGATCATGACAGCATTTGTCATGATCAAGCTCTTAACTTATAGTTAAGAATTGTGGCACTTTGGCCAGGCCCATCTCGATGCCAGGGTAGCACATAACTTACCGCTTGCCCTGGTTCCATCCAAGTCCTTCGTGGGGACCCTGCTTTTGGGGGCACTAGGAGGTGAGGGCAACTGAGGCTTAAGTTGAGAAAGCAGATTCCTGGGAATGAATAATATTCGAAGCCAATTAAATCCCAACTTACAAAAGCATAATAATAATTATCTTCTTGTGTCTATACAAAAGGACATTGCTTTAAAGTAAACTATTCAAAAGACATAAGGAGAGGAGAAAGGCAATATTAACTTACAATATAAGTTCAGTGTCCTAGAAAGATCTGACCTTACAAATTAACAGAAACTGATTAGGGGAATAAGCTATTAACTGTTTGGGGAAGAGAGCGTAGAGAATTGGTTACAAATAAACAAAAGAATAGGAGTGACTTGGGAGCACTGGGATGGGTGTGACCCGATAAATCTAAGTTCTTTGTGGCAAGGGAGAAAGGACAAAGCAATGTCATCCTACACACAGGGGTTACTCCTGGCTTTGCACTCCTGGCTGTGCTCAGGGGACCATATGAGATGCTGGGAATCGAACCCCGGTTGGCCACGTGCAAGGCAAATGCCCTGCACACTGTGCTATCGCTCCAGCCCTATTTTATTTCTCTTGGCCTTTAAGATCATTCTCGTATTTCTCCTATCAACTATGTACTCCGGTTCACAATATATTCAAACGTTGTTTTGCCTTAGTATTCTGTCTTCTTTCTGGCATTGTATTTACATGCTAAGATAGTTTCCTAATGATAGTGCTATCCGGGGAGGAGACCTGTGGACCTCTAATCTCTAAGGTAGAGAACTAGGTATGAAATGATTCTCATTAGGTGGTCCTATAGTTAACCCCTGAATACCACCAATTAACATGCATGTGATGGAAATACATATTTAGTGCCCTTGGGTTTTGCTCTAAAACGTCATCTCATGGCCAGGAAGATCATGGGTTCCAGCTGGAAGCTTGTGATAAATAAAGAGCTCAGGCATTCTGTTCTAGAATCTGCATTTCACTAAAATCCTGAGAGGCTTTAGATTAGTGTCTTCACTGCCCAGCATGGCTGTAAGCTGTTCACATGGAAGTGAGCTTCTACTGAGAGACTAATAAATATTTGAAACTGACACTTTGAAATTAAGGAAACTTCTACATTATTTTTTGTTTTTTGAGAAATTCTGTCTCATTGCCTTTTTCTCAAGATTATTAGGCAAATAAGAGCTTCAAGAAAAGTTTTCTTGTAAGAATTCTGTTTTCAATACAATGGTTTAAAAATTCATGTTGAACAATATAATTTCACTTCTCATGAGACACAGATTTGTAGTATCTTTTCATTTTTTTGTTTTTGGGCCACAGCTGGTGATGCTCAGGGGTTACTCCTAGCTCTGTACTCAGGAATCACTCTTGGAAGTGCTCAAGGCGCCAATGGGGATGCCTGGGATCAAATCCTGGTTGGCCGCATGTAACACAACTGCCTTTCCCTCTATAGTATCTCTCCAGCTTCAGGTTTGTGAAATTTGATGAGGGTGAATAGATTTTACTTTAACTTGAATTTTCATGTGCATTGGCCATTCTACCTTTACTTAATATTATTATTGTTATTTTTTGCTTTTTGGGTCATACCAGCGATGCACAGGGGTTACTCCTGGCTCTGTACTCAGGAATTACTCCTGGTGGTGCTTGGAGGACCATATGGGCGCAGGGAATCGAACCTGGGTTGGCCGTGTGCAAGGCAAATGCCCTACCCGCTGTGCTATAGCTTTAGCCCCTTTACCTTTACTTAAAAGACTTAAAGTAATCTATTTAGTTTGCCCCTTTCTGTTTTTTTTTTTTAAATTATAGGTCCACACTTGGCAATGTTCAAGGCTCACCACTGGCTTTGATGATCACATTTGATGGTGTTCAGGAGACTATAAGTGATAACAGAGATCAAACCCATGTTGGTTTTGTGCGAGGCAAGCACTGTACCCACTATCTGATCTCTCTGCTTTCACCTCTGCTTTTTTAAAAATAGGGATTTTTATTGGTTTACTTTTGTTTGTTTTTGTTTTGGAGCCACATCCAGCAGTGCTCAGGGCTTACTCCTGGCTGTGCATTCAGGAATTACGCTTGATGGTGCTTAGGAACCTTAGCAGCTGCCAATAATTGAATTCTGATCAGCTGTGTACAAGGTTAAGTGCCTTAACCATTGTTTTATCTCTCCGCCTCCCTCCTTAAAAATAGTCTTATTGAAGAAATTTTAGTGAGGAGAAAGAGATTACTTGATCACTTGACATCCCATTACTCACTGATTTGCTCGAGTGGATGCCAGTAACGTCTCCATTTGTCCCTGTCTTATGCTATTGTAGCTCAATGGCATCTGCTCATTCTAGAAACATGAAGAGACTCAAACCAATCGTTCAGGGTCTTGACAAAGAAGTCTGACCATCTCGTAGGTGGGCGACCACACAATCTTTTGACGTCCTTTGGAATCCAATCTGTAATGGCTGTAGTCCGGTGGTCGTCTCCAAATCTCATTATGTGTCCAGTCCATCTGATTTTCGATGGTTTGGCAAATGAGACAGCATCCCTGATTCTCGATGGTCAAAGGAGGTTGGACTCCGGATTCTTTCTCTCATTTGAGTGAAGCGTGATACTCCAAGTAGAGCTCTTTTGATTCCTCTTTGGGAGACCTGAATAGCATTCTCATCTTGTTTTTGTAGGGCTCAGGTCTCTGAGGCATATGTTCATGCAGGAAGAACAGTGGAATCGAAGACATGTGTCCGGAGCCGGAGGTTCTTCATCCTCTTAGCTATTTCTTCAACGCTCTTGAAGGCGTTCCAAACCACTCTCTTTCTTCTGCGCTACTCAGGTGCCAGGTCATTCATCATGTTGAGTTCTTGACCTAGGTATACATAACTGTTGTATTCGGAGATGTTCATTCCCTTGAGAGCAAATGGAACGTCAAGAATGAGTCCATTTCTCATAAGCATTGTCTTCGTGAGATTCAGCTGTAGTCTAACTTTTCCACACTCACCATCAAAGTCGGCCAGCATTTGTTCTGCTTGGCTAATGTTTGGTGTTATTAAAGCCATGTCATCAGTGAAGCGGAAGTGGTGTAGTTGTCAACTGTCTATTCACTCCCATTCCTTCCCATTCCAGTCATTGCATGATGTTCTCGAGGGTGGCACTGAAGAGTTTTGGTGAAATAGTATCACCCTGCCGAACCCCTCTCTTGACATGGATGATCACTTCCTTGTAAATGGTGAGATCCTGGTAGTGAATCCGTAATACAGCTCACGGAGGATCCTGATGTATTGAGTTTGAACGCCCTGTTTGGCTACGGCCTTGATAACCGCTTCAGTCTCAACAGAATCAAAGGCCTTCTTTATTTTTTTTCTTCTTTTTTTGTAGGAGTACTGCTATTTATTCAGCCACTGATTAGCTGATTGAATTGTGCATGAACTCCACCTTACTTTTTTTTTCTTTTTCCATTTTCTATAATTTTATTTATTGAATCACCGTGAGAGCAGTTACAAAGCTTTTGGGTCTAAGTCTCAGTCATACAATGAAACACCCGTACCTTCACCAGTGCCCATTCTCCACCACCAAAAAATCAGTATACCCCCATCCCACACCCTCCCCCTGCCTGTGGGGCAGATGATTTCTACATTACTCTCTCTCTACTTTGATCACATTCACTATTTCAACACCAGACCCACCATTATTTAAGATTCTACCCCAACACTCAGATCCGCTGAAAATGCAGCAATAGACAATTTGTGTTCTATTGCTGGTTATGAATAACATGATGTCGTGTGGCTGCAATAGGGCCATGTGGTTTTGAAGTTCTGAAATTTTAACACTTAAATCTGGAGGGATTTCTGCCAAAAGCCACCGGGTTTAGAGATCTGCTCCTGAGTCTCTGGGATCGTGGCCATTGAGCAGCTTGATGAGGAGCCAAAGAGACCGTTCGTGGGCGATGACTTGGGGTCTCATTGGGGTGGGGAAGACAGGCCCGGCTCCACCTCCTCCCCCATCCTGTGAGACACAACAAGTTTTGTCACTGCGGGCCCAAGCCTGACTGTCCAATGGCCTCTGGAGGATGACAGCCACCAAGTTGCCAAGAGGGAGGGAGGGAGCAGGCGGAGGGACAGCACCCTACTGTGGGGTCCGGACACATTTCTGACAAAAGCCGCTGGGTTTCGAGATCTGTTTTTGAGTCTCTGGGATCAAGGCCGTTGAGCAGCTTGATGAGGAGCCAGAGAGGCCGTTTGTGGGCGATGACTTGGGGTCTCGTTAGGGTGGGGAGGACAGGCCCGGCTCCACCTCCCCCCCCCCATCCCGTGAGACCCAACAAGTTTCGTCACTGCGGGCCTAAGCCTGACTGTCCAATGGCCTCTGGAGGATGACAGCCACCAAGTCGCCAAGAGGGAGCAGGCGGAGGGATAACACCCTTTCCTCCCTGGGGTGGCCCGGCGACAGTAACGTACTGTGGAGTCCGGATGCATTTCTGCCAAACGTCACTGGGTTTTGAGATTTGTTTCTGAGTCTCTGGGATCATGGCCGTTAAGCAGCTTGATCAGGAGCCAGAGAGGCCATTCGTGGGCGATGACTTGGGGTCTCGTTGGGGTGGGGAGGACAGGCCCAGCTCCACCCTCATCCCGTGAGGCCCTGTGTGTCTCGTCACTGGGGGCCCAAATGTGACTATCCAGTGGCCTCAGATGGATGGCAGCCACTGGGCCGCCAGGGGGAGTAGGCCAAGGCACGAAACCTATTCCCACCTGGGTTGGCCCAGCATCAGTAACCTACTGCAGGAACCAGACGCATTTCTACCTAAAGCCATTGGATCTGAGATTCGTTTCTGAGTCTCTGGGATCATGTCCATTAAGCAGTTCAATCAGGAACCAAAGAGGCCTTGCCTCCAATTATATAGCTGAGCCAGAGGTGGTTTGTGGGTGTGTTTCCCACATACCTAACTTTTGGCTGTTTACTTTCTTGGTAAACTTTGCCCCAAGTTTTTGGGGTCTGGCCAAAGGCACAGCAGCAATTTGGGGGTATCTGGAAGTCTGAAGGCGCCATGAGGCTACTGATGCACTCGCCTCACAGATACAGATTGACCTGCTGGCAGCACCATACCCCCCAAAGGCCTTCTTTAAATCAATGAACATTAGACAGAACGGCATCTTGAACTCCCAAGAAACCTCAATGAACTTGGTTATCGTATGGATATGGTCAATGGTGCCGAATCCTTTTCAGAACCTGACTTGCTCGCATGGTTGTCCTTCATCTAGTGTTCTGCCAATCCTATTCAGGATGACTCGAGTGAACAGCTTGTAGATGACAGACAACAGGCAGATCGAGCAATTGTTGCCAATGTCGTGGATGTCTCCCTTCTTGTACAGTAGTACAGTTCTGCTGGTTTTCCTTTGGGATGGAAAATTGCATCAGAAATGTAGCATGTGAAGAGCCGAGCCAGTGTATTGATGAGTACTGATGGCAGGTTCTTCAGGTGTTTGGGTCTGACCTTGTCTTGGCTGGGTGCTGTTTGCTTCTTTACCAACAAAATGGCATGTCGGGTTTTGGAAGGGAGAACGTCGGGAATGACATATCCATCTTGCAGAATTTGGTATGTGGGCAGGTGGACATGGCTATCGAAGAAATCTGAGTAGAAGTCATGGATAATCTCCATTGCCCTTCTGGAAGATGTGATAGATTCATCATGATGTCAGAGGGCAATCATCTTGTTCTTGTAGTTGGTGAAGGACAGGCAGGTGTTGAGAATGCTTCTCCCGGCTTCTGCTGCATCTGCCAGCACTGCTGCTTTCTCTCTTTGAGGTCTTCCTTTATCGCTTCTCTGCACTGCTTTGTGAGCTTGGATGTTTGCTTGTGGTTGTCTGAGGCTCGTCCCAGAAGGGCAACCAACTGGGAGCTCTTTGGCACTATTGCGGCAACATGGGAAGATGCCATCGATGATAAAGCATAAAATTGACTGGTTCAGCACCTACATGATTGTGCGAGGAGAAAGAGAAAGTCTTATAAAATAAAAAAGAGAGATTATGCAGCCAAGCGGAGATGTGGTGATTGCATAAGTGGTGTGATCTCTTTGAGTTTTAATTATGTAATAAATGTAAATGATCACGTTCAAATGTAACCATCAAGAATATTTTATTATTATTATTTGGAGACCTGGAGTGATAGCATAGTGGGTAGGGCATTTGCTTTGCACACGGCCGACCCAGGTTCAATTCCTCTGTTGCTCTCAGAGATCTTGGCAGACTACCAAGAGTATCCCACCTGCACAGCATAGTTTGGCAAGCTAACCGTGGTGTATTCGATATGCCAAAAACAGTAACAACAAGTCTCACAGTGGAGAGGCTCTTACTGGGTACTCATAACTCAACAAGTTACTGGTGCCCGCTCGAGCAAATCGATGAACAATGGGATGACAGTGCTACATTATTTGGAGAGGGAACCTGGAGACTTCTGACTCTGTGCTTTGGGGTTTGCTCCTGGTACTCAGGGCACTATGCAGTGCTGGGAAAGGAAACTGGGCCTCCCACATGCAAAGCATGTGCCCAGCTGTTGAGGTAACTCTCGAGCCCAGAAATATTTTAAAACATTAACTTTTTTTAATTGACCCTTTCTCTGAGTTATAAAGCTCATCCATATAACATTGATACCTTCAAAAAATTAATGTACTGTCTTAAAATTAATGTTTGGTGGTTAAAGGGAGCTTTCCCAACTCTCTGAATGATCTCACTGGGCTAACAGCTAGATTTTAAGCCTCAAATTAATATTTTATTTATTTATTTTTTGGTTTTAGCACCACAGGGTTACTCCTTGCTCTGCACTCAGGAATTACTCCTGGTGGTTTTTCAGGGGACTATATGGGATGCTGGGAATCAAAACCAGGTTGGCTGCATGCAAGGCAAACATCCTACTATCTATCTAGCCCTTCAAATTAAAAATTTCTTTCTCCATGAACACTTTAGATTCTTTGGCTAAGTACAAGGCACTGCTTGGTTGACATAAATCATTTTTGCAGGCAATTCTTAATTTATCATCTGTTCATTAGGATTATGGATATGATATGGGGTTTGGTGATATGGGAGCACAGCAGTTGGAGAATTACAGGGGTTTCCCCTTAGGGAACATACAATCCAACAAACAACCCACAGCACACACTGAAATGAAGATGTTAGAAAGAGAATGATTGCCATAAAGGTATAAAGTGTGTGCCAGCAGACTTTGGAGAAAGGAGATCAGTCTTGCCTACATGGTTATTTTTTTCCTTCTATTTTGTGCCTTATGCCTCTCAAAGATGAACACTGAATGGATAAAAGGGAATGTGAAAGAAAGGAAATTGGAGAGAGAGAGAGTTATTTGTTAGTTGCTTTATTTTTATGATAAAGACCACAAGTTACCTGAAATGACTGATATCCAAAGATCTCAAAAGATTGATAAGCTCATTCTTCCATGCACAGTTGGGATGTCACATAGGCAGCCTTTCCTATTGGGCTGTCCTTTTTCCTCTCTGCTGCGTTTGGAAGCTGAAGTTGTCTATAGCCTAGTGTCACTAGGGTCTTCAAAGATGGGGTTTCAACTTTCAAGAATGAAGGAGATGAAAAGAAAGGAAGCAAGGGCGTGGGAGGGCTCTGAAGACCCACAGTAAAAGGCCAAAGGCCATTGACCTACAACAGCTTCAAATGGGGCAACTATGAAAGTGAGACTTTTTATAATGATTCATGGTCACTAAAGACCTTGGCATATAAAAGATTTATCATATAGTTCAATATAAAGTGTTTGATCACTAGAGTAGTAACTCAATTTGGTCCCTGTAGCATGGGGCAGGAGAGTGACTTGACTTCTGGCTTAATACAGGCATTGCCCAGTTGCCATTAACTGCCGTGTCGAATCCCTCTTGTTTTTGCCTTTTACATGCAAGTGATAACACCTAATGATACTATATCTAGAAGGCTCTATCCAAAGCATTCTCCTTAAACCCAATAAATATAGTTTATGTTTAACTATGAAATATGAAAATCTGGTCATGAAAATTTGGAATTATTAAATGACTGGTATCAAAATAAGAATCATGTTTTTGTTATTAAAAATAATACATTAAATATTTGTTGAAGCTAATCCTTTAATGTGTGACTTGGGGAAATAAATTTATAAATCATAAATCAAAATGCTAAATTATCTCAATTTGAAACTCTTAAAGTATAGACCTATTTGACAATGTAAAAGTAATATTTACACATAGCATTAATTTTTACTAAAAAGTGAGGATCAAAATGAAACAGATTTCAACTGAAAAGTTATCAGAATAGGTTTGGGATATGCAGTATAATTATATATTTGTCTGTCCAAAATCTTGCCTGATAATGGAACATTTAGAGCTGAAGCACAGAAGTCACACTGGAGGCTAATACAGACTTCCTTTCTCCTGTAAACGCTTGAAATTCAGGCAGTGTGGGAAATTTTACAAGGCTCACACTCTTCCTATTCTAAGACGAAGGGCTGAGTGCCCTTGGGCATTCTTTGGGAGGAGTGTGGTCACATGCGGGCTTTTTCCAACATGGATTTATTAGTTAATTCTCTTCCAGTCTGCGTAAACCCTCCCCCTAACTCCGCTGCTTGCTTCCCCGAACACTCACGCTGAAAAGCTGTTTAAGGCAAGATGCTTTATTCATTTTAAGTGGAAAATAAAAACCCAAACGAAGTGAGGCTCTCAGTTAACCTATGCCCTTTTCATTAATGTAGAGAGCTTCGTTTCAGTCTAATTTTTGGATTGTGTGAAAATGGCTATTTGGATGTTTATAGCATTTAGGCAGTAGGAACGATGTGATTTGATTATGACATTTTCTTGGTATGATACAGCATGGGAATAATTAGAACTCATGCCTCGTCAGACTGAGGAAGCAATATACAATTGAGGGGTAGACATACGAGAGACAATGAAAACTGTACAAAACTGTAGAAGCTTTCATTACTGGACAGAGGCCTAGAATTCAGAAATTTGAAAATAGGGGGAAAAATTAGTATTTATGAGTACCTTCTTCACTATGACAATGAATAAGGAGACCACCTAGCACTCCGAGTTTTAGGCATTAATTTTTTCTTCTGTTCCCTAAATTTCTAATCTTAAGCAATTTTTTGGTTTTATTTTTGTTTGTTTTGGGGCCATACCTGGCAGTTCTCAGGGCTTACTTCTGCCTCTGTACTCAGGCGCTCAGGGCTTGCTCCTAGCTCTGTGCTCAAGCTTATACCTGGATCAGTGCTTGGGGGATCATATGGGATGCCAGGGATAGAACCCAGGTCAGCTGTGTGCAAGGTAGGCACTTTACTTATGGTACTCTCTGGCCAGGACTTGAGCAATTTTATATGAGCACTCTCTGATGATGTGAAGCAGCTATTTGTTTATAAGTGACTCAGATAGTGCATGGTATATAACTTTTATATAAAGTTATATATATTACTTATGTAAGTTTTATAAGTATTGTAACAAAGTAAAAATGAATTCACTGTATCACTGTCATCCCGTTGTTCATCGATTGACTTGGGCGGGTGCCAGTAATGTCTCCATCCATCCCAGCCCTGAGATTTTAGTAGCCTCTCCTTACTTGTCTTTCCCAATGCTGCCATATTAGAGGCTCTTTCAGGGTCAGGAGAATGAGACCCATTATTGTTACTGTTTTTGGTATATCGAATACGCCATGGGGAGCTTGCCAGGCTCTGCCTGTGTGGGTGGGATACTCTTGGTAGCTTACCGGGTTCTTCAGCAGATATATACATTTCCCTCTATGATTTGTTGCCTACTGTCTGAACCCCATCAAATGTGGTGTGGTAATTATGGAAAATGGACTCCGTGCCAGGATGTTTTCACTCGGAGCACCCCAGAGGAGGGCCGGTGAGAGCCCTCCCTGCCCCAAGGGACCCAGCCCCGGCAGCCCACCTCCACTACCCAACCGTGCCAGGCCACTTTCCACACGCTCAAGCTGAGCCTCACATATGAGTGAACATATTCCTGGACCATGCGTGGCCATTAAAGCTGCATAAGACACATCATAAAAATGAATTATCTCTATGAAATTGCATAAAGTTATGATTACATAAAGTTATTATAATATTTGAGTTATTTTTAATTGCTTCATTTATTAAAAAGGATTAATAGTTATTTTTCTAAGACATAGTAGGTGTCTACCTCTGGATGCTTTGTTGTTTGATAAAAATTAAATACATATTTGATTCTGTCACTGTAATAGAGGATTTTGTTAGATGCAGCCAGATGTACTCCTAATTCCTATTCCCAAAGTGTTGTTAAGACCCACTTTATATCATAGTGAAATCAGAGGTTTCACCACTTATCTCTCTCTGTGGAAAGAGATTTCTTTGCATTTAAAGATTGGTTCTTTTGAATGCCCTGACACAGAGGCAGGGTGGGACAGGGGGATAGGGGTGGGAGGGATACTGGGACCTGTGGTAGTGGAAAATGGGCACTGGTGGAGGGATGGGTGTTTGATCATTGTACAATTGAAACCCAAGCACAAAAATTTGTAAGTCTGCAACTGTACCTCATGGTGTTTCACTAACAAAAATTAAAAAAAAGTTAATGATAGAGAATGGGCACTGGTGGAAGGATGGGTACTGGATCATTGTATAACTGAAACCCAAGCACAAAAATTTGTAAGTCTGCAACTGTACCTCATGGTGTTTCACTAATAAAAATTTAAAAAAATAATAAAGATTGGTTCTGCGTCCTACCCGGCAGCTTGGAGCAGAAAAGTGAAAGGACTATGCGTTAATCCAGGCCATCATGTCTGTCCGGAGGGGAAAGGGTGTTGCCCCAGTCGCCTTCTCCTCTCTGGAAAGAAAGATGGCGGCCGCATGGGAGCCTTGTGGACAGCAGGTATGAGCCGGGGGAGTGGGGGGGCGACTAAAACCTCATGGGAAGGGGGCGTTTCGGTCCGCCCTTCACGCCCTACCAAGGCCACCAGTTGCCCCCCACTAGCGGCTCTCCAGCACGGCCACGACTCCAGAGCACAGAAACCAATTTCTTAACTATCTGACTTTCAGTATAAATACTTCCAGGGTCAATAAGTAAAATAGCAGAAATCCAAAACCAACATTTAATTCTTGAACCCAGCTGTAGAAAGCAAATCACGTCACAATGCTTTTTCAGCATGTCTGATTTGGGGGGGGGGGTAAACTCTAAATTATAGTGGTGAATCTTTTATTGAAACAATGAATCTAATCAAAGCAGATAGAGTGTTAACTAGAATTCATCTGCCCCACAGGGACTGGGAGGGGTGGGGGGTGGGGTTTTATTGGGGTTCTTCATGGTAAAAAAAAAAGTATTGGTAAAGGGAAATGTGTTTGATATTTGCATGACTGAGACCTAAACCTGAAAGCTTTGTAACCTTTCCCAAGGTGATTCAATAAATAAAAAAAAATTTAAAAAAAAAAAAAAGATTGGTTCTGCGTCCTGACATACTAGCATCTTATGGTAAAAATAGCTGCAGTTCCATTAATGTTGGTTGAATGAATGATCACATATATTCTATTACCACATGTATTTTATTGTGTCTTACTGCACTAAAGATGTGCTGAATGAGTAATAATTAGGATATAAAATAGATTTTGTGTTTCACTGCATGTGAGGAGGGGAGAGTGGCAGGGAGAGAAAGAAAAGAGATATTTACTAATCTAGGTTGACTCCTAGGTGTCTGAATTAAGTAATTTTAAATGCATTGAGTGACGGCGTGATTTGATTAATGCCTTCTCGTCTCAGTCAGACCAATGATGTCGTACTTGATCTTTTGCTCTTGTAACATCAAGTCCTCGATGGATGCATCCGATGCCAGTGTACGTGCATTGAAAGTACAGACAGTCATTTTAGTTTTTCCTCGTTTTGGCAGTCTAGTTCGGCCTTCAGATTTTATCAGCCTCTCCTTCCTCATCCTTCTTAACACTGCCATATTGGTGGCTCTTTTAGAGTCAGGAGAATGAGACCCATTGTATTTACTGGTTTTGGCATATCGAATACGCCATGGATAGCTTGCCAGGCTCTGCTATGCAGGCGAGTTATTATCAGTAGCTTGCCAGGTTCTCCAAGAGGCATAGAAGCTTTTAAGGTGGTCTCTAATCGCCCTTGCAGGTGTTCCCATGGTTCAAGCTATATTTGAACCCTATCAAATATGGTGTAGTAATCTTGGAAGATGGATATTAAGTGTCTTTTTTTTTTCTTTGTGAGTCACACCCAGCGATGCTCAGGGATTATTCCTGGCTCTGCACTCAGGAATTACTCCTGGCGGAGCTTGGGGGACCATATGAAATGCTAGGGATGGAACGCAGGTAGACCACATGCAAGGCAAATGCCCTACCCACTGGGCTATCGCTCTGGCCCCTGGGTATTAAGTGTCTTATGATATGTCTAGAAAGCATCCTGGAGTGTGCCAGCGACTGGGTAGTGGAGGTAGCGGAGGTCTGCCAATGAGGTCTTCTGTGTGTAATCCCTGGGTCGCTGGAGGTTGGTGGAAGCAGACAGGGCAGGATAGGGTGGGGCTTATGGTTTTAATCCCTTGGTCTCCAGAGATTGGTGGGAGCAGGCAGAGAATTTCTGTACCCAGGTCCTGTTGAGCCTGAAGTCCAAGGTCATAGAGTTCTGCTTACCTGGCTCTGTGGGGCTTCACTCGTGCGTGATTCTCGGCTCGAGTTTCCACACTGGAGAAGAACTATTCCTCAGAATATGCGACAAAAGAGGCGTCGGTGTCCTTGAACTTGGCCATGAGCATTGATTTATTCATTCCAATGCCTAACAAACCGAATCAGATGATTAAACTTGAATAGATATGGCTTACTGCTGGCAGGTTCTATCTTTGTTGTTTATGCACCAACATCCAATTATGATGAAGGAGAAATTGAGAAGTTCTACATGGAGCCTGAGAAGTTCTATAAAGATCACACCTTCCACAAGATCATTGTCGGTGATTTTAATGCCAAGATAGGACCGAGAAGATCAGCTGAAGAACTCCACATTGGGACCCACGGCCAAGAATGGAACGAATGGGGTGAGAGACTGTCTGAATTCATTATGTCAACCAAGACCCTCCATGGTAACTCACATTTCCAGAAGGCCAAATCTAAACATTGGATATGCGAGTCTCCTGGTGGATGGTTCCACAACGAAATTGACCACATCATACTCAATTGATGGTTTTGCCTGACCGACGTCGCTGATGTCCCAAAATTCCAAACGGTATTGGACCACCATCTCCTTCGTGCAAAATTCTACTTCACAGATTGGGGAGAAAGGGCTGCAAAGTTGAAGAAGAGAACTCCCAGAACGACCACCAACTGGGAGCTCTTTGGCACTTTTGCCACTATTGCGGCAACATGGGAAGATGCTGTTGTTGACAAAATTGACGAGGAATATGATTGACTGGTTCAGCACCTCCATGATTGTGCAATGATTGCCAAGAGAGAGATAGGCACAAAAAGACGCCTGTCTTCAAAAACTCTTGAGCTCATTTGCCAACATGGCATGGTGCAAGCCTCAGGCAATTGCAAGCAAATGTCTGAGCTCGAAAAGCAGTGAAGAGAAGTGATGAAGGAAGACCTCGAAGAGAAAAGAGCAGCAGTGCTGGCAGGTGTGGCAGAAGCCAGGAAAAGCATTCGCAACACCCGCCTTCCTTGGCTAAATACAAGACCACAATGACTGTCCTCTGATATCCTGATTGATCTATCACATTTTCCAGACGGGCAATGGAGAAGATTATCCCTGACTTCTACTCAGATCTCTTTAATAGCCATGTCCACCTGCCCACATACCAAATTCTGCAAGATGGATATATCATTCCCAACTTTCTCCCTTCCAAAACAGAACATGCCATTTTGTTGGTAAAGAAGCAAACAGCACCCAGCCAAGACAAGATCAGACCTGAACTCCTGAAGAACCTGCCGTCAGTACTCATCAATACACTGGCTCGGCTCTTCACATGCTACATTTCTGATGCAAGTTTCCATCCCAAAGGAAAACCAGCAGAACTGTACTACTGTACAAGAAGGAAGACGTCCACAACATCGGCAACTATCGCCCGATCTGCCTGTTGTCTGTCATCTACAAGCTGTTCACTCGAGTCATCCTGAATAGGATTGGCAGAATACTAGATGAAGGACAACCATACGAGCAAGCCGGGTTCTGAAAAGGATTCAGCACCATTGACCATATCCACATGATAACCAAGCTCATTGAGGCTTCTTGGGAGTTCAAGATGCCGTTCTGTCTAATGTTCATTGATTTAAAGAAGGCCTTTGATTCTGTTGAGACTGAAGCGGTTATCAAGGCCATAGCCAAACAGGGCGTTCAAACTCAATACATCAGGATCCTCCATGAGCTGTATTACGGATTCACTACCAGGATCTCACCATTTACAAGGAAGTGATCATCCATGTCAAGAGAGGGGTTCGGCAGGGTGATACTATTTCACCGAAACTCTTCAGTGCCACTCTCGAGAACATCATGCGATGACTGGAATGGGAAGGAATGGGAGTGAATAGACAGTTGACAACTGCACCACCTCCGCTTCACTGATGACATGGCTTTAATAACAACCAAACATTAGCCAAGCAGCACAAATGCTGGCCAACTTTGATTGTGAGTGTGGAAAGGTCAGACTACAGCTGAATCTCATGAAAACAGTGTTTATGAGAAATGGGCTAGTTCCTAACGTTCTATTTGCTCTCAAGGGAATGAACATCTCTGAATGCAACAGTTTTGTGTACTTAGGTCAAGAACTCCACATGATGAATGACCTGGCACCTGAGTTGCGCAGGTGAAAGAGAGCGACTTGGAACGTCTTCAAGAGCCTTGAAGAAATAGCTAAGAGGATGAAAAACCTCTCGCTCCGGCACATCTCTTCGATTCCACTGCTCTTCCTGCATGAACATACGCCTCAGAGACCTGAGTCCTACAAAAACAAGATGAGAACACTATTTGGGTCTCCCAAAGAGGAATCCAAAGAGCTATGCTTGGAGTATCACACTTCACTCAAATGAGAGAAAGAATCCGGATTCCGATCTCCTTTGACCATCTAGAATTAGGGATGCTGTCTTGTTTGCCAAGGCATCGAAAATCAGATGGGCTGGACACGTAATGACATTTGGAGACAAACACTGGACTAGAGCCATTACCGACTAGATTCCACGGGATGTGGGGATGTCAAAAGATTGCGTGGTTGCCCACTTATGAAATGGTCCGACTTCTTCGTCAAGACCCTGAACAATCGGTTTGAGGCTATTTGTGTTCCTAGAATGAACAGATGCCATTGGGCTACACTAGCACAAGACAGGGACGAATGGAGACATTACTGGCGCCCACTCGAGCAAGTCGATGAGTAACTGGATGTCAAGTGATCAAGTGATCCAGTGATTGAGTGACATTCAAGTAAATAGGAAATATGAACTGAGCAGTTTTTTCTCATAAGAAAAACCTGAGGTGGGGGCTGGAGCAATAGCAAAGTGGTTAGGGCATTGCATTTGCCTTGCACAGGGCCGACCTGGGTTCGATTCCTGCATCCCATATGCTCCCCCGCACAACACCAGGAGTATTCCTGAGTGCAGAGCCAGGAGTAACCCCTGTGCATCGCTGGGTGTGACCCAAAAATAAAAAATAAAAGCAAAACAAAAAACAAGCGAACGAAACACCTGAGGCTTAGAAAATTAAATATGCCTAAGATTTAATAACCAACCAGTGTCAGAGCATTGATTTAAATGCATTGAAATACTGCTTAAACATCTGCTATTAAAACTTGTGGGGCCAGAGCAATAATACAGAAGATAGGGTGTCTGCCTTGCATGAGGCTGATCCAGGTTTGATTCCTGGCATGCCATATGGTCCCCCAAGCACTGCCAGCAATGATTCCTGAGTGCAGAGCCAGGAAAAAAACTCTGAGCACCACCCAGTGTGGCCCAAACAGTCTCCCTTGCCCCTAATACTTACCCTCCCAACCCCCAGTAAATAAACCATGTGTGTGTGTTGCTGGGGATCAAACCCAGAAACTTAACATGTGTAAGGCATGAACATCTCAAACCCTTAAGAATGTCTCCATTTCTTTTTTGGGCCACATCCAGAGGTGCTCTGGGCTTACTCCTGACTCAACATCCAGAGATTACTCCCAGTGGACTTGGGGAACATATTGGGTACCAGGGATCGAATCCAGGTCAGCCGTGTGCAAGGCGAACACCCTAACTGCTGTACTATTGCTCCTGCCACCAAAGCTTCTTAGTCCTATCCCTCGTCTATCTTCCTGGTAGCACCATGCATTTAAATAAGTGTATTATGAGAAGACTAAAATTCCTATCTTTTAATACTGTGAGCATCTGTGAGTGCTACCAGAATATTTAGGCAAACCAATATTATTTTTTTTTCTTTTTTATTAGTGAAACACCATGAGGTACAGTTGTAGATTTACAAATTTTTGTGCTTGGATCTCGGTCATACCACGATCAAATACCCATCCCTCCACCAGTGCCCATTTTCCACCACCAGGATAATATCCCTCCCCCCTCATCCTCCCATCCCCCCATCCCCCCCTGCCACTGTGGCAGGGCATTCCCCCCTGTTCTCTCTCTCCTCCTGGGCGCTGTGATCAGCCAAAGAGGCATTGAGTGGCAAACATGTTCAGTCCAGTCTACTTTCAACCTGCATCTCCCTTCCTGGGAGGATCCTCCAAACACCCTCCACTTGGTGTTCCCCTTTCTATCTGAATTGTCCTTTCCCCTAGAATACCCAGCTGGCCTCTAAGTTATGGAGTAATTCTCCTGGTGTTGCTCTCAGCTATTCTTGGGTATTAATCTCATATTTTATTATTTTATATCCCCCAGATGAATGCTATCTTTCTATGTCTATCCCTCTCTTTCTGACTCATTTCGCTTAGCATGATACTTTCCATATTGTACCACTTGTATGTAAAGTTCATGACTTCATCTTTTCTAAGAGCCACATAGTACTCCATTGTGTAGATGTACCAAAGTTTCTTTAACCAGTCATCTGTTCTTGGGCACTCAGGTCTCTTCCAGTTTCTGGCTACTGTAAAGAGTGCTGCAATGAACAAACAAGTGCAGATGTCACTTCGGCTACACGTTTTTGCCTCTCTGGGATATATTCCCAGGAGTGGTATCGCTGGGTCAAATGGGAGCTCAATTTCTAATTTTTTGAGGAACGTCCATACTGTTTTCCAGAAGGGCTGAACCAGTGGACATTCCCACCAACAGTGAAGGAGTGTCCCTTTCTCGCCACATCTGCGCCAGCAACGGTTGCTTTTGTTCTTTTGAATGTGGGCCAGTCTCTGAGGTGTGAGATGGTATCTCATTGTGGTTTTGATCTGCATCTCCCTGATGATTAATGATATAGAGCATTTTCTCATGTGCTTTTTTGCCATTCGGATTTCTTCTTTGAGAAAGTTTCTGTTCATTTCATTGCCCCATTTTTGGATGGGGTTGGATGTTTTCTTCTTGTGGAGTTCAACCAGTATTTTGTATATCCTTGATATCAACCCCTTGTCAGATGTGTATTCGGCAAATATTCTTTCCCATTCTGTAGGCTGTCTTTGTATTTTGGTCACTGTTTCTTTGGAGGTACAGAAGCTTCTTAGTTTAAGATAGTCCCATTTATCTATCTCTGTTTTCACTTGCTCAGCCAGTGGCGTGTCATCTTTGAACATACCATTAGCCTCAATGTCATGGAGGGTTTTGCCAACTTTGTCTTCAATGTATCTTATGGTTTCTGGTCTGATGTTGAGGTCTTTAATCCATTTTGATCTTACCTTTGTACATGGTGTTAGGCAGAGTTCTGAGCCCATTTTTTTGCATGTAGCCGTCCAGTGATGCCAGCACAATTTGTTAAAGAGGCTTTCCTTACTCCACTTCACATTTCTTACACCTTTATCAAAGATTAGATGATCATATGATTGGGGGGTGATGTCAGTGTATTCAACTCTGTTCCATTGGTCTGCAGTTCTGCCTTTGTTCCAGTACCATGCTGTTTTGATTATTACCGCTTTGTAGTAAAGTTTGAAGTTCGGGAGGTTGATTCCTCCCATTTTCTTTTTCCCCAGAATTGCTTTAGCTATTCGTGGGGGTTTATTGTTCCATATAAATTTCAGGAGTGTTTTCTCCATTTCTTTGAAGAATGTCATGGGTATCCTTATAGGAATTGCATTGAATTTGTACAGTGGCAAACCAATATTATTAGTGCTGGAACTTAATACAATTTTTTCCCCTGGTGTTAAATATCTTAAAGCATCATCCTCTATGGGCTAGTGATGTAGCTTAGTAATAGGTCATTTGTCTTGAATATGGGAGTTTCAATCCCTGCACTGCAAAAGAAAACCAAAGAGAACATTATGAAAAGTGTTTTTTCAAAGAGAACATTATGAAAAGTGCTTACAAATATCCAAACTTTTTAAAAACGCTATGTTTTTCAGAATGAAATACCTTGTACGTATGTGTTCATTGTTTGGGTATACTCATTGCCAATTCTTTGATATTATGGGACAGGAATTTATAAGTACCTCGTGGCTTGAATGTGTGAAGCTCTGGGTTTAATCCTTAGAATCAAATAAGCCCCTCCTCCACTCTGAACAGGCTCTCAAGCACCTCTCGACCTGAGCACTGCTTGGCTTAAGCTTTCCGTGATTGATTCCCTCACTCTCTTACCATTCTTCTATTTTATAAGTGCTTGTAATGTTCCCCAACCTAAATGAAAACTTAAAAAGTTTAATTTGCAACATCTATTATTTTTTCTGTAAACTAAAAAAATTAATTTACTAGTTCAAAGGATTTTAAGGAGTTTAAGTATCTAAAATGCTCAGCAGAATATCTGCCACATAAGAAATTTATAAATATTAGCTATTACTATTGTTAATGTATTTTATTCCATATCTCAACAACTATGTACTAAACTCCTGCTCCGCCCCAAGCATATATAAACGGATAATCCTGCTGTTTGTTCTTTGTTCTTTGTTCTTTGGGCCACACCCTGTTGTGTTCAGGGTTTACTCCTGCTTCCATGCTCAGGGATCCCTCAGGAATCACATATGTGGTGTTGTGTATTGAATCGGGATTGACCACTTATAAAGCAAGCACCTTAACCCCTATACCATGCCTCTGACTCCAGCCCTGCTCTGCTTAGCATTTCCACTACAGGAAAAAGAAGTTTAAAGATTTTATTCTTTAAACTAATGTTATAAAATATATTAAAAATTGCGACCGTTGCTTTTATCTAAGTCATTTCTTTTCAGGAATAAACCAGTCACATAACATATTGGAATATAATTCACTTCAAATTTATGTGTAAGAATGCACATATCTTTAACAGAGTGGAAATTACATATTTATTTAAACAATTGAAAACTTTACAAAATCTTATATTTAAGATATTACTTTTTAATATCCTTGCATAAAAATGAAAATGATTACTTTTTAATATTGCTGGAAACTACCCTATCCCCAATTGTAAAGATATATTTCTTGTGTAATTTTATTATATGCTTAATAATAGTACCTGTGAGCTCAGATTTCTTTTGAATAAAATTGATTGGAAACTCTATCTACCCTAAAGCATCTTTAATGTCATTATAGATGGGTAGGAGTAAATTAAGCGGTATTTAGGCACCAAAGTCTTTAATTTCATTGCATTCGAGTAGGAGTTAGACATTATGAGGTCCAATTAAAAAAGTCGCTAATGTTTTTACATCTGAGTAGGAGTAAATTAAACAAAATCACTCCTGAGCTGCTAATATCATTTTAATTGAATGTCATTCAGTTTCTAACTGTTGTTACAACACTACAGATAATGAGGCTGTTTCTACAAAGCACCTGAGACTTTTCGGCTGTGGTTGCTGAAAATAGAGTTCGAGCCTAGGAGATGACAGGGAAGGCATTGGGACTGGCAAAAGAAGCCAACCAACACGATGAGAGAGACGGCATTCTGTTTCATTACATGACCTACACGTGTTAAAACTATTGGTTCAAGGAGCTTAAAACTTGCTGTTTGCAAGTTAGATCGTTTTTCCTAGGGCATTGGCATAGGAAAACTGCATCTCTCCTGATGATGAGATTGGTAGACTCTAAGAGCTAGGAGCACTAATCCTTTTTATTTAGCCATTATGAATTATTCATAGGTTTGATTCCATGGAAAATTTGAAGTTGAGACAATAGTTAAGAGAAACATTAAAAAAAAGTAGAGGGGTAGCTTTTAATCAGAAGAAATGCAAACACAGAGATAATTTCTTCTAGTCTAAGAACTTTAAAATGTTTTAATAGTTGAAAGAGGAAAAACTTTTACTGTAAGTCCAGTTTTGATGCATCAGCTCTGTTACTCCTCCTCTCCTCCTCACCACGACTTACTACTATTGCCACTTGCATTAAAGTTTACGAAGGATTGACTTGGGGTTGAGAATATGAATGAATGAAAGTACTATTGATTTTTTTTTTTGCTTTTTGGGTCACACGCTGTGATGCACAGGGGTTACTCCTGGCTTTTGCACTCAGGAATTACTCCTGATGGTGTTCAGGAGACCATACGGGATGCTGGGAATTGAACCCCAGGTCGAGCTGCATGCAAGGTAAATGCCCTACCTGCTGTGCTATCGCTCCAGCCCCACTATTGATCTTTTTAAAAATTAAAAAAAAAAATCAGGGCTAAGAAAATAGTTTAGCACGTGTGAGGCCCCAGTTTGTTTCCCTAGCAAATAAAAATTATTAAAGAATGTTTACACACATTGTTTAAAAAGTTAAAGGCATATAACATGTTTGTTTTCAATTCCTCTCTCTTGAAAACAATGATTTCCAGTTGGTTATCCGTTCTTCTGCTATTTCCTCTATGTTTATGAATATTAATTTTATACTGCTCTTTCCTGGTTTTTGATGTTAGGAATGAACTATTTACTTTGAATTATGGAAGAGCAAGAAGAAGCACTTTGGACTGGACTGATGTTATAGAGGAAAGGACACTTGCCTGTCGTGCTGCCACTCAGACTTGATCCCGGCATCCCATAGCCTGAGTCTGCCAAGCATGGTCCCTGAGCACAGAGCCAGGATTAAGCCCAGAGTACCACTAAGTATGCCCCCAAATAAACAAACAGAAAAAGAATTAGCATTTTTCATGTGCCTCTCTCTAAACTTCTTCTACATGTGCATACAAGTTTAGTTGAAAGAATGATTGGTGTTGTTATTTTTATGATAATACAAGTAATACTTATAGCATACTAACATTGCATTGATTTTTGCGGTAGGGTGTTTGCCTTGCGCGCAGCCAGTTCAGCCAAGCCAGGTTCGATTCCTCCACCCCACTTGGAGAGTCCCGAAAGCTACTGAGAGTATCTCGCCTGCAGGGCAAAGCCTGGCAAGCTACCCGTGACATATTCAACATGCCAAACACAGTAACAAGTCTCAAAATGGAGATGTTACTGGGTGCGCTCGAGCAAATTGATGAACAACGGGAGGACAGTGTCAGTGACAATGAAATAAATATATTTATATTTATTTATATATATTTATATTTATGAAATACATATAACCTATAAAATACATCTGGTTTTAAAAATACCTATTACTATTTTTTCAGAAACTGCATTAGATTCATATAATACCTGTTGAGTATTGAGTCAAATATATAATATAATCTCTCAGTTTTGCTTAAAAGTGTTTTCAAAATATTCTCTAAAAATATTTCCCCAGAATTCTATTTCCATTTGCTCCAGATAGCTAGGATTACTCTATAGCTGTCATTTTAGAATTTTTGAACTTTGGAGTCTTTCCCAGTATACTGGGGACCACTAGTACCCCTTATCTATCACTGCCTCTTTTTGTAGAAATTTCAATAGCCTTGCTACTGGTATTTAAAGGAAGCCTTGGTGAGCAGGAGGGAAACGTGGGACATTGGGGGTGGGAAATGTGGACTGGGGAAGGGATGGGTATTGGGACATTGTATGACTGAGACTTGACCATGAACAACTCTGTAATTGTCTGTCTATCTCATGGAGATACTGTCACTGTCACTGTCCTCCCATTGTTCGTGAATTTGTTCGAGCAGGCACCAGTAACGTCTCCATTGTGAGACTTGTTGTTACTGTTTTTGGCATATCGAATATGCCATGGGGAGCTTGCCAGGCTCTGCCCCGCGGGCGGGACACTCTCGGTAGCTTGCCCGGCTCTCTAAGAGGGGTGGAGGAATCAAATCTGGGTCGGCCGTGTGCAAGGCAAATGTCGTACCCGCTGTGCTAATGCTCCGCCCCATGGTGATACAATTAAAAAAAAAGCAAGACTTATATTTTCTGACTTCTCTTATTGTTGGTGTGTCTATCTGGCTACATTCCGGATGGTGAGATATAAGGGAAGTGTTTGTAATAGATTCTGAGAATTTCACTTTAAAAATATCTACCTGTTATTCTTTGTTTCCCTTTGAGACTTCCTTTATTATAATACCTAAACGAAGGATTCCAAGTTGAGCTATGAGGGGACGTTCTTATGAAGAGATGCCAGAAGGAGGACCACTGAGGGCAGCACACAGCAAACCTAAGCTCCTCATACTCCAAAAGCTTTCGTTGGTTCTGTTTTTTTGTTTTATTTTTTGCTTTTGTTTGCCCTGGTGGTGTTTGGTGGTCGCTCTTGGTGGTGCAGAGAGAATAAAACACAGACCTCCTGCAGGGAAAGCCTGTGACTTCAGCCCTTTGATCTATCTCTCTGACCTTACCTCAAGATCTTTTGTGTGTGAGAAAAATAAATATTAATCTAGTTTAAATCTTTAGTTTAACTTTTAAAAACCATGAAGGTAATTCACATAAGATAAAATTTGCCATTTTAAACTTAAATTGATTGGTTTTAAATGCATTATAAGGTCATGTAAACTCCTTCATCTGTATTTCTATTATTTCCAAGAGGGCTGCACTCACCACCAAGGTGAAAGGTTTGACAGTTGCTCCAAATGCCCTCTCACTTCTCCCTTGACTAACACTAACCTCCTTTCTGTCTTCATGAACTGGTCTAACCTAGACGTTTCACATAAACAAATCTTACAATATCTGTCTTTTTGGGACTGAATTATTTATTTCATTAAGGCATTGTGATTTACAAAGTCGTTTATAGTAGAGTTCTGGGCATACAACGTTCCAATCCCAATCCCACTGCCAGTATAAGTTTCCTTCCAATCATGTCCTGGGTTTCCTTCCACTCCCAACTTGCCTCCTTAACAGGCAGGCAAATCCTTCCTTTTCTTCTACTCTGTCTTCCCTAACTTGTATGATTTCATTTTTGCCAGGCTTTTCAAAGGAGTCTCTAAAATTCTATTCTCTTATATCTTCTTTAAGAAACAAAAACAAACACTGTCCTCCCGTTGTTCATCGATTTGCTCGAGCGGGCCCAGTAACGTCTCCATTGGAGACTTTGTTGTTACTGTGTTTGGCATATTGAATACGTCACGGGTAGCTTGCCAGGCTTTGCAGCACGGGCAAGATACTCTCGGTAGCTTCCCGGGCTCTCCGAGAGGGGCGGAGGAATCGAACCCGGCTCAGTCGGGCTGGCTGCGTGCAAGGCAAACGCCCTTCCACTGTGATGGACATCAGGCTGTCCAGAATGCTCTTTAGAAATAGCTCTTTTTGAAAAGGTTCCATGACCCATGCATCAGCCTTATGTGCTCTGGCAAACATTGCTGCATCTGTCTCTTCCACACAAAAGTAAGTCACACCAAAATACAAAGACAGTCTACAGAATGGGAAAGAATATTCGCCGAATACACATCTGACAAGGGGTTGATATCAAGGATATACAAAATACTGGTTGAACTCCACAAGAAGAAAACATCCAACCCCATCCAAAAATGGGGCAATGAAATGAACAGAAACTTTCTCAAAGAAGAAATCCGAATGGCAAAAAAGCACATGAGAAAATGCTCTATATCATTAATCATCAGGGAGATGCAGATCAAAACCACAATGAGATACCATCTCACACCTCAGAGACTGGCCCACATTCAAAAGAACAAAAGCAACCGTTGCTGGCACGGATGTGGCGAGAAAGGGACACTCCTTCACTGTTGGTGGGAATGCCGACTGGTTCAGCCCTTTTGGAAAACAGTATGGACGTTCCTCAAAAAATTAGAAATTGAGCTCCCATTTGACCCAACGATACCACTCCTGGGAATATATCCCAGAGAGGCAAAAACGTGTAGTCGAAGTGACATCTGCACTTGTTTGTTCATTGCAGCACTCTTTACAGTAGCCAGAAACTGGAAGAGACCTGAGTGCCCAAGAACAGATGACTGGTTAAAGAAACTTTGGTACATCTACACAATGGAGTACTATGTGGCTCTTAGAAAAGATGAAGTCATGAACTTTACATACAAGTGGTACAATATGGAAAGTATCATGCTAAGCGAAATGAGTCAGAAAGAGAGGGATAGACATAGAAAGATTGCATTCATCTGGGGGATATAAAGTAACAAAATATGAGATTAATACCCAAGAATAGCTGAGATCAACACCAGGAGGATTACTCCATAGCTTAGAGGCCAGCCGAGTATTCTAGGGGAAAGGACAGTTCAGATAGAAAAGGGAACACCAAATGGAGGGTGTTTGGAGGATCCTCCCAGGAGGGGAGATGCAGGTTGAAAGTAGACTGGACTGAACATGTTTGCCACTCAATGCCTCTTTTGCTGATCACAACACCCAAAAGGAGAGAGAGAACAAAAGGGAATGCCCTGCCACAGTGGCAGGGGGGGATGGGGGGATGGGGGGGAGGGATATTATCCTGGTGGTGGAAAATGGGCACTGGTGGAGGGATGGGTATTTGATCGTGGTATGACCGAGATCCAAGCACAAAAATTTGTAAATCTACAACTGTACCTCATGGTGTTTCACTAATAATAAAAAAATTTTTAAAAATTAAAAAAAAATAAAAAAAATTAAAAAAAGTAAGTCACAAAGCCAAAACTTCTGGATCATTCTTTGGGGGAGAGGGGGTGCTCTCATCACCACACAATCTGAGTGTGTCCCATTTCTCAAAATATTCTATTAAACTCTCATTTGCAGTTTTGAAGCTCAAACCTCTGATGAATAGTTCCCTCAACTGCTCTGGTTTCTCCAGATCCTGTCCCCTGTCCCCAAGGCTGTAACTGCCGGAGGGCAACCAAGACACAGTCTTACTTCTGTCTGACTTGCCTTTTGTATATAAGATAGTGGTATGAGATAATGATAGCTTCTTTTTTTGTATGTGGCAATCAGGTTTTCCCAATACCCCTTATTGAAGCTGTATTCCTTTTCCTATATTATGGTCTTAGTTTCCTTGTCATAAGTTAATATGTCATAAAATTTATCTCTGGGTCCTCAATTCTGGTTTATAGTGCCTTTTATAAAAAAATTTTTTATTGGTGAAACACCACGAGGTACAGTTGTAGACTTACAAATTTTTGTGCTTGGGTTTCAGTTATGCAATGATTGAGTATCCATCCCTCCACCAGTGCCCATTCTCCACCACCAATGACCCCAGTATCCTCCCACCCCCCCACCCTCCCATCCCACCCCTCCTCTGTGGCATGGCACTCCATTTTGTTCCCCCTCTCCTTTTGGGTGCTGTGGTTTGCAAAAGAGGTATTGAGTGGTAATCATGTTTGGTCTATAGTCTACTCTCAGCACGCATCTCCCATCCTGGGAGGATCCTCCCAACACCTTTAACTTGGTGCTCCCTTCTCTATCTGAGCTGCCTTTTCCCCTAGCATGTATGGCTGGCCTCCAAGCCATGGAGTGAACCTCCTGGTACTTATCTCTGCTGTTCTTGGGTGTTAAACTCCTATTTTGTTACTTTATATTCCCCAGATGAATGCAATCTTTCTATGTCTATCCCTCTCTTTCTGACTCATTTCACTTAGCATGATACTTTCCATGAAGTACCACTTGTATATAAATTTCATGACTTGATCTTTTCTAATAGCTGCATAGTACTCCATTGTGTAGATGTACCAAAGTTTCTTTAACCAGTCATCTGTTCTCAGGCACTCAGGTTTTTTTCCAGATTCTGGCTATTGTAAACAGTGCTGCAATGAACAAACAAGTGCAGATGTCACTTTGAATATACTTTTTGCCTCTCTGAGATATATTCCCAGGAGTAGTATCGCTGGGTCAAATGGGAGCTCAATTACTAATTTTTTGTGAATTGTTCATACTGTTTTCTAAAGGGGCTGAACCATTTGGCATTCCCACCAGCAGTGATGGAGGGTCCCTTCCTCACCACATCTGCACCAATACCAGTTCCTTTTGTTCTTTTGGATGTGGGTCAGTCTCTGTGGTGTGAAATGATATCTCATTGTTGTTTTGATCTGCATCTCCCTGAAGATTAATGATGTAGAGCATTTTCTCATGTGCCTTTTTGCCATTTGGATTTCTTCTTTTTTGAGAAAGTTTCTGTTCATTTCATCGCCCAATTTTTTGATGGGGTTGGGTGTTTTCTTCTTGTGGAGTTCAACCAGTACTTTGTATATCCTTGATATCAACTCCTTGTTGGATGGGTATTGGGCAAATATCCTTTCCCATTCTTTAGACTGTCTTTGTATTTTGGTCACTGTTTCTTTGGAGGTGCAGAAGCTTCTTAGTTTAAGATAGTCCCATTTGTCTATCTCTGTTTTCACTTGTTTGGCCAGTGGTGTGTCATCTTTGAAGATAGCATTAGCTTCAATGTCGTGGAGGGTTTTGCCAACCTTGTCTTCAATGTACCTTATGGATTCTGGTCTGATGTTCAGGTCTTTAATCCATTTTGATCTTACTTTTGTACATGGTGTTAGGTAGAGATCTGAGCCCATTTTTTTGCATGTAGCTGTCCAGTTTTGCCAGCACAATTTGTTAAAGAGACTTTCTTTGCTCCACTTCACATTTCTTGATCCCTTATCAAAGATAAGATGATCATATGTTTGGGGGGAAATGTCAGTATATTCAACCCTTGGTCTACAGCTCTGCCTTTGTTCCAGTACCATGCTGTTTTAATTATTATCTACTGCTTTGTAGTAGAATTTGAAGTTAAGGAGGTTGATTCCTCCCATTTCCACCCCCCACCCCCCCACCTAAGAATTGCTTTAGCTATTCATGGGGGTTTATTCTTCCATATGAATTTCAGGAGTGTTTGCTTCAGTCCTTTGAAGAATGTCGTGGGTATTGTAATAGGGATCACATTGAATTTGTACAATGCTTTGCCATTTTGACAATGTTAATTCTCCCGATCCATAAGCAGGAGATATCTTTCCATTTCCTTGTGTCCTCTTTTATTTCCTGAAGTAGCGTTTTGTAGTTTTCTTTGTACAGGTCTTTTACTTCCTTAGTTAAGCTGATTCCTAGGTACTTGATTTTCTGGGGCACAATTGTGAACGGGATTTTTTTTTTCATGTCATTTTCTTCTATCTCATTATTTGCATATAGGAAAGCCATGGACTTTTGGGTATTGATTTTATAGCCTGCCACTTTACTATTCAAGTCTATTGTTTCTAGGAGTTTCTTGGTAGAGGTTTTAGGGTTCTCTAAGTATAGTATCATATCATCTGCGAATAGTGAGAGCTTGATTTCTTCCTTTCCTACCTGAATGCCCTTAATATCTTTTTCTTGCCTTACCTCTAATTACAAGTACTTCCAGTACTGTATTGAACAGCAGTGGAGAGAGTGGGCATCCTTGTCTCGTCCCTGATCTTAGAGGGAAGGCTCTCAGTTTTTCCCCATTGAGGATGATGCTTGCTGTAGGCTTGTGGTAGACGGCTTTAACTATATTGAGGAAAGTCCCCTCCATAGCCATTTTGGCAAGGGTTTTCATCATAAGTGGGTGCTGGATCTTGTCAAATGATTTCTCTGCATCTGTTGATATGATCATATTTTTTTTTGTTGTTGTTGTTTGTATGATGGATTATGTTGATTGATTTCCGAATGTTAAACCATCCTTGCATCCCTGGGATGAATCCCACTTGGGTATGCATGGTGTATCATATTTTTGATGAGTTGTTGAATTCTCTTTGCTAGTATTTTGTTGAGAATCTTCATATCCATGTTCATCAGGGATATTGACCTATAGTTTTCTTGTGGTGTCTTTGTTTCCTTTTGGTATTAGAGAGATATGGGCTTCATAGAAACTGTTTGGGAGAGTTTCTGTTTCTTCAATATCCTGGAAAAGCTTGAGAAGAACTGGCAATAGGTCCTCTTTAAATGTTTGGAAAAATTCGCTAGTAAATCCATCTGGACCTGAGCTTTTGTTTTCGGGAAGACTTTTAATTACAGTTTCAATTTCCTTGATGTTAATAGGACTGTTCAGGTACTCTAGATCTTCTTGATTAAGCCTTGGGAGATTTAGGAATCCAGGAATTTATCTATTTCTTCTAGGTTCTCTTGTTTCTTGGCATACAGACTTTCAAAGTAGTCTCTGATGATCTTTTGAATTTCTTTGGTTTCTGTTGTGATATCCCTCTTCTCATTTCTGTTTTGGTTTACTAGGGTTCTCTCTCTCTTTTTCTTTGTGAGTCTTGCTAGTGGTTTATCTATCTTGTTTATTTTCGCAAAGAACCAGCTCTTGGTTTCATTGATCTTTTGGATTGTTTTTTGTGTTTCCATGTCGTTGATTTCTGCTCTAAGTTTTATGATCTCTTTCCTTCTGCTTGGTTTGGACTCCTTTTGTTTGTCCTTTTCAAAGATCTTGAGCTGTGAAGTCAAGTTGTTTATGTGCGCCCTTTCTTCCTTCCTGAGAAATTCTTGCAGAGCTATAAATTTTCCCCTTAACATGGCTCTAGCTGCATCCCGTAAGTTCTGGTAGCTCTTCATTCTCATTTTTCCAGGTATCTTTTGTTTGTGTCCTTTACTTCCTTCCTGACCCACTCATTGTTCAACATTGAGTTGTTTAATTTCCAGGTGTTTGATTTGGTTTCCTGTGTCTGTGTGTGACTCATTTCTATCGTCAGTGCATCGTGGTCTGAAAAGATTGTTGATACTATTTCTATCTTCTTGATTCTATTGAGGTATCTTTTGTGGCCTAACACATGGTCTATTTTGGAAAATGTTCCTAGTGCACTGGAGAAGAATGTGTATTCTTTCTTTTTTGAGTGTAAAACCTGTATAGGTCTATAAGCCCTCTCTCTTCTATTTCTTCCTTCAAAGTCAATGTTTCCTTGCTGAGCTTTGTTCTTGTTGATCTATCCAGATATGATAAGGCGATGTTGAAGTCTCTGGCTACTATTGTGTTGCTAGCAATTCCTCCTTAAAATCTGTTAAGGGTAAGAGGTAAAGGCCCTCCCGTTGATCGTCGATTTGCTCGAGCGGGCCCAGTAACGTCTCCATTGGAGACTTTGTTGTTACTGTGTCTGGCATATCGAATACTCTCGGTAGCTTGCCGGGCTCTCCGAGAGGGGCGGAGGAATCGAACTTGGGTCAGCCATGTTGGCTGCGTGCAAGGCAGACGCCCTACCCGCTGTGCTATCTGTTAGCAGTTGTTTTAAATATTTAGCTGTTCCCTCATTAGGTGCATATACATTTAAGAGTGTGATTTCTTCCTGTTGTACGTATCCCTGGATGAATAGAAAATGGCCTTCGCTGTCTCTTCTAATTTTTCAACCTGAAATTTATGTTGTCAGATACTAGTATGGCCACCCCAGCTTTTTTGAGGGAGCTGTTTGCTTGCAGGATTGTTTTCCATCCTTTAACTTTGAGTCTGTGTTTGCTCTGATTGTTCAGATGATTTTCTTGTAGGCAGTATAAAGTTGGGTTCTGTCTCTGAATCCATTTTGCCACTCTGTGTCTCTTAATTGGTGAATTTAGACTATTGTCATTGAGAGAGATTAATGTTATGGGATTTTGTGTCATCTTTCTGTAAGGGTCTATTGTGCTTGTAGGGTTTGTCTTGTCTTATAATAGCCCCTTTAGCCCTTCTTTTAGGTTTGGTTTTGAGTCTATGAAGTTCCTGAGCTGCTGTTTATCCAGAAAATAGTGTACCGTTCTTTTGAGTTTGAGTGAGAGTTTAGCTGCGTAGAGTATTCTTGGTGAAGCGTTCATTTCAGTGAGTTTTTTTAAAACTATATTCCACCATTGCTTTCGGGCTTGGAGGGTTTCCTCTGATAGGTCTGCTGTGAATCTAAGGGGTGCTCCTTTGTATGTGATTTCCTTCTTTGGCCTTGCTGCTTGCAGCATTGTGTCTCTATCCATGGCATCCATCATTCTAACTATGATATGTCTTGGAGTGTTTTTGTTAGGGTCTCTTTTAGCTGGCACCCTTGGGGCTCCTTGAATCTGAATTGTCCAGCTTTGGGAACTTTTCAGCAATGATTTATTTAACCGTGGCGTTTTCATTGGGATTGTTTCCTGAGCTTTTGGTACTCCAATGATTCTAATGTTGTTCCTCTTGGAATCATCTCCTAGGACTCTGATTCGCTCTAGAGCTATTTTGAGGTCTCTTGCCATTGTTTGTTGTTGCCTGTAGATTTGGTGCAGCTGATCTTCCAGCTCACTGATTCTGTCTTCAGCTGTGGCCATTCTACTGGTGAGGGCACAGACTGAGTTTTTTATTTCATCTACTGAATCTTTTATTCGTGACATTTCTGTGTGTAGCTTTTCAATTTCTGATCTCATTTTTCCCTTTATTTTCTCGATTGTTTCTCTCATGTCCTCCTTTAATTTACTGGATATCTGTCTCATTGTTTCATTGAGTTCATGGAACATCTTCATTATTTCATATCTGAATTCTTTCTCAGAGGAGTCCCTTAGGTGAGTAGCACCTACTGAGGCTTCTGGACATTTTATCATCCTCCCATCGTGGTGGGGATTTGCGTTGTTTCTTCATGTTGGTGTGGAGCAACAGAGACTGAGATGTTACACAAGATTGGTGGGTATGAATAAACTACCTGCGGCTGTGTGAGTGTCTGCTGGCCCAAAATTAGGCCATGCCCACTTCTACAGAGGTCACACCCACTTCTGAAGATGTCACGCCCCCTACAGGTACCTGATGTGTGGGGTGTACAACCCCAGGGGAGGAAGAAGACCAGTCACAGCGTTGGGTACGAACAGGAAGAGGTTCAGGGATGGTGAGCGGATCAGGGTCCTAGAGGACACCTGGGGCGCATACACGGGGAAAGCCAAGTCCCGGGTTAGAATAATGACTGACGTGGGGGAGGAAGAAGACCGGGCACAGCGTTGGGGATGGACAGGAAGAGACTCAATGATGGTCCGTGGTCCCAGGGTCCTAGAGGACGCCTTAGGCACGTACACAGGGTATAGTGCTTTTTAAGTATTCTATTTCTTGTCTTCTTTTGTTTTTTGGGCCACACCTGGTGATTCTCATGGGCTACTTCTGGCTACTCCTGGCTTACCTGCCCTATGATCACTCAGGCTCCAGAAAGTATCCTATTTCTTTGTTGATGTTTTCCCCCCACTGTTGAAAATTTAGTGCTTTTAATTAATAATAAATCTATTATTTTTGCATTCCTTTAATTCTGTCTGTTTTTGCTTCATGTATCCTTGAGCCTCTTTATTAAGTGCAGCTATGCCTGTAATTATTATATCTTTTTGGTAGATGGGTTCTTTTTTTGGGCTGGAGTGATAGCACAGCAGGTATGGCATTTGCCTTTCAGATGGCTGATCCAGGTTTGATTTCTCCGTCCCTCTCAGAGAGCCAGGCAAGCTACTTGAGAGTATCCCACCTGCATTGCAGAGCCTGGCAAGCTCCCCGTGGTGTATTCAATATGCCAAAACCAGTAACAACAAGTCTCACAGTGGAGACGTTACTGGTGCCCGCTTGAACAAATCGATGAACAATGAGAGGACAGTGCTACAGTGCTACAGGTTCTTTTATTACTATGTATTATTCTTCCTTTTGTTTCATAAGTTTCCCCTCTTCCTACCCCTTTGGTATTACAACTCTTTATTTAAAAGCTCATGTAGGCATATCTCCATAGATTCAGCAGCTGAGGAAACTGTACCTTTTATTTCTGGGACAGAAATTCCCATTGCGATTCCTCTGAGCCACTGACTGCTGTCCTGGGCTGCATTTCTCTCTTGTCTTTGCCGCTTAGACCACTTGCCTTGTCATCTGCTTTCTGCCTCTTGCAGGTCTCTGGTTCCTGTGACAGCCTCACTGAATGCTTGCCCTTGGTTGTTTCACTTGCCTCTGGTTATCTCGCTGTTTCCTTGTTGCCTCTGCATTGTTTGTCTTTCATCATTATCATCATCATCATCATCATCATCATCCACTGATCTTAGCAAATGTGTTGTCTTTTGAATTGTGCTGCTCAGTTGCTGGTGCTCCATGGCTTGCTTGCTCAGTGTTAGGTTCCCATCATTTCTTCTTGTATGCATGCACATGGGTATCTGTATGGGAGAGAAGGAGAGAGCTCAAAAATTCATTGTGAAGACCAATGCTAAGGATTTAGTGCCTCAGTTTTCTGGTTTTAGATCATGTGTAAGGTGTTTAATCCACTTTTAATTGATTTGTGTGTGTGTGGTTTAAGACACTGGTTCATTTTTATACTTTTGATATAATTATTTAGGTTCTTTTGAGGGGGGCAGGGAAGGAGGCAGGAGCACACGGGGTGATGCTTAGGGCTTACTCCTGGCAATGCTCATAGGATCATATAGGATACTGGGGATCATACTAGAGTTGGCTGTGTGCAAGGCAAGCGCCCTCCTCCTGTACTATCTCTCTGATCCCAGTGACTAGTTTTACCAACAACATTTTTCTTTCTTTCTCTTTTCCTTGTTTTTGGGCTACACCCAGTGATGCTCAGGGGTTACTTATGGTTTTGCACTCAGGACTTACTCCTGGTGATGCTAGGGGGACCATATAGGATGGCAGGGATAGAACCTGGGGCCAGCTGCATGCAAAGCAAATGGTCTATTTGTACTATTGTTCCTGCCCATGAATATAATTTTTCTATTTTTGCTCATAAAAACTGAACATATTTATGTGAAATTATTATTATTATTATTATTATTAGTTCTGAGGGCCACAACTGGCCCAGGTTTGTTCTGAACTTTGCTCTCAGGTATCATCCGTGGCTTAAGAGACCATATACGACGCCAAGGATTGAATCTGGATTGACTGCACATAAGGCAAGCTCCTTACCTGCGGTCTTATCTCTCTAGGCTCAATTTCTTTTTTTGCTTCTTGGGTCACACCTTGGCTCTGCACTCAGGAATTACTCCTGGCGGTGCTCAGGGACCATATAGGATGCTGGGAATTTAACCCTGGTCGGCCGCGTGCAAGGCAAACGTCCTACCTGCTGTGCTATCGCTCCAGCTCCATCTCTGGCATCGATTTCTAAGTTCTCAACTGTTTCATTGATATATAACTCTCTTCTTATGCCAGTCAGATGCCTTTTGTTGTTTCATTTTTGGGTCATAACTGTTGGTGTTTAGGGCTTGCTCTTGATGGTACTTAGGGGATCACATGCAGTGCTGGGTATTAAACCAGGATCAGTTGCACGCAAGGCAAGTACTTATGCCTTGTGCTGTCTCTCTCGCCTCCTGATGATATTTTAATTACTTTATTTTATCACTTAATCACTTAACTTCCCGTTAGTCGTCGATTTGCTCGAGCGGGCGCCAGTAACGTCTCCATTTGTCCCTGTCGCGTGCTAGTGTAGCCCAATGGCATCTCTTCGCTCCAGGAACATGGAGGGCCTCAAACCGATCGTTCATGACCTTGACAAAGAAGTCTGACCATCTGGTAGGTGGGCGGCCACGCGGTCTCTTGACATCCCGTGGAATCCAATCAGTAACAGCTCTAGTCCAGCGATCGTCTTTAAATCTCATTACGTGACCAGCCCATCTGATTTTCGACAACTTGGCAAATGAGACAGCTGAGGGTTATTTTATAATATTATTTAAAACCAGGAAGTGTGATACTTCTGGCTTTGTTCTTTTTCAAGATTGCTTTGACTTTTCAAGATCCTTGGAGGTTCCATATAAATTTTAGGATTATATCTTTAATTTCTGTAAACACTGCCTTTGAGATTTGAATAGTAATTGCAGGAAAAGATACCTTGCATTTTAAAACCCCTAGATTTTAAATTTTGCTTTAAACACAGTTAAATTTGAAGTAAAACCCAACAGTGAATTTAATGAACACCTACTATGTCTCAGGCATGTTTTATCCACTTGGCCCTCAGTGGTAAATAAGATAATAAATACAAAAAAGCATCAACATCAACAATGAAAAAAATGGAAAAAAGGACCAGAGAGATAAAATAGGGGTAAGACGCTTACCTAGCGGGTGGAGAGATAATACAGTGGGTAGGGTGCTTGCTTTGCAACCCAGGTTGATCCCTGGGCACTCCCTATGGTTCCCTGACTCCCCCAGGAGTGATCCCTGAGAGCAGAGCCAGGAATAAGCTCTGAGCACTACTGGATGTGTTTTTAATTAAAAAAAAAGTAAAAGCAAACAAACAAACAAGACACATGCCTTGCGTACGACAGGGCCCAGTTCAACCCACAGCACCCCGTTACCCCCAAGCTTTTCTGAGCACTGCCAGAGTGACCCAGGTAACCATTGACATCTCAGAGGCTAAAAAGCACTGCACTCTTGTCCCCTGGGACTGAACTTCCAGGTATGTTAGCTGAGAATCTTTGGCAAGTGCTTTGGGCCCCCTGAGAACCATTTGGAAGGTTCCAAAATTAAAAACAAACAAACAAACAAAAAACCAAAAAAAACCCCACAAAAACAAAATCACTAGAAGAAACCCAATAAAATGTATAAAATATGACTTCTTCTTTTGGCCAAATTCAGAGACCATTATTATTCTTCCAATTTACTAAGCTTGAAGTGTTTTTTTGCTGTTGCTGTTTTTGTTTTTTGGTGCTTGTGGCATTTTTCAAGCTTCTTCCTAGTATGCACAGATTAGAATGCATAGCTTTATCGAACACTCTCTCTTTTAGGGTGGGGGCACACCTGAGAGCTCTGGGTTTATTTCTGGCTCTGTGCTCAGGGATCACTCCTGGTGGGCTCAGGAGTGGGATACTGGTAATTGAACCCTGGTCCGCTGCATGCAAGGCAAACACCCTGCCCACTTTGCTATTGCTCTGGCCCTGTCAAATATTCTGTGACTATTTTCCCCCCTCCAGCTTTAGATGAACTGCTAATAGCTTTCATTACTTTTACAGGGAGCTTGTGTGTTTGTGTGTGTGTGTGTGTGTGTGTGTGTGTGTGTGTGTGTGTGTGTGTGTGTGTAGGGTTGGGCTCACACCTGGGTATATGCTTAGGTCTTACTCCTGGCTCTGTACTCAAAGACCACTCTTTTTTATTTCTTATTTTATTTATTTTTTTACAAAGTTGTTCATGATTGGATTTCAGTCATACAGTATTCCAATACCCATCCCTCCACCAGAGTACACTTCCTATCACCCAGGTTCCCTCCCATCCTCCCATCATCCCCACCCCCCACCTCCTGTGTGCCTCTATGGCAGGCAATCTTCTTCTTCTTGTTCTTGTTCTTCTTCTTGTTCTTGTTGTTCTTGTTGTTGTTGTTGTTGTTGTTCTTCTTCTTCTTCTTCTTCTTCTTCTTCTTCTTCTTCTTCTTCTTCTTCTTCTTCTTCTTCTTCTTCCTCCTCCTCCTCCTCCTCGTCCTCGTCCTCCTCCTCCTCCTCCTCCTCCTCCTCGTCCTCGTCCTCCTCCTCCTCCTCCTCGTCCTCGTCCTCCTCCTCCTCCTCCTCCTCCTCCTCCTCCTCCTCCTCCTCCTCCTCCTCCTCCTCCTCCTCCTCCTCCTCCTCCTCCTCCTCCTCCTCCTCCTCCTCCTCCTCCTCCTCCTCTTCTTCTTCTTCTTCTTCTTCTTCTTCTTCTTCTTCTTCTTCTTCTTCTTCTTCTTCTTCTTCTTCTTCTTCTTCTTCTTCTTCTTCTTCTTCTTCTTCTTCTTCTTCTCCCCTCTTTTCTCCTTTTGGGCACTGTGTTTGTAATACTGATACTGAAAGATTATCCAGAATAACCCTTACCTACTTTAACCCTCAGCTCTTGTCAAGCGTGATCATTCCAGCTATTATTGTCATAGGGATCTCTTCTTTATCTTACTTACCCTCAGCCTCCCACACACACTTGTGGTTAATTCTAACCATTGGCCAGTCTTCCCAAGCCCTATTTTCCATGGTCATGGATATTATTCTACTATATATATATTTTTTCTATACACCACAAATGAATGCAGTCATTCTATATCTGTTCCTCTCCTTCTGACTCACTTCACTCAGCATAATACTCTCCAGGTCCATCCATTTGTAGGCAAATTTTATGACTTCATTTTTCCTGACAGTTGATTAGTATTCCATTGTGTAGATGTGCCATTGTTTCTTTCTCCATTCATCTGTTCTCAGTGATCACTCTTAATGGTGCTTGAGGGACCATAAGTGGAGCTTAGGATCTAACCAGGGTCAGATGCGTGCAAGGCAATCATCTTAACCCCTGTTCTCTCTCTCCTATTTAGATTTTTGTTTAATACTGTTTTCAAAACACACATGATGAAACTCAGGGTTTACTCCTGGCTCTGCACCTGCTGGTTGGGGGCCCATATGGGATACTGGGTATCAAACCTGGATTGATTGCTTGCAAGGCAAGGGCCCTACATGCTCTACTAGCTCTTTGGCCCTGATTCTATAATTTTTATCATAAATCTCAAGGAGTAAAGTTTTCTAATAATACCACAGGTCAATTCAGTAAATTCAACCTAGTAATTGGTACTCAGAACTTCATTTGAAGTGAAGGGTTTTCCCTGGCCCCTGGCATAAACTCCTTCAGGTAGGCAAGGTTGTAGTCGAGGAGATATGATGTGGTTGGATTCTTGCTTTCTTTTTGCTCTCTCAATCCGTTTATTGTTTTTGCCTCCTCCACAATTGGCTAGAATGCAGAGTGAAAAACTCACATAATATCTCTAATGATTGACACACATGTAATTTGGTGATTGTGCCTGCTGGTTATGTAGCAGATTCAAAGCAGACTTCTTTTTCTCTCATTTGATGTTCGTTTCAGACTTTCCCCTTGAAATATTCTCGCTGAAAACCCCCTTTAGTCTTCATGATACTAAAAAAATCATATTTTGTGGCTGGTCTTTTAGTATTCCTTTTTCAAACTTTGAACCTCCCATAATCTACCTCCTCACTTAGGTTAGTTAATTCATGAAGAAAGTCCTCTTGGACAGGATTCTGCTTAATTATAGTCTAAATCCTGTTGATGTATCCCAGATGATACACAAGAAAACAGTCATGCGACTTTGCTTTATCATTGTTGGAGGTACCATTTTCTCTCAACACATTCACATAATCTTTTTGCTTCCTAATTTCTATCCTCTCTTGACTTTGAAACTCTTTCTTCTTTGGCTTAACTCCTATACAACCTCACTTATCTCTTTGCTCATTGGCGGAGAGAGAGAAGCCCAGTATCTCCAATAAACTCTCTGTTTTACTTTAATTTTTTGTACCCTTTTATATTTTTAAGAGGACTGATGTTCCAGGGATCCATAAATTGTTTTTAACTACTCCTTTGATACGTGCTAGTAGTTGGCCTTGAATGCAGCTTGAATGAGCCTTGGCACATTCGTTTTAGGTCCTACACAAAATGGAGGCAGACGTTATTCTATGTTAACTTTCTATTGCAAAAACTACCTAATCTTCGACTTCTGGCACAGTTGGAAGAAAATATTTCTATCTATAACCAAACTTAACTGTATCTATTTTTTCATTTTCTTTCCTTTCTTTTTTACAGGATTGCTTCCACCTCCCCTGGTACCCTGCCATTTCTTCTTTTTACCTTTTAAGAGCAATATTATACTTCATTTCAGAAGAGATATGTTTTTATTTATTTAAAAATATAACATGATAAACAGATTTTTTGAGATGGTGATTACTATTATTATTTTTTTGGTGTGTGTATGTGTGTGGGGGTTAGGGGTTCACAAGGAATGGAGCCTTTGGGAGCTGGTATCAAACCTTAATCCCCTACATGCAACACCCTTTGAGCCATCTGCCCTCATGAAAAGTGATTCAAGCAATTCTGCAAGGGTAGGGTGATACAAAGAGAGTGTTGATATATTATGTTCACTAGGTGAGAGGAATCTTTGACTTTTGCAGGAAAAAGAGGCACAAGAGGCCTGGAAACGGAACACAGTGGGGAGTTATAAAGTGGTTTGGTCAAAGAGAAGGCACAGAAGCTTATAGGGAGGTCATAGCCTAAGGAGAAAGGATGATTAATGACAGGAATGGTCAAGGGAATTTAAAAAACAAGGATGCCTAACATTAATTGTTAAAGTGTTTAGTACCAACCCTTTATTAAAAGTCGACTACAGATAGTAACTTAGTGTTTAATAGTTGCTTACAGAAGTTAAAGCAGAAAGAAACTTGTGTGATGTTTGGGATGGTGTTAAACACAGGAAATGGGACATGTTAGTGAGAACAGTGGAAGCAGGAAAGTAGCGTGAGTGTTGACAATGAGAGGTGAGTCTTGGGTGATGTCACTAATCTCCCTACAGCACAGGACTGAAAGGTCATTTATGTATATAATGTATGCATACTGTCACTGTCCTCCCGTTGTTCATCTATTTGCTCGAGCGGGCCCAGTAACGTCTCCATTGGAGACTTTGTTGTTACTGTGTCTGGCATATCGAATACGTCACGGGGAGCTTGCCAGGCTCTGCTGTGTGGGCGAGATACTCTGGGTAGCTTGCCGGGCTCTCCAAGAGGGGCGGAGGAATCGAACTCAGGTTGGCCATGTTGGCTGCGTGCAAGGCAAACGCCCTACAGCTGTGCTATCGCTCCAGCCCACAAAAACTTCGGAAAAACTCCAAAAATGGCTGGAATAGTGGAAGGAGATCATGGTTGCCCATCACTCAGTTTAAAAACTTTGAGGTATTTTGAATATATAAGTGAAAACTGAGGTCAGAAGGATAAAGGGTTGGGATCCCTGGGTTTCACCTGGGTTACAGTAAGCAATCAGTAGTTGGAAGGCTCCTTAACTACTCAGGAGTGTGGTTGGAGTCAGTTCATTCACAAGTCACTAACTTTTCAAATAGGACATCTATTGCACTTGAAAGATAAGATCATATACCTTCTTCCATGGAGAAGTAATTCTGTTTCATTTTTTTTCCAGTTTCTAGTTATTTTTAATTCCACAGAAACTTATTTGTGAAAGTTATGTTATTATTCTTGTCATATCTATTACAATATACATGTACATATATCAATATATGTGCAGTGCTTTGCATGACACTTTTGTTTTTGTTTGTATTTTACCTATTTCTGATCAAATTTCATGTTTCAGGGAAGCTTGCTGGGATATTCCTTCATATTCTTTCACTTCCATTTCTAGTGACACTAATTTAATCCAGTCACTTGTCTGGGTTTTTTTAAAACTTGAGTTAAACAACTATTACTTTTATTATTAGTATCCCACTTTTTTCCAGATTTCTTTTGTCCAAAACTATAAAGTAAAATTCTAGTATATATTGAGGTGCCCCTTCTCCGTTACCCTGTTATCTTATGGTACGGAGTACTAACATTCAATTTCCATGATTTGGAGGTATGAACAAATAAAGCACACTAAACATGGAGCTAAAGAAACAGAGGGAGACCCTGGATTCTTGATGACATGGTTAAGCCCCTGGAACAATCTATCATGAGTCCTGCAACAAACCTAGACTTTCTGTACAAGAGAACAATTTTTTATACTATTTATTCCAAACTGAGTTAGGAGTACTTGATATGTGCAGTAGAATTATCTAAGTGATAAAAACTTCATACTGGTTATGGGATTGGTGAGAGAAGGCAGTAATTATTTAAGAAGAATCTTCCTCAGTAGAAAGTCTGAATTAAGCCTACCTGGCAGTCAACTCATAAGATGGATAGAATACTTGAATAGTTCTAGCAAATGGGTAAAAGTATAAGGAAGATGAGGATCATGATTGCACTGGTACTGGGGAATTAATGTAATGGTCACCACACTGATATTTAAGTGAATGCAAAGTCATGCATGTTCAGTGGTTAAATTATGTTAAGTTAATTGCTTTTAAATATCTTATAATGTTGGGGGCTGGAGAGATAGCACAGCGGGTAGAGCGTTTGCCTTGCACGCGGCCAACCCGGGTTCGATTCCCAGCATCCCGTATGGTCCCATGAGCCACCGCCAGGAGTAATTCCTGAGTTCAGAGCCAGGAGGAACCCCTGTGCATCACTGGGTGTGACCCAAAAAGCAAAAAAAAAAATCTTATAATGTCTGATTCAGAAATTCATAGGCCTTAAGAACTGGTCGTTTTGTATTATGTACCCAGACAAAGCTGTCAACCCATTGTAATCACCTGGATAAATCAATATAAATAGTGGAGCAAACTCTTTTCCCTTCCAAAAGACTCCCTCTGACTTATAGGTCTGGTGTAGAGACTAGGAGTCTGTGTTTAAAATATGCTTCTTCTTCTGCACCTCAAAAGAAACACTGATCAAAATACAAAGACAGTCTACAGAATGGGAAAGGATATTCGCCCAATACACATCCTACAAGAGGTTGATATCAAGGATATATAAAGCACTGGTTGAACTCCACAAGAAGAAAACATCCAACCCCATCAAAATATGGGGCAACGAAATGAACAGAAACTTTCTCAAAGAAGAAATACGAATGGCTAAAAGGCACATGAGAAAATGCTCTACATCACTAATCATCAGGGATGATGCAGATCAAAACAACAATGAGATATCATTTCACACCACAGAGACTGGCCCACATCCAAAAGAACAAAAGCAACTGGTATTGGAGCGGATGTGGCGAGAAAGGGACCCTCCTGAATGAATTGCTGGTGGGAATGCTGACTGGGTCAGCCCTTTTGGAAAACAGTATGGGCGATTCTCAAAAAATTAGAAATTGAGCTCCCATTTGACCCAGCAATACCATTCCTGGGAATATATCCTGGAGAGGCAAAAAAGTATAGTCGAAGTGATGTTTGCACTTATGTGTTCATTGCATCACTGTTTACAATAGCCAAAATCTGGAAAAAACCTGAGTGCCCGAGAACAGATGACCAGTTAAAGAAACTTTGGTACATCTAAACAGTGAAGTACTATGTAGCTGTTAGAAAAGATGAAGTCATGAAATTTATACAAGTGGTACTACATGGAAAGTATCATGCTAAGCGAACTGAGTCAGAAAGAGAGGGATAGACATAGAAAGATTGCATTCATTTGGGGAATATAAAGTAACAAAATAGGAGACTAACACCCAAGAATAGCCGTGTTAAGTACCAGGAGGTTCACTCCATGGCTTCAAGGCCAGCCACACATGCTAGGGGAAAAGGCAGCTCAGATAGAGAAGGGAGCACCAAATAAAGGGTGTTGGGAGGATCCTCCCAGGATGGGAGATGCGTGCTGAGAGTAGACTGTAGACCAAACATGATTGCCACTCGATGCCTCTTTTGCAAACCACAGCATCCAAAAGGAGAGAGAGAGCAAAAGGGAATGCCCTGCCACAGAGGCAGGGTGGGATGAGGGGAATGGGGATGGGTGGGAGGGATACTGGAATCAGTGATGGTGGAGAATGGGCCCTGGTGGAGGGATTGGTACTCGATCATTGTATAACTGAAACCCAAGCACAAAATTTGTAAGTCTACAACTGTACCTCATGGTGTTTAACTAATAAAAATTAAAAAATAAATAAATAAAATAAAATATGCTTCTTTGGGAGGTGAGTTGGTAAAATGGGTCAAGGTTATTAAAATGGTTCATACTTCTTGCTCAAAATTAAGTTCTGAAAACGCATTGTGCAGCATACTGACTATAATTAATAAAGATATATTGCATACATCAAAGTTGCTAAGAGAATATCTCTTTAAAGTTTTTATAATAAGAAAAATATGCAACTGTATGATGATGGATGTTATTGTAGTCTCATTTTGACTGGTTTGTTATAAAATATAGCATCATTCTGATGTACATCTGAAAGTAATATAATGTTATATAACAACTATAGTTCAAAAAAGTGAAAAAACTCAAGATTTGACACTGAGATCTGAGAAATCCAAGTGACACCTTGCTTTTGCCACTTTTCTAGATTTATTCAGAAGGTACCATTAATATACTGTCTAGCTTTGAGAACTAATGCTTTCTTTAATATCTGAGAGTCATCCTTGAAAAAATCAACTATGGATTAAAGTTTTTTTTGATTATGAATTTATTTTTATTCCATAATACCACCATATGTATTTTTTCAAAAATTATCATTTGACTTTTTGTAAAAAGGGGAGAGTAAGTAATAAAATCTTAACTGCTTAAGTAAGAGTTCTGGTTAGAGAGACTCTAGTTAAGAAAGTTTTCCTTGAGAGAGAGAAAACAAGGGATTGCCCTGCCACAGAGGCAGGGTGAGATGGGAGGGATGGGGGTTGGTGGGATAGTATCTATGGTGGTGGAAGATGGGCACAGGTGGAGGGATGGGTATTTGGTCATTGTATAATCGAACCCAAGCACAAAAAATTGTAAATCTATAACTGTACCTCATGGTGTTTCACTAAAAATAATAAAAAAAAAAGAAAGATTTCCTTGAATAAGAGGAACAATGCCTAAGAGTTCTGAGAACGAAAGAAAAAAAAGACAGTGTTTTTATTTATATAAGCTAAATTTATCCTAAAGGCTTCCTCTTAGTTCTTCAAAAAGGAAATATTAAGATTTTTTTAAATTAAAAAAGATCTTGTAATTACTTATTTAGCACTATGGTCATTTGATTCTCATGCTTAATTGAGCAAATAATGTTTCTAAGTATTTTTTATTCCCAAAACATTGGTACTACTAAGGAAAGAAATCCTTCAAGTTTTCTTATGTTAATGTTATTTTCTGATTTTTTAAAACTAATTTTCCTTTATAATAAAAGATTATTTAAACTTATCAAAATCACTTTGATTTTACACCTACAGTTGGAATCTTAACATCTTGATTTTCGACACTTATAAATGCTTTAATAGATACATGGACAGTAATTTAGTTTGACTTAAATGTAATAATCAAGCCCATTTATCCAGGCTGACAAGGTTTCATTTCCTAATGATCTTTTATTGTAAATTTATTTGATTTTCTTTAATATATTATCTCATTTCTCATCGCCTTTCCTTTTGAAAAAGAATGAATAATTCCGTATGAAATTATGAAGACTTGGCCTTAAGCTGACAGCTCTAAGAAGCACTGAATATCTCCACCCTTTTAAACAAATTACATAGTTTGATAACAAAGTCCCAAGAAGAAGAGAGCATTAGTTTATCGAGATTGTACTTCCAGAATTTCTTATTTGCTTGCAAGAAAGAGAATCAAAATAATTAGGCCAATCCGAGTCTATTTCTATATTTTCAACTACCCACTTAGGCTATGAGTATTCCATGGACAATTAATATTCATCATCCTCCACTCAGGAGGTCTGAACATTTGCACGGTACTTTAAAAATTGCCCCCCAAAATAGTAATATCACAATGTGTTAACTTCGGAAAATTCCAAGTACTTCTCAAAATTGTCCCCAGTTTCTTATCCCTGCTGTTATTGTCTTTAGCATTCTGGGATCAAAAATTATTCCAGTTTCTTTCAGTCTCATTCCACACCACCTATCAGAATATTGCTATAAGAATGATCCCTTAGGAAATATCAGTCTGACTTATTTCACACTTTAAGTCTTGACTTCCTATTTCCTACAGGACTAACTACAGACATCTGAAAACCTTCAGGGTCTATTACAAGCCACAATGCCCGAAGTGGGGGGCTGGACTAGAGAGAGAGAGAGAGAGAGAGAGAGAGAGAGAGAACAGAAAGAGAGAAGAGAGAGAAAGAGAGAGGAGAGAAAGAGAGAGAGCGGTAAAGTACCTACCATAGGGATGGGTGTTGGAACACTGTATGACTTCCTTCTTTCCTCCCTCCCTCCCTCCCTCCCTCCCTTCCTTCCTTCCTTCCTTCCTTCCTTCCTTCCTTCCTTCCTTCCTTCCTTCCTTCCCTCTCACCCCTCCCTCCCTCCCTCCCTTCCTTCCTTCCTTCCTTCCTTCCTTCCTTCCTTCCTTCCTTCCTTCCTTCCCTCCTTCTTTCCCTCCTTCTTTCTCTTCCTCCCTCCCTCCCTCCCTCCCTCCCTCCCTCCCTCCCTCCCTTCCTTCCTTCCTTCCTTCCTTCCTTCCTTCCTTCCTTACTTCCTTCCCTCCTTCTTTCTCTTCCTTCCTCCCTCCCTCCCTCCCTCCCTTCCTTCCTTCCTTCCTTCCTTCCCTCCTTCCTTCCCTCCTTCTTTCCCTTCCTTCCTCCCTCCCTCCCTCCTTCCCTCTCTCCCTCCCTCCTTCCCTCCCTCCCTCCCTCCCTCCCTCCCTCCCTCCCTCCCTCCCTCCTTCCTTCCTTCCTTCTTTCCTTCCTTCCTTCTTTCCTTCCTTCCTCCTTCCTTCTTTCCTTCCTTCCTTCCTTCCTTCCTTCCTTCCTTCCTTCCTTCCTCCTTCCTTCCTTCCTTCCTTCCTCCCTCCCTCCCTCCCTCCCTCCTTCCTTCCTTCCTTCCTCCTTCCTTCTTTCCTTCCTTCCTTCCTTCCTTCCTTCCTTCCTTCCTTCCTTCCTTCCTTCCCTCTCACCCCTCCCTCTTCCCTCCCTCCCTCCCTCCCTCCCTCCTTCCTTCCTTCCTTCCTTCCTTCCCTCTCACCCCTCCCTCTTCCCTCCCTCCCTCCCTCCCTCCCTCCTTCCTTCCTTCCTTCCTTCCTTCCTTCCTCTCTTCTTTCCCAAGCGAGGGTGCTCAGGTCTTCTCCAGAATGAAAAAAGAGCAGAGAATGACTTTTGGGAGAGAGTTTATATACAATTTTTTTTCAAATTATTGTGGCCTGGAGTTCTCTGCATAAAGTTAATCTGAGTGTTGTCACAGGAAAAGCCTTTAAAAAAATTTAAAAATACTATTTTTTTAAACTCCTTTAAAAAATTACTTAATCACTGTGAATCGAACAAAGTCACTCATGATTGGGTTCCAGGCATCAAAGTTCCAGCACCAATCCCTTCATCAGTGACTTCTTTCTATCAGTCTCTCTCCTGCACCGAGTTTCCTGCCTCTGTGGTGGACACTCAGTTTCCTGCCCTCAGTTTTTCTCCTGCCCCGAGCCTGCCTCTGTGGTGGACACTTTTTTCTTTTTCTTTTATCCTTGTAGGCATTGTGATTTATAATACTGTTAATGTTAATAGGTATCGTGTATAACACTTGACCTTCTTTCAGCTCCCAGTCAAGGCTTGGACTCTAGATGATCCTTTCACATTCTTACTTGTGACCTGAAATTTTTCCTGTAATGTTTCCCTTTCTGAGGGACCCACTCTTCTCTGGGTTGTAGCACAGCACTGTAGCACTGTCATCCCATTGTTCATCGATTTGCTCGAGCGGGTGCCAGTAATGTCTCTGTTCATCTCTGTGGCATGCTAGTGTAGCCCAATGGTGTCTGCTCGCTCCAGGTACACTAAGTAAGAGTTGCAGTCACTGTTTTTGGCATCTTGAATGCACCACGGGTAGCTTGTCAGGCCCTGCCATGCGGGCGGAATATTCTCAGTAGCTTGCCGGGCTCTCTGAGAGGGATGGAGGAATCCAACCTGGGGACAGACGCAAATGCCCTACCTGCTGTGCTATCATTTCCTCTCCAAGAAGCTCATGATTTGCATCTCTCTTTTTTTCTTTTTGGGTCACACCCAGCGATGCACAGGAGTTACTCCTGGCTCTGCACTCAGGAGTCACCCTGGTGGTGCTCAGGGGACCATATGGGATGCTGGGAATAGAACCCAGGTTGGCCGGGTACAAGGCAAATGCCCTACCTGCTGTGCTGTTGCTCCAGCCCCTATGGTTTGCATCTCAAAGGGATGTGTTCCTCATATATCTGGGCTACTTCAGGGCTAGACATTTTCTTTTTAGTTTTGTTGTTTTCCCAAAAGTCATTACCAGGACCTCAATCTATCTGCCTGCAATATTTCTCCCCAAAAGATTTTAACCCCTTACATTTTTTGGTTTGCTTTTTTAGAGGTCAATGTCCAGAGTCACCTGACTTTCAGTTTGGGGATTATATAATAGCACTTAAAAGCTGAGTAGGAAGCTTGAGAGACTTTCAGTGGTAAGTAAAATCATTATTTTCCTTTGGTTCTCAACCATTAGTGTTGCCTTAAGAAAACTTAATTTGAAAAGCAAAACTAGATTAGGTATTATGTTGCTGATGAAGGCATAAAAGAATTTTATATTTGAATGATCCCCATAGTTTTATATAGTTTTTTTAAATTAAAACTTATTTTTTTCAAAAAACTTAATTTGACGGTTTATGAACGTAGTAAACCAACCAGTTCATAGAAGGACAGTGCTTGCTTTAAAAGCCTAGGAAAGGACATCGATGAGAACAAAATTAATCTTTCTTCTTGAAAATTTATCATCTTTCTAGACCTAGAGAAGAGCTCAGTGGCTTGAAGGCCTGCTTTACAAACGTACGGTTATGAGCACTCTGGTGCCACCATGTGTGCTGAGTATGATCCTGGTAGGTCTGCTCTTTGAGATTGGGATCCATGCTGTCTGTGATCCCCACACTGCAAGCACTTTCCAGCCATGTCCCAATGGATGTGAGCACCACAACAAAGGATCATGTCCCCTGGGAATAACACAACTGAACTCGATGAGAGTACCATAGTCAGGAAGGGCCCCCCGGCAAGCATGTGTGTAAGCACTGTAGCCACTCCCGGAGAGCTCTAAAACCAGCATGAGCACAAGCAACACAGCTGAAGAGTGTGGCCCAGTGAGTACTTGCGCAAGCATCACAACTAAGTGAGCACAATCCTCAGCACGTACCAAGGCCAAGCATGCTAGCATGCAGCCTCATGGGTGACCCCTACCGAGTACCATGATACAAAAATGTTGAGTGCCACATCCAGGCAGGTGTGTGAACCCCGGCATCTCAAGAACAACCCCAACATGAAGGGGGATGGGCAACAAGCTTAAAAAATCACCTTTATGTTTCAATAGAAGGATGAATACCTTTTCCATTTGAAAAATAGTAAAGGAACATTTTCCCGGCTCATTCCTCCACTCCCCACTTTCTTTCCTCTCTTCTCTTCCTCCCTTTCGCTCCCCTCCCCTCCTTTCTTATATATATATTTTGTTTGTTTGTTTGTTTTGTTTTGAGGCCACATGCGGTGGTGCTCAGGGCTTACTCCTGGCTCTGCATTTAGGGATGACTCCTAGTGGGCTCAGGGAAACATGTCAGGGATTGAACTTGTGGTAGCTGCTTGCAAGGAGAACGTGCTACCTCTGTACTACCTCTTTGACCCTGCCATCTTTCTTTTTAAAATCTTTCTTTCTTTCTTTCTTTCTTTCTTTCTTTCTTTCTTTCTTTCTTTCTTTCTTTCTCTTTCTCTCTCTTTTCTTTCTTTTTCGCTCTCCCTTCCTTCCTTCCTTCCTTCCTTCCTTCCTTCCTTCCTTCCTTCCTTCCTTCCTCTCTCTCTCTTTATTCCCCTCTCCTCCCTTTGTGTTTCTGTGGTGACGAGAGGCCACACACACCTCTAGTTGTGACACTTGTAGATTTTAGTTGTGGTGCTCAGCAGGAGTCACAATTAGGTTGTGGTGCATGCACACTCAGCAGTATGTGAATACTCATCAAGGGTTCCACTTCTTTAGTTGCGGTGCTTGTGTATGTGCTATGGTGTTCATGTACATTCTGGTTGCAGAGCTCAGTATGAGTCATCACATTTGTGCTTTCTGGGGACTGCACCCCCTTGTTGTGGTGCCCACAGATTCCTGACTATGATGCGCCTAGAAACTGCTTGTGGTAGAGGAGATTACAGCCAGCAGAGCTGCCAGGTTCACACAGCAGAGCTGTCAGGATTGTACTGAGTGCGTGTGGCAACACCAGGTGCTCAACTCCAGACCACATGCCCAAAAGGCAGATGTTTTAAGCCCCTGAACTAACCCAGGAGGCCATCTCTTTATTTATTTCATAAATTGTATGCATAACCTTATTTGGAAATGAACTGTCAAAGTCTATCCCCTAGGGACCATATGACAGAAGCTGGTTCCAACCCTCAGCACTGCCTGCAGTGCCTCGTGCATCACTAGTGATCACTCCTGAGCATAGAACTCAGAAGGGCACGAACGATTGTGTACCCAGCATCCTCTACTCCCCTCTCACTCTGCCCAAATGTAAATTGGAGGTCCTTTGTGGATGTATGGTTCTTGCCCAGTGGTCTTCCTGCCACCACTCCACGTCACCCCAGTGGTGACAGGCTCTGTCTTCCATCTTATTCAATTCCTACGTGTGCCTTCTATGCTCCCAGTTTTCTTTTGTGACAGCATAGTGGGTAGGGCGGATGTGGCCAGCCTGGATTCAATTCCTCTGTCCCTCTTGGAGAGCCTGGCAAGCTCCAGAGAGTGTCCTGCCCGTGCAGCAGAGCCTAGCAAGCTCCCCGTGGCGTATTCAATATGCCAAAAACAGCAACAACAAGTCTCACAATGGAGATGTTACTGGTGCCCGCTAGAGCAAATCGATCAACAACGGGAGGACAGTGCTATAGTGCTATTATTATTTTTTTGTAAATTTATTTATTGAATCACTGTGAGAACAGTTACAAAGCTCTTGGGTTTAAATCTCAGTCATACAATGATAAAATACCCATCCCTTCACCAGTACACATTTTCCACCACCAAAAACCCCAGTATACCCCCCCATCCCAATACTCCCCCTATTTGTGTGGCAGATGATTTCCACGTTAATCTCTCTCTACTTTGATTACATTCAATATTTCAACACCAGACCCACCATTATTATTTAGGATTTCCCCCCAACACTCAGACATGCTGAAAAGGCAACGTTAGACAATTTGTTTTCTATTGCTGATTATGAATGACATATGATGTCGCAGCTACGTGATTTTGGAATTCTGGAATTTTAATAATTTAATCTGGAGGGATTTCTGCCAAAAGCTGCTGGGTTCTGAGATTCATTTGTGTGTCTCTGGGATCATGACCATTAAGTAGCCAAAGGAACCATTTGTGGGCAGCGACTCAGGGTTTCCTTGGGGCAGGGGGACAGGGGCCGGCTCCACCCCAATCCCGTGAGGCCCCACGTGTCTCATCACTGCTGGCCCATACTTGACTGTCCAATGGCCTCTGGAAGATAGTGGTCACTGGTGAACTAGGTAGAAGGATGACACCTCTTCCCACTTGGGGTGTCCTGGTGCTGGTCACCTAATGCAAAGTCCGGACACATTTCTGCCAAAAGCTGCGGGGCTCCGAGATTTGTTTGTGTGTCCCTGGGATCGTGACTGTTAAGCAGCTTACTCAGTCGCCAGAGGAGCCCACTCCCAGCCTTCTGATATATGCTTTACAGTATTATGTTTGGCCTTGCTGCAAGCAGCTGAGAATGTATCACCCCATCAGCCCTGGTGAAGAGATGAATATTTATTATACCCCAAGTTTCTCCCTGCAATGATGTCCTTTGAGGGTGTGTGGTGTGAAAGTTTTCAGCTGAAAGGATAAATCAGTAACAGGAAAGGAGCAATAGATCTGAATTCCCTGTAGCTTTTCTGTATACAGCTTGACTTGTCCTCACCTGTGTGGCCTCAGACTTACTACCAGAAAGCTCTTTTGCAGAAATGAATGTTGCACGTGTGTATGCTAGACTATCCCAAATTGGAGGCATTTTTAGAACTATTATCTGGAGGGTCGGAAGGAAAGCTATTGCTGTGCCTTCCATGAGAACGCCACCTCCTAGGTATAAATTACTCTCTTCAAACCCTGCATTAAGCAGATGCCGCTTTGCCAACTGAGCTCTCAGATTCTTATTCTCCTCCATGTATATGCCCTTTATGCTTATAAAGTTGGGTTTTGTTCTGTGGCTCTATAAATCGAAGCCAAGGGAGTTTCTTTTTTCTTTGTGACTGGAACCTTGGTGAGGCATTCTCTGTAAAACAGCACTTTAGACACTTCTGTGATATGTGGGTAGAAAACAAGACGAAGGGAATTCTTGATTGCACTTTTCACCTGGTTTAAACAAGAGCTTTGATTTCTCCTTCCTCTCAATCATTACAGGGCTTTGAAGTGAAAGCGGGAGTCATAGACTTTTTAAAAAAAGACATTATAGAATGCTTAGGCTTTAACACTTAAACTATGGCTGAAATGATTGTATAGAACTTCTACAGTCTGGCAGAACATTGTATGGTTTACACAGATTTTCTGTCCTTCTCGTAACCCACTTCTATAAGTCCACTGATTACAGAAGATAAAAAGGCAGTTTCTTACTAAAACTAGAGCTGCTTGGAAAAGGTTTGTCCTCTTACCTATTTATTTACGCAGTACTTAACTGGACTACTGTGTGTTTGTGACAGAGTTGGGAATTCAAACACAAAATAAAGTCTTTGCAGTCAGCTGGCTAGAAATCAAGGTCAGGAAAGGCATAAGAAATTGGACAAATGGAATATTGGTAGAGATGGCCATTTAATGGACAGGTAGCAATTAACCAGATTGAGATTGAAGTGGGGTGGGGAGTGTGTGTGTGTTTCTGTAATAAATTTATTTGTTTATTGAGGGAGAGAGAGAGAGAGAGAGAGCGCGAGAGAGAGAGAGCGAGAGAGAGAGAGCGAGAGAGAGAGAGAGAGCAGGAGAAGAAGAATTGCCGGCCGGCCATAGAGGCAGGCATCAGGCAGGCATCAGGGATGGGGGGGCGCAGAGGGAAACTGGGGACATTGGTGGTGGGAAATGTGTGTACTGGCGATGGGACATGTGTTGGAACATTATACGACTGAAACCCAATCACAAACAACTTTGTAACTGTTGCTCACTATAATCAATTTAAAAATAAATAAATAAATAAATAAATAAAATCGTAATTTAAAAAAAATCAGTGTTAGGTACATAGGAAAGTTGAGTGTAGAGTGGTACATTTATTTTAGATGATGAACCAAACTTGACACATTATTCTCTCCAAAATTCATAATTTACATCAGGTATAACACTTGTTGTTGTCTGTTGTATGGATTTGGAAAAATGTATAATTATTAATGTTGGTCATTATAGTAATACACAAACTGTTTCACTGGTCTAAAAAATAATGCTTCACTTATTAAACACATACCCCCATTGCCAAATCTCTGGAAAACAAGTGACTTTTTACTGACTGCATAATCTTGCCTTTTCTACAGTATTTTATCATTGAAATCATAGAACATGTAGTAAATTTAGATTGGTTTCTTTCAATTAGTAATGTGTAATTTAAGGTTCATTTATGTTTTTGTTGTTGTAATTTTATTTTTCTTTTGGGGCCACTTGCCTGGTATACTCAGGGATTACTCCTGGCTCTGTGCTTAGGGGTAGTCCTGAGGGTGCTCACAGGACCAATGGAATGCTGGGGCTCAAATCTGGGTGGCCACATGAAAGTCAAGCATCCAATACCACTGTCTCTTTCTCTGTTTTTTTCATGCCTGATAGCTCATTTTTAAAAAATAACATTATTGAATAATAGAGCTAAGTGTGTTATATTGTCTAAGTGTGTGCCACTGTTTATCCATTTGCCTATTGAAGAACATCTTGGTTGTTTCCAAATTTGGGCATGAATTGCTATTTTACATAGACAGAGTAGGGGTCAGAGTGATAGTACAATGGATAGGGCATTTGCCTTGCATGTGGCCTATCTGAATTTATTCTTTGGCACCCCATGTGATTCCCCAAGCCTCACCAGGAGTAACTGCTGAATGCAGAGGCAGCAGGAAGTCCTGAGCACTGCTGAATGTGACCCCAAAAGAAAATAAATAAGCAGATAGAGTAAACTTGTAAAGGCACAAAGGAATGTGAGTAAGGGCTTTTGGAAGTAGGGTAAGGGGAAAATGTTGTGTGAATAGTGATAGGGAGGACTTATTTTTCCTTTGGGAGGATAATTCCAAACTACAATGTAAATTCTATTACTCTGGTGGCATATCTAGCATTCTACTTTGTTGACTTATAAAGCGGGCCTGGATATAGAATATTTCTAATTATGTAAGACTCATAACCTTCTTTGTTTAATTTATAATCTTACTTTAAAAGATATTAGGGTGGTTAAAAGTTTCAAGTTATCCTAAGAAAACCAAGTAAAAGGGAATAGTGGCTTGTGGTTTTGAGAAAAATCAGAGGATTGTGTGATTTTGGTCTTTGGTGAACACTGTATTTGCAGAGTTTGGGTTGAAGCTCAACTTTGGGGGTTGCTTGAAGTAATTCGTTTAATTTATGTCAATGCTGATGAGTCACCCCTCATTTAGAATAAACTAAATAGTAAGTGAGTACTCCAAAAGCACAGTTGATGGCCTCATTAGCAGAAGAATGATCAGTGTTCCTGTCCAATATTTTATAAACTGTTATTTATGATATATGCAATTATGCCTTTAGTATGGCTCTGATCAATCAGATCAACACTTGAAGCATCCAAAGGTATCCTTTTCCTCTGTCCTGATTAACATTATTTCATCTCTTCATGTAGAAAACATTGGTTTATCTTGTAAAGTTTTCTTTGGGACTTCCTTTAGTTCCACCAAGAACTGTGGAATAATGGGCCAGAGTGACACAACAGTGGGTAGGGCATTATAAAAAAAAATAAACCATGGAGGAAAAACATGCTACAAATTTTCATATTGAGGTAAACTGGAAAAAAAAAACTCTTTTTTTTTTTTTTTTAGAGTCCACCAAAGGCATCACTGTCACTGTCACTGTCTTCTCATAGTTCATCGATTTGCTCTAGGGGGCCCAGTAACATTATGAGACTTGTTGATACTGTGTTTGGCATATCGACTCCATCCTGGATAGCTTGCCAGGCTTTCCTTTGCGGGCGAGATACTCTCAGGAGTTTGCTGGGCTCTCCGAGAGGGGAAGAGAAGTAGAAGGCGGAGGAATAGAACTTGGGTCGGCCCGGTTGGCTGCATGCAAAGCAAATGTCCTACCCACTATGCTATCACTCCATCCCATATTATATTCAAAGGTATTTGCCACATATCAATGATTTGTGACCAAGAATTATTAATACTTGTCCTCTAGTATCCTTTTAGTTGGAAATAGATGATTCTGGTTTTAAGGTATTTGCTTATGATAATGATAATACTACATAATACTACATGATAATATTACAGTGCATAAAGAGTGTGACTGAAAAAATAACAGAATTAGTCCCTTTTATTTTATTTAGTCCCTTTCATTTTAAACTTTTCCTTGGTAGCTTCTAAAAAGGCTAATAAAAATAAAATTTCATAGGAATTGGGAACCTGGGCTTTGTAAAGAAAGAATCATATAATCTTGACATTCCACACATATCAACTGTATGACCATTATCACCTTGTTTTTTTTTCACCTACTAAATGGGTATTATTTTATTACTTTATATAGTCTGTGGATAATTAAACTTGCACAGAAATTAGTAATGTAGTACATGTGTTTGAAATATAAAATGCTACTATCATGGCCATTATTTTTATTTTTGATTCTTGTTTTCTTGGCATTGATCTTGGTGCTGAAATAGAACAAAGAAATGAAAAAATTGAATCTTGCAAGAAAATTTCAATGACTTTATAAGATAACATATGTTTCACCCTACTCACTGTCCACTCACTGTCCTCCCGTTGTTCATCAATTTGCTCGAGTGGGCCCAGTAACATCTCCATTTTGAGACTTGTTGTTACTGTGTTTTGGCATATTGAATATACATCACGGGTAGCTTGCCAGGCTTTGCCGTGTAGATGAGATACTCTCGGTAGCTTGCAGGGCTCTCTGAGAGGGGCGGAGGAATGGAACCCGGCTCCGCCGGGCTAGCTGCGCACAACACAAACGCCCTACCGCTGTGCTATCGCTCCAGCCCATGTTTCACCCTAAAGGGTTGAAAAACTACATATCATTATTCTTAAGATGGTATTCATTACTGTATGCCTATATTCTTGGGGTTGCATTTAATTGTTATAATGACATTTAAAAACTGGCAGAATCATTTTGTTTCGTTTTCAAGGCATTATAACAGTGCATTTTGCAACTGATGGTGCCTCAGATTAAATGAAATATGGTAGTTAATAACTATGTAACATATAAAAATATTTACTATGGACCAAGTAAAGGATGAAATAGATTGTAAGTATTATAAAAAACATTTAGGAGAGGTTCTATGCATTTGGTAGATGGAAAAAAGCTGGCAATATCATCAATGAATCTTAAGATAGTGAGATTATAAAGAGTTTAGAAGGTCAGATGAGCTAGCTTGCTACATAGAAAATGTCAGTTTGAGTAAGTATTCATAAGGAAGGTAGGGATTTCAGGAAGAGATGTTGTCAGTGTAAGATACTGCTTGGAGAGGCAATGATATGATTTGTTTGCCAGGCAGGTCACGGTCCTCCCGTTGTTCATCGATTTGGTCCAGCGGGCCCAGTAACTCTCCATCGTGAGACTTGTTGTTACTGTTTTTGGCATATCAAATCCATCACGGGTAGCTTGCCAGGCTCTGCCATGCGGGCGAGATACTCTTGGTAACTTGCCGGGTTCTCCGAGAGGGGCGGAGGAATCAAACTCGGGTTGGCCATGTTGGCTGCTTGTAAGGCAAACGCCCTGCCACTGTGCTATCGCTCCAGCCCTACGGCCATACCACCCTGAACGCCAGGTAGGTCACTCAGTATTATTAGGATCTGTCCCATCGACTATTGTATTCCTTAAAGTAGGGTTTGGGGCATACAGCACCAACCCAGTGGCCTTGCAAGGTCTTTAAAAGTCATATGCTCTGCCTCTGATACATGATAGAATGGGCAATAAATGCTTCTCTTTGGCAACCTGCGACTATCTGCCTGTGTTGTATGATACACAAATGATGTTGTAGATATCCAAATAATTCTTGTCAGTAAAAAGGTTCCCCACCCCTGGCCATAAGGGAGGGCCCAGTTCAGTCTATCTTTATTCTTATTTCTTTTCGTTCCTTTTTACATTTGAATTTTAACTTTTGGGGTTAGATCACAGAAGAGGTTGGATCACAATCTGCAGTGCTCAGGGTCTATTCTTAAATCTGCTCAGAAGTGACCCCTGAAAATGTTTGGGGAACCATATATGGTGCAGGGATCAAATGAGTCAGCTGCATGCAAGAAATATACTTTATCTCCTGTACTATCTCTCTGGCCCAGAATTTTTACATCAGAGTTTCTTAACCTCAGTGCTATTGACATATTGTCACTGTCATTGTCACTGTCAGTTTTATCATCCCGTTGTTCATGTATTTGCTCGAGCGGGCATCAGTAACATCTCCATTTGTCCCTGCCACGTGCTAGTGTAGTGCGATGGCATACTGTGGGCTCTTTCAGGGTCAGGGGGATGAGGATCATCATTGTCACTGTTTTGCTATTGACATATTAAACGAGTAATTGTTTGTGTTGCAATCTTTCTGTGCTTGTGAGGCAAATCACTGACCTCTATCCACTACTAGCACCTCCCAGTTGAAGTAACCAAAGGAATGTCTTTAGATGTTGTCAGATGTCCTGTATGGTGGGGAAATAGGACAAAATTACCTTCAGCTGTGAGCCACTGACTTCAAAAAAAGATTGTATCTGCCATTTTTTCATTTCATTTCATCATTTTCTTTCCTTTAGTGTATGTGTATGCGTGTGTGTTTTTCTTAAGGAAGAACATTCATGGTCTAGGGTTTTTATTTTATTTTTTGAAGCTTTGTATCCATTGACATTTTAATTTTTCATCTTTTATTAATGATCTAGGGTTTTAAAAAACAACTCTTTTATATTGCTACAAAGCCTCATATATATGATATATGCTTGTGTGTGTGTGTGTGTGTGTGTGTGTGTGTGTATGCTGTATAAAGGGACCAGAGCAATAGTTCAGTGGGTATGGTGTTTGCCTTGCATGTGGCTGACCCAGGTTCAATCCCAGCCACCCCATATATTCCCCCAAGTCCATCAGAAGTGATACCTGAGTGCAAAGGCAGGAGTCAGCCCTGAGCAGTGCTGGGTGTAGCTTCAAAATAAATAAGCAGAACCCCCAAAAACTGTATAAATAAGATAATGCAAATATGTATTAAATATTTTTTTAATTTTTAGTTTGAAATAATTTGTATTTATAGAAGAGTTGCAAAGATGGCATGGGTGTCTTGTCCACTTCCTCTAATATTGACATCTTATGTGAACATGGTTGATGATGTCAATGTAGAGTTTATATGGGCATTTGTTGATGCAATGCTACCTAGTGGATGGTTTGAGCCACACTCAGTGGTGCTTGGTGTCTACTCCTGGTGCTGAGACTCGAACTGAGGTTGAGAAAGTCCTTAATCCCCACACTATGTCTCCTGCCCTGATACAATACTATAACTAAATTGTATTTGAATTTTCATAGTTTTACTACCTTCTTTCTGTGTGTGTGTCCCAAGATCCAGTTCAGGATTTCTCATTGCATTTAGAGAGATCATAATTTGAAAAATATTTTTAATTGAATTACAGTGATAGCCACATTTACACAGTTGTTCATGATTGGATTTCAGTCATATAATGTTCCAACACCTGTACCCTTCACCAGTGTACTTTTCCCATCACCAACAGTTCCAGTTTCCCTCCCACCCTACCCCCTGTCCCACTGCCTGCCTCTATGGCAGGTACTTTTCTTCTCTCTCTCTCTCTCTCTCTCTCTCTCTGACCATAATTTTTCATGAAAAGAATGTAAAATATTCCCAGGAAATTGCTAACTTTTAGATAATAGTGGGGCTGAAATTTCTAAGCAAAGATCTCTCAGCATTAACACACAATTAAAAAGTTCACTTATATTTGTAGAAAGTCAATACTGATCAGCTAGATTAAAAGCAGCCATGATACTGTTCTAAATCTCTGGGATAAAGTAAAGCCCAAAGATGGATTTTGTCTTGATTTAGTCTAAGTCATTTTATCTCATAGTTTTTCTGTAAATGATGAATGTCAATGGAGTTAACAAAAGGTACAGTTCCAAGTTGCTATTTCATATTTAGGAGAAGCTGAACCATTCTTTTCCAATCATACCTGACAAATACAACATGAACACAAAGTGGCATGGAAAAGCTGTAATCTATTGAATGTGGCAAATCTAAGTAATTGCGGTTCCTTCTTAGTCTCATTTGCTGCTCAGCCATATCTCATCATACGATCCCTTGAAGTCAAACCGATTTGGGACCAGATCAATACGAGGGAAACCCTTTTTTCTTCTTTTAGGGCATGAAAGTTAAAAGATGCTTAAGTCAATACTCCGTTTAATAATGTGTCTTACGGAAATGCCTGGTTTCCCCCTTCTTGTTATGTAATTGATTGAGCTGCCTGCCACCCACAAGGTATAGTCATTCTCTCCCATAATTCTCCTTCGGCCTAATTGCCATTCTGTTTTCAGTACTATTTGTCTTTAGATATTCCTCCCCCCACCCCCAATAGTATTGGGCATGCTTCATAGTTAGTTTTATCTTTCTGTGCTTTTGCTTTTAAATGTCAGCATAATTTTTTCTGCCTTATAATATTGGAGATGTTATAACCATCCATCAAGCCAATAGAAGAGCAGAAAAGATTAGATATCATTTATCTGTATTGGTTGTTCATTGTAATGACCCAGTGGACAACATGAACAGATAATCTGTTGCTTTGATGGAAGCTAATTATTCCTAAGCATGACAGCATCGAAATAGCTTTTGTGACATTGTTTTTAAAAATGACAGCTACCTAGTAATTACTAGTGCAAGGAGAGGTTCAGTTGTTATGTTCTCTGACGATTTTCCTATATAAACAACATCATGTTTTGGGATCTTTTTATTGTTGCTTTATGGAAAAAAATTCAAATTTAAGAACTTCAAAAATTCAAATTTTAGGACTACCTAATAAAAATTTCTTTAGTGTAAAAATAATTTGCTATTCCCCTGAGAAAAGTAAAAGTACAATTGGAAGATACTTTTGCTTTGAGTGGCTAATATGAATTGATTTTGCTTTTGCTTTTAGAGAACAACTTTAATTTTCTATGGGGTTTATGAAGTTGCTATGAATTAAAATTCATTTCTGATGTGATTTTCTAAGTGAGAAGTGAGTAACACGATTAATTTTTAAAATAATATAATTTATTTTTGCAAATAAGGAAGCTTTATTTTATGTAGATTTATGTGCAAACTTAAAAATATCCAGTGACTGATGGATTTCTGTTTTTTGTATTAAAATTAAAAAATTAAAAGGCTCTCCCGTTGATCGTCGATTTGCTCGAGCGGGCCCACTCCTACTTGGATAACTGTGGTTTTTTTGTATATTATTCATAAATGCTTTAAAAGCTTAATCAATAGTTTAAAATAGCATTTGTATTACTGACAGCAGTAAAGTCTAATCTAGATGTATATATTATTACTGAACCATGAAGAGGAAACACACTGTAGTGTGCTTGATTTGAAAACAAAACCAAATTAAATAACTGGGCTAAGGCTAAATATTTCCTACTTGTAAACATTTTACAGAAGACTTTAAACTTTGGGGTGCTTCAGATGATAAAGAATCATGATGAATATATTAAGCAGGTTTATATTTATGTAATTAACACATAATGTTAACAACTACTGTTGTAAGAGTATAGAATAAAGAATAATGGAGGAGGCATAGAGATGGTACAGTGGGTGAGCACTTGCCTTGCACGGAACCAACTGGGCTTGACCCCCAGTATCTCGTATAGTTCTCCAAGCCTGCCAGGAGCAATTCCTGAGTGCAGAGCCAGGAGCAATCTCTGGCTCTGTGCTCAAGGATCACCATTGATGGTGCTCAGGTGTGGCCCTCTCAAAAAGGTGGGATTGTACAGTAGGTAGAGTGTTTGCCTTACCCAGGTGGGGCTTAATCCCTGGCACTTTATATAGTCTCGGTAGCACACCAAGAGTCTGAGCACAGAGCCAGGTTTAAGCCTTGGGCACTGCCCTGTTTGACCTAAAAAATAAGCAAACAAGCAAAAAGTGTCCTTCAATCATTTACGCATTCTTCTTTCCTCAGTTCTAGTCCCTTTCTCAGAGGGTAGCTAACAGTTTGGTGGATAACTTTCCAACTTTTATTCCATCCACTTATGTACAAGTATAGTATATACAGTCATGTATATGCTATTCTGTGTTGTTTATGAATATTCTATAGACTCTGCAACTTTTTTCCACTAAAAATGTTTAGAGTATGTTTGTACCGAAGTATAAATAAATCTTTTAATAAAATTGTCATGACTACTTTAACTATTATACTATTTTATTAAATTATTATTTTGTTTTTGTTTTGGCAGCCACACTCAACAGTGCTTAGAGGTTCCTCGTGGGTCTTCACTCAGGGATCACTCCTGACAGGGTTTGGAGGATCATAAGGGGTTCAACTCTGGTCAGCCACGTGCAGGGCAAATGCCTTCTCCACTGTACTATTGCTTTAGCCCCCTAGTTCTATAAATATTATTTTGTGCTTTTTGATGTTTTTTAGGGAGCCACACTGTCATTCTCAGGGCTTACTCCTACCTCTGTGCTCAAGGATCACCATTGATGGTGCTCAGGAGATAAATGTGGTGTTTGAACTGGGATTGGCTGTATCAGAACAAGAACCTTTAACCATGTACCATCTCTTCACCTCTGTGAAATGGTTTGTGCTTTCATATTAATCTCTATTTTAAGAAGTCTTCTTCAGACCCCAAATAAACTGGAGGGAAACCTCAATTTGAACATTAGCTAGTTCACTAGGTCACCCGGGTCAACTCCTTCTGGCACTATCCTAAAAGAAAATCCATTCTCGGTCACAGAGGATGTAAACCCTTAATTTGGTGGAAATCTAATGAATGGACACAAAGTACCTCTCTGAATCGCAACTGAAAAGTGGCTTCTGGAATAGATTGTGCTAGATTTGGTCCTCCCACTGTCTACATCTTACAACCTTGATTTTTGTCTTTTGAGCTAAATGCTTCATTTAATTAACAGAGGACAGTCATTTAAGAGTTACTTAGAATTCATCTCTAGTGACAAGTATCTAAAAGAAATTAAGTGTTAGCATGCAGGTACACTTTTAGCAAGAGTGGGCATATGCTTTTGCACTAAAAACAAACACTGCCAGTGTCAGTGGCAATGCAAGGAGCAGGTAGAGAAACAGGAAGCCCCTTCCTTGGCAGACACAGGAAAGCTGCAATGGAGGACTTCCTCCTCTTCCTCCTTGTTTTTATAAAGATGATTCTGAATGTGGCTAAACAATCATGAAGACCACAGTTAACTTTAGATTGTACCAATGATGCTTTTCGACAGGGGTTCTTCCACTATATAAACTTTTAGAATGTAGAAATGGTTTTAGCCACTAATATAAGGGACTTCTCTGTGTCTGCTACTGTTCCAAGCATTTAAAAAGCCACTCACAAACATCTAAAAATAACTTACATATAGTAAAATTGAGGCTTTGAGAGGGTAATTTATCCAGCGCCACCAAATTGCAACTGAGACACAAATTCCTATTTATATGAGAAATAAACTTACTTGAATAAACTTAATTTTATCGAGCGATAAAATGACCAAACACTTAACCAAAACTGAAGGGGTCACAGATGTAATCATATCAGATAGTAAATGCTGTGACTTCATGTGAAGATGCTGTGTTGAGCACTGACTTAAAAGCATTCCCCCCCGCCCCCTTCCCGGTCTTGCTCATAGTGATACCTATTCTAGTTGCCCCTTTAAAAATATATAAACAAAGCATTTCTTTATGTTCTGCTACAGCTACAGATCATTCACACTGACTTTTGCAAAGCTCCTGTCCTGGTAGACAAGCCCTAGTGTTGGAATCTGAAAAGTTGATGATTAGTTAAAACAGTCTGGACTGCAGCCACAGGACATCTTGTAGCACAATCAAGTGCCACTTCATCATGACTGGTGACAGCAGTTTCCCTGCTAAGTTTCCATCAGGAACAAGAAACCAGAGCACAGCTCAGCAGCTAATTAGACAGGGCAACATACAAGGCTAGTACATGCCACCTTCAACAGACGAGAGTGGAAGATCTGTCAAACGGATGTGTCTTGCCCTCTGTGCTTTATATCCGTTACTGTACCTGGTTGAACATTAACCCTCAGAAATCTGCTGATTTTCTCCAATATCCTGGCCCATGCAGAGAAGGAGCTGAAAGGAACTGTATGTCTTTAAGGTAGTTCCATTCTTTATTATTCTCTAAAGCATCAATCTTCGACTCATTGTTAAAGAGGCATCACAAGATGTGGAAATGTTGGTAGGATGGATGGAAATGCAGTGTATGGACTTTTTTTTTAAGTGTCTCTGTTTTAATTTTTTTTCTTTTCTTGTGATGTTTATTTTTTAAAAGAGTGAATGACTAAAAAAAAATGAAAATGGATTCCCTGTTGAAACAAAAGCCAGCACTTTGCAAGAGTCTCCTTCCCTCTTTATTTCTCTGCATTTCCTACAAGATTAAGCCTACTTAAAATTAAAAAAAACAACAACAGTACATTTGTGCATTGCCAAAATAGTTGCCAAAATAATGGCAAATATTTAAAAATTTAAAACAAGTGTCTGGATATAAAGGCAATATAAAAATATTTAAATATGCAATAACAACAACAGAAAAGTAGTAAGAATTGAGTATCAGTCTGGGATATATTTTTGACAACTTAAACAGTTAATTCTTCCTAGTATGTAAATCATAAAGAAGACATCTTTGTGTATATCTCTGTACATATTTTTACCCGGAAAACTTCAAATTGTTCCCTACAATTTGTGGTAGAAACAGAAGATTATAAAACTTGATAATTTTTGGAGTCATCTCATTCAATCTTATTACTTCACAGAGGAGAAAACCAAATGCAAGAGTGGACATATCCATTGCCACAACTTTTTTTCTGGTTGACTGCCAACAACTTTTTCTACATGCTGACATGGTACAGAAATTTGGAGATTGAACATCTTTTTGTAAGCTGACACCCTTGGGTCAGATCCACCTCAGAATTTTGAGATTTGAAACCGTGATTGCAAAGAACCACTCCAGCCTTGTACTTAAGAGCCTGACGACAGAAAAATATTAAATTGGGTATTTCTGAGCATGAAACTCTGCCATCATCTGATTTAGTAATTTGAAAAAAGAGTGACTATGATGTACTGTTCAAATTTGTATCATACTGTGAAGGACAGGCTGGAGAGATAGAAGATAGAACAACGGGTAGGGCGTCTGCCTTGCATGCAGCCGACCCGGGTTTGATTCCTCTGACCCTCTTGGAGAGCCCAGCAAGCTACCGAGAGTATCCAGCCTGCACAAAAAACCCTGGCAAGCTCCCCATGGCATATTCGATATGCCAAAAACAGTAACAAGTCCCACAATGGAGACGTTACTGGTGTCCGCTCGAACAAATCGATGAACCACAGAAGGATAGTGCTACAGTGCTACTGTGTAGGATAACATTGGTTTGTCCTTTCCGCTACAGGGAGCTTAGGTTTATTGGGTTACTCCCATCACAGTGCTCCCATGCCTCTGTGTTTACATGTAACTTCTTTCTTTGTGCTCTGTTGACTTGCAAATGTTGTTTTTCTATTCTCCTTAAGTCCTTTGCATAGTTAATTCAGACAATGTCCTTTTTGTATGGGCACAAGAAGACAGTTAATCCTATGCTTTGTAACTTGGGACTTAATTGACTCTGAATGATATTTACCTCCTGGACTTCTGTTCTCTCAACCTAAGTCTCAGTTCTCTACCTCCTAGCACACCCAAAGTGAGTTCCAATGAAAGACTGAATGAACCCAGGGCAAACTGTGAGCTATGGCATACCATGGCATTGAAATGGGCGTGGCCAAAGTGGCATAAGGGCGTCTGCCTTGCACGCAGCCAACATTGCCGACCCGAGTTCGATTCCTCCGCCCCTCTTGGAGAGCCCGGCAAGCTACCGAGAGTATTCGATATGCCAGACACAGTAACAACAAAGTCTCCAATGGAGACGTTACTGGGCCCGCTCGAGCAAATCGACGATCAACGGGAGGGAAAAAGGGAAAAAAAAACCTTAAGAGCATGGTCATGGACATATTCTGTCATGATCCAAAAAATAATAACTAGATTTGGACCCTGCTAGGATTAGGAATGATTAATCCGGTCTGAGCACTGTAGTCAGAATCTGTGGCGAGATGTCTCCAGGAGAGCCAACCTACAAGCTCAATGTATTTCTTACTGTGTTCATACATAATAACTAATATTAAGAAGTAGAATTAAGATAGACAGTCGGCAACTACACCACCTCTGCTTCGCTGATGGCATCGTTCTAATAACACCAAACATTAGCCAAGCAGCACAAATGCTGGCCTACTTCGACCGTGAGTGTGGAAAGGTTGGACTACAGCTGAATCTCACAAAGACAATGTTTATGAGAAACAGACTCGTTCCTGACGTTCCATTCACTCTCAACCAAATTAACATCTCCAAATGCAACAGTTATATGTATCTAGGTCAAGAAGTCAACATGACAAATGACCTGGCACCTGAGCTGCGCAGGAGGAAGAGAGCGGCTTGGAACGCCTTCAAGAACGTCGAAGAAATAGCTAAGAGGACGAAGAACCTCCGGCTCCGGGCACATCTCTTTGATTCCACTGTTCTTCCTGCATGAACATATGCCTCAGAGACCTAGGCCCTCTGAAAACAGGATGAGAACGCTATTCAGCTCACCCAAAGAGGAATCGAAAGTGCTATGCTTGGAGTATCATGCTTCACTCAAGTGAGAGAAAGAATCTGGAGTTCCAACCTGCATCGATGATGGAGAATCAGGGATGCTGTCTTATTTGCCAAGGCGTCAAAAAATCAGATGGGCTGGACACCTAATGTGATTCGGAGATGACCGCTGGACTAGAGCCATTACCAACTGGATTCCACGGGACGTCACAAGATTGCATGGCTGCCCACCTACAAGATGGCCAGACTTCTTTGTCAAGACTCTGAACGATCGGTTTGAGGCTCTTTGTGTTCCTGGAGTGAGCAGATGCCATTGGGCTATACTAGCACGTGACAGGATGAATGGAGACGTTACTGGGGCCTGCTCGAGCAAATCGATGAGTAATGGGATGTCAAGTGATCAAGTGATCAAGAATTAAGATGTTAATTAAGTTATTGGACTAGAAAAAGAGAAAAACAATGTTTACAACTCAACAGAGCACAAAGAAAAAAGTTACAAGTAAACATAGGGGAATGGGAGCACTGTGATGGAGTAACCCAATAAACCTAAGCTTCCACGGCAAGTTGGAAAGGACAAACCAATGTTATCCTACAATACTGGACCCTGAACAAAGAGTCAGGAGCAATGTAATATCATAGAATGTTGTCTATGGAGCTGTAGAACTAATAGAAATATGATAGTCAAGAGTAGATCTGGAGAATTAGGAGCTCCTACTCTAGCAAGCATGAAATGAGTTTTGATCCCTGACACCATCCCACGTGTGGAATGAGATGCTCTCTGGACTGTTGTTTGTGACCCCAGTTACCGTGACAGCAGCAACTATAAAGGGAAAGAAAGAAAGGAAAAGGAGTAGGTCCCTAAGTGTGAGTAGAATTGGCTGAGTACAGGTCTCATTTTGCTCATTTTCAACTGTGTGAGATTTTCCAGCCACATGGTAGTATTGTAGAACAACACTACGCTAATAAGAAAACCACACTGAATGTGGATACTGGATCTCTGGGTCCTGGATCTGAATCCTTGGTCTTTTAGCTTTAGGATCTTCAGATGAAATGTTAGTGACCTGAAATAAGCTTCGTCTAAGTATTGTCATAACTGATATTCAATGAAGGTCTGATCTGAACAATTTCAGTATTACTGATGTGGCTGATTATTTGCCTTCATTGGTAACATGAACTGTCTCTATGTTTTTGGGATTCATTTCAGTGAAGGGCATTTGCCACTGCTTCACTGCATTTACACAGATGTGATATTTCACGGGGACAGGTTAAAAAAAAAACAGTCATGCGAGTCATCACAACAGATTGTACCTAGAGAAGAGCGTACTAACGGTCACAATGGGGAAGGAAAAAAGAATTTTTAAAGTGCATGTCTTACTAAGCTTATGTCTCAGAGAAAAGCGCAGAGGGAAACAAATGATCTTTGTTGATTTCCAAGATGTGTGCTGAATTCAGAGTTAGCTAAAAACAAGGCTTGGGAGTGAGGATTGTGATGAAGGGCAAAGGTGGAGTGGGGTGAAGGGGTGGAGGGACAAGGAAGGGAAGTCAAAGCTAAAGAAGCAGCACAACCCTGATTGCCAGCCCTAAAGGCAGAGACTGCATACGGGTTATTATTCTTTTTCTCACAGTGTCACACAAGACAGCGTTTCTTAAACAAACAAACAAGTAAGTAAGTAAAGTAAAGTAAGTGAAGGCCCTCCCGTTGTTTGTCGATTTGCTCGAGCGGGCCCAGTAACGTCTCCATTGGAGACTTTGTTGTTACTGTGTCTGGCATATCGAATACTCTCGGTAGCTTGCCGGGCTCTCCGAGAGGGGCGGAGGAATCGAACTCGGGTCGGCCATGTTGACTGCATGCAAGGCAGACGCCCTACCCGCTGTGCTATCGCTCCAGCCCAACAAACAAACAACAAAGCCAGAGTAAGTTGCTAAACATGGGAAAAGTTCAGACTTCTTCTCTTGAAACATCAGTCTGGCAACCTCGGTCCTGAATTTCGGCATATTAGCAGTTGGTGTCTGCGGTGTAGTACTTGTTGTCACTTTTTAAAGGCTTATCATGCTTTTCACACTGTCTGTCCCCACCACTCACCTGACATTGAGGTCTAGTGTCAGTTGCCACTTACCATTTATTGCCCTTATAATTTTATTTTCATGTAATACAATTAAGGAGAAAAAACCCTATTTATTAGATTTATGTCTCCATTAAATGTGAAAACTGGGAGTGGAACGTCATTCTGTGACAAAGCATATATCTCACACGATGAGGACTTTGGTTCAATACCACCCCCCCCCCCCACCTTTCTCACACACACCGTGGGGAAATAAGTGATAAGTGAAACTGAGTAGGTATTGTTTCTTGTACCCAACATCAGCTTTATACATTAAAAACAGAGAGCTGAGTTTACAAATCTTGCTCTATCCAAAGTGCTCTTCTTGACTTAGTAAAGGGGTATGTGGGGAATCAGCTAAACTAGAGAAGCAAAGTAATAAATATCAGCCTTGGGTCTGGGTCGGAGGCATAGTACAGTGGGTAGGCACTTGCCTTGTGCTCAGCTGGGCGGGGTTCCACCCCCAGCATCCCACGTGGTCCTCCAAGCCCACCAGACGTGACTCCTGAGCATCACTGGGTATGGCTCCCAAACAAGCAAATAACCCCTGCCTCAATCCCCACCCCCTAAAATATTAGCGCTTTACTCTCTCCATCCTAATCTATGTTTATTTTGATTTTGAGTCCTTAACCATTTAAAACAATAAAAACTAGAATTTGGGTATTTCCCCCCACCCCGAGTTTTTTTTTTTTTTGTAGGTAGGAGTTAGGGGAAAAGTGTAAGGAAGAGGCAGGATCGATATCGATGCTGAAATGCGGTTTTCCCGTGGCTTCTCTTGCCTGGAAGCCAGCTCACCAACTATGCCTTCGTGGTGAAACTGCCAGAGCAGCTACTGTCTACAAGGAAGCTTGTTCTAATTATTTGTGGTTCCCAGTTTAACCTGGAGATCTCCTTGGAGAAATACTTTGGGGTTTGAGGTTTGCTGTCTCAAATTCTGAAGGCACTGGGAAAACCTAGAAAGACTATTGTAATGGTCTTTATTGGTTATTTATAGGATTAGATCCGCAGTAACTGGTCAGGAGTGATTTTTCACTTCAGAAGGAATACCTTAATAGTAAACCTAATTAAATGTCTGAGTCTTAGCTATGCTTTTATTCTTGCGTGACCTTTTTGTTCTCACCTCTTCTGTTCTTTAATTCCTTAATTAATGAGATTATGAACTTTTCAAAGGAACTATACAAATGTGGCAGCATTAAAATGCTAGTATAGACATGAAATTGGATTATGAAACTGGGAATAAAGACAAGTCATAGCACTTAAATTATGAGTACACTTTTTATCTATTATATTCTCAGCTGCACATTTATTCTCCCAAGAGAAAAAAATCCAGACATAACAGGAGTGAAATTGTTAAATAATTATCAAAATTGGCTTGTTTGGGGGACTCTGGTAGCGACATGGAAACATTGCTTTCGTTTGTGTACATGCTGGTGGGAACTTGTGGATTATTTAGTTTGGAAAAAGTCAAGCTTAAGACTCAGATAAACATGCCGGCATCTCAGTGCTCACCCAGTAGCTCTCTTTGGTTGGGAAACAACATGAGAACAGCCTTTGTTTTTTATATTCCATTTCATTACTGGTGGGATGTTAGCCAAGAAGAAAATGCTGTCAGAACAACTTCAGAATTCAGACAAAGAATCACGTCAGTTCTTATTTTAGACAAACTGGTTCGGCCATTCTTCCTTCAGAGAAGCAGAGTGGGTTTCCCCTAGTGAGCCTAATTGAAAGGACTTGCTTCCACTTGAAAGATGTAGTAAACATCTGGCAAAGTGAGGAGAATTTGGAACTATGTAGAAATCTTGGAAGAGACCAGGAGCCAGAGGCATTACTAACTAGATGCAGAGCTAGGGTCACTGGTTTCATGCCCGACTCCACGATTCATTTGACTTTGACCTTGGATGTGACTTAATATGTGTTTCCCCTCAGTTCAACGGGAAGGATGCGATGATGAGTCACATTTGTCACTGGGACAATTAATGTAAATAGCCAGAAAACACTTTGTGAGCAAGGACTTCGCCAGAGGCCCAGGTATGTAAAATAGCTGAAAATGTTTCGGTAGACTAGAAATTTCAAGGCATAATAATAAACTATAGATTTTGCTGCATTGGGAAGTATGATCTTCCACCATTCCACAATTCTAAGATATTATTATTAAAGACATATCCATGTTAAGAGTATAGAATAGCAGGTAATACCAACAATATGAAAAGGAATTTTCATTCATTCCTTCACTAAACATTTATTAATTGAGTTTTCTATGAGCATGCACTGGACTGAAAATAGTAACCAAGTACACATAGTCTTTCCCCTTATCCAGCTCACTGTCTTCGGGGCTTTAGAATAGAAAATGGTGGTAATAAGTCACAATCAGAATGGTCTGGGTAAGTAATCGCTTGTTCTTGTTTTAAATTTATTTATTTATTTATTTTAGTAAAGGCCCTCCCGTTGATCGTCGATTTGCTCTAGCGGGCCCAGTAACGTCTCCATTGGAGACTTTGTTGTTACTGTGTCTGGCATATCGAATACTCTCGGTAGCTTGCCGGGCTCTCCGAGAGGGGCGGAGGAATCAAACTCGGGTCGGCCATGTTGGCTGCGTGCAAGGCAGACGCCCTACCCACTGTAAGATCGTCTTTATTGAAAGAAATTTACTTAGAAATATGTGAGCGGTGGGCTGGAGTGATAGTACAGTGGGGAGGGTGTTTGCTTTGCACACAGCCAACCTGGGTTTGGTTCCGGCATCCCATAAGGTCCCCCAAGCACCGCCAGGAGTAATTCTTGAGCACAGAGACAGGAGTAACCCTTGAGCATTGCTAGGTGTGACACACAAAAAATAGCCTCGAACACAATTATAACCTACGTACAGGCATAACAGAGAGTCATCACTACAGGCTTAAGAAGAGGGAGCTTGGGGGCAAAGAAAAAGAGCTAGTTCTAGTCTTGGCATTGCTACAAAACTTCACTGTGAAATCTTAGAAAGTATATTTTATGGTTTCACTTTCCTTACCAATGAAATAGGTTAGTGGCTATACTTATATTTGTGGCATATTCTAGTTTTGAACTTGTTGGTTCTTTATGATAAATGTGATGTAACAGTAGCAGAAAACAAAACACAGTGTAGTGATAGTTTTTTTTTTTATTAGAACTAAGACTAATAAGCATAGTTTGTATGCATAGGTACAGAATAATAGTATAGACTAAATCTAATCCTCAATGGAAAGAATGATGTGCGTATTCATATTTATCAGCTTGCAGATTGCCATGATTATGTCGCTAAGACAAAATGTACTAAGAAAAGTAGTAAGTAGGTACAAAATTCGTAACTGACTGAAAATAACCATTAAAATAAAATCAAACCAGTATTCAGTCCTGAATTTTTTCTCTTTCTCTCTTTCTCTTTCTTTCTTTCTTTCTTTCTTTCTTTCTTTCTTTCTTTCTTTCTTTCTTTCTTTCTTTCTTTCTTTCTGTCTCCCCTCCCTCCCTCCCTCCCTCCCTCCCTCCCTCCCTTCCTTCCTTTCTTCCTTTTTTCTTCTCTTCCTCCTCCCTCCTTCACCTCTTCCTTCTCCTCCTCTTCTATGGATCACACTAAACTGTGCTAAGGTTTTGCTCCAGGGACTATATATAGTTCTGGGGACCAAACTTGAGTTGAACACATACAAGGCAAACCCCCTAGCCCATATGCAATTTCTCTGGCCTTGATGAATGATTTTTGCAGTGCAGTTCTAGGACCACTGCCATCAGCATCACAAGGAAACTTGTTAAGAATGAAAGTTTTTATGCCATCCCCAGATCTTTTAAATAAGAAAATCTAAACATGGAACCCAGTAATCTTTTTAACAAACCATCCAAGTAATTATGCTTGTTTTTTTGGTGGTGGTGGTGGTGGTGGTGTGTGTGTGTGTGTGTCTGTGTGTGTTTATGTGTTGGGGGATGTTGGGGGATTGCAGAGGGAGTGGAGGGTGTGAAATCGCAGTAGCCAGGGCTCTGGAGCTAATTGTGGCTCTATGTTCAGCAGTCATCCTGGCAGTGTCCAGGGAGATCATATGTGGTCGTTGGGATTTGAACTACGGTTGGCAGGATGCAAGGCAAGCCCCTTAATCTGCATGATCTTTCTGCCCCCTCTAAGTTGTTCTTGATCGTGCTCGAGTTTGAGACCCATTGAATAGATTAATTTTTTTTCAGTGCTTGGGATCAAACCCAGAACAAGTGCAAAGCAAGTGCTCTACCACAGATCCATGTTCCTAGCCCAGAACATATTGTTGTTCAGATGAATGGTAAAAAGTCAATTTAAAAGTAAAAAGGGGAAAATAAGTTTGAGATTAATCATTTATTCATGTTCACATTAAGTATCTCTGTTGTAGGTAAAGATTTCTACCTGATTGTCAGGAAATCCTGTGATATATTATGAAATGAAATGAAATGAAATAACAACGCAGGAGCATAGGAGAAAGATCACCCAAAATTAAAATTCAGCTGGGCATGTGGCCCTGGGAGAAAGCGCATGCATTGCTTATGTGAGGCTCTGGGTTTAATTGCCAGCTTTCCAAATTTTATTTGAAAAAAAAGAGCTCTGCGGACTCTTTTTTTAAAACGTTAAAAATTTGGTAGAGAGTTTCCCTCTACCTCCTCCAATCCCGGACCCACTACCCCCAATCTTGGATCACAGCATCTTCAGCAGGACCAGAATACAGAATTTTCATCTAGGAATACAGACCTAGGCATATCAGAATCGTCCATAAGAGTGCATTCAAAACAAGAAAGCATCTTCCTTAACTTGTCTCGAAGAAATATGGGAGTCTTTTTTATAAGTGGGCGTAGGAAAAAGAGAAAAAGAAAACAAAAGACAGCTGAACTAGAAGAACTTGAAGCATTTTTGATTAGGATCTGGGATACCGCAGGAAAACAAACTGAGTGCATTCTGAACTATGGTGAAGAGTTTTAAAGGTAAGGTGAAGTCATCTAGGGAATGAGGCCATTTATAAAGCAAGAATAAACCCTACAGTTTTCAAGGACCAAGTAGTAGCTTCTCAGCGACCAGGTGCTTTGGCTTGCTTGGAGGTAAATAGGATTGAGATCTGCATATCCATAGTACTTTTCTTCCAAGGATGTGATCTTCATTGTCTTTTTCTCTCTCTTGGCCTCTCCGTGAGATAGGCGTGGGTGGGTGCTATTTCCCCATCTCATCATAAACAAGAACACCGGGAAAACCAGTGCCCTTGATTGGAGCAGGCTCAATCAGTCAACAAATATTTATTAAGTATCTGACATTGGTTCCCCAAATAAATTTTTTATAGGCATGTGTAGGTCTATATCTTCATTTGGTGCTATATGACGAGTAACTAAACAAATTAAGGAAAAATTAAGGTTCTTTAGAAGGAGAGGTAGGAACACAAGCTCAGGTACATTTTCTACTAAGCACAATATACAGTCATGATTCATTACTGTTCTTCAAGGCAGTTCTTTCTGCCACCTGCTAAGTGTTCAGTAGTGAGGTTAGATTGTGATGAGGCTCTGAGAGGGCGAATAAACACTAACGTTAGCTAAACCAACTTGTCCTATTCACCAAGGTCCGACTAAGAAAAAAAACGTGATAATGTTTAACTTCACAGTTAAGATTCACAACATGGATGGTATCATTTATTGTGGAATCTAATAAAAGAGGGTAAAAGACAGAGTAGAGAGGGTAAGTTACTTGCTTCGCATATGGCCAACTCTAGTTTGATCCTCAGCACCATATATGGTCTCTGAGCACTGACAGGAGTGTAGTTCTTGAGCACAGAGCCTGGAGTAAGCCTGGAGAACCACTGGGTAGGGCTTATCCCCCCCTAAAAAAGCCCCCAAAAAACCCACCGAATTCAAACCTCAGCTCATAGATACATGAGTACAGACTTGTGTATATCAGAAGCGGTGGTGGTGAAGTAAGTGAAGGAGTGAAAACTCGACACTTCTTCTTATTAAATACATACAGCATGGAGATACAATGTATAGCATAATGACTGTGGTTTAGTGGCACTGTATCATATATCTGAAAGTGACCAGAGTGAAATTCTTAAAAGTTCTCTCCACAAGAAAAATAAATTTTACAGAGATGGATAAATGGGACTATCTTAAACTAAGAAGTTCTGCACCTCAAAAGAAACAGTGACCAAAATACAAAGACAGTCTACAGAATGGGAAAGGATATTTGCCGAACACATATTCAATAAGGGGTTGATATCCAGGATATACAAAGTACTGGTTGAACTCCACAAGAAGAAAACATCCAACCCCATCAAAAAATGGGGCGACAAAATGAATAGAAACTTTCTCAAAAAAGAAATCCGAATGGCTAAAAGGTGCATGAGAAAATGATCTACATCATTAATCATCAGATGCAGATCAAAATAACAGTGAGATAT